>NC_143479.1:66753747-67361600 GCF_027475165.1 Benincasa hispida | reverse complement strand
AAATTCATGAAAGATTAGGAGTTGACAATTTTTAAAATCCATATTAAAAATATTATTTATGAAACTCATCATTGTAATATTGTAGTTTTTAGACTTCTTGTGATTCTTTCTTGAAGAGATGATTTAAGTGAGAAAAATATTTATAATGTCATTTAATGAAGTAACACATATGAAAAAGATGGTCTCTATAATCTATTCTTAGGAATTAAAACTTAGAATATCATAATAGTAAATTTCATGAATATTTTAATAAAAAATTGGAGAAAATATCTGTATGATCCTTAAGTTTTTTTTAGTCTAATTTTTATTTGATCCATAAATTTTAAAATGTTATACTTTTATCTCGATTTTGAATATAATTTTCTTTTGGTTCTTAGGTTTCAAAATATAACATTTTTACTCTTGAATTTTGCATTTGATTTTTGTTTGTTCTTTGAATTTTAATATTTTATATTTTTACTCTCAGATTTTTACTAATCAATAATCAATATAAAGAAGGAGTATTTAATGAAAAATAAGGAGTAAAAATATAAATCTCTAAATTTAAAAGACAATTGTAAATGATTAAAAAAATGTAAATAAAATTCAAAACTTAAAACTTAAAAAGGCAAAAATGTAATATTTTGTGATTTGTAACCAAAACTCAAAAAATTAATATCATATTTATTTGAAGGGAAAAGTAATCTATTAATGGTAATTTAAAAAGTGTATTTCATTTGCTTACGTTTTATGTTGTTTTCCAATGTTTCATAATCATATTTGAAATGTGAGGTTCATTGTCAAATTCGTGATAATTCGATTACATTTAAAAATTACATGAGACACATTGACTCTCTCCTCATATTTAGAACGATTTTTCAATTTTTATCTCCAAATACGTTACTATAACTGTTATTGTTAGAATAATGATGATAAGAAGATATTGCAACATAAACAATTTCAATCATAATAAAATTATATTGGTAAAATAGGTAAGTAAATGTAATAAAAAATAATCTAATTATGTTTCCAAATTGGTTTGATTAATTGATCGAATCTATTAATTATTCATGAAATGTTATTCCGATTACACATCTGAAATGGGTAAATGTGGCCTGAAAACTCTAATTATGAGATATCTTGAGAAGAGGAAAAAGAGGGGGGGAGTGGAACGGTGGGTGTTGTGAAAAATAGTGCATCGTGTCAGCAGGAGGCTTCTCCGTCGCTGCAAAATCAGTGGAATGGAAATGACAATTTCGTCAATCCAGCCTTAAACCTCATTTCTCCATTACTAGGGTTTTAGAATGCCGCCTAGGCTTTCTCTATCATCGTCATTCTTATCCCTATCCTCTCTCTGTCGGTTCTGCTCTCTTTTTTGCAGTAATGATCTTACGTTCTCCCCGTCTTTCTCTCCCTCATTCAATTTTCTTCCTAAATCGTGAAATGGGTATGATGGATTTGAGGCAGAAGGTCAGTTTCAGAGCCCTTTTCAGACGAATCTTTGTTACTTCTACTGATTTTTTTGTTAATTCGAATCCTTCTGTTTCAGGGACTGTTGTTGGCAGATACTAAATGTTGTGTTGATTGTAAGACAACCAAAACTCCTTTGTGGCGTGGAGGCCCTACTGGACCTAAGGTTCTTCCCTTTCTTTCTCTTTTTGTTTTTACTTCTGTTTTGATCCTTTGTTTACTTCGATTTTCTGGGTTGTTTCTGTTGACAAGATTTGGGTTCCTTCTTGACTCTGTTCTAATAATTTCCTGTTTGATCTTTGCCATTTTTTTTTTTTTTTTTTTAAATTTTCTCTTCACATTGGGTTTCTTCTTCAATGTCTTCTAACCTGCTATGTTTGATCTTGTGCTTATGAGTTTTGATTCTTGATATATTTATGGTTTATAAGTTTCCCTTCAAACTGGGTTTCTCATCTGGTGATAAACCTGATCATTGTCTGATTCTTCTACTGTTTTCCCACATTCCTCGTTTGATTTTGAGCTTTTATGTTACAATCATGTTCTGTTTTGGCACTGATTTCACTTGAATATGGGTATCTCCTCTATTCATGAAGCTGATCCTCTTTTTCATTTATGTTCTATTTTTATTGGGTTTCTCCTCTTTTCTCTTAGATGTTGAGCTTTCCTTTCATTTAATTTTCTCTCAATTTTTTGTTTGATCTTGTGCCTCTGATTTGGATTCACATTTGTTTTTTTTCCTTGTTCTGTTTTTAGTGGGGTTCTATGTTAATCAATCTAACCATTATTTTATTATTGAAACTTTGAATCTTCATATCGTCAATTAAACAAATCTCTCTTCCCATTTGGGATTTTTGCAGTCACTGTGCAATGCATGCGGGATCAGGTTTAGAAAGAGAAGAATATCCACCATAGGAACAAACAGAGGATATGACAGGAAGAGAGAAAGAGTTCATAACAATGGCTCCACCATTACGACCACCGTGTCAGCCACCACTTCCTCGACTGGGACGACGACAACCACCACCTCTGGCAGTGGTGATGGAGATGGGGATGAGAATTTGGGGGAATGTGGGTCATTAGGGATGAGATTGATGATGGCATTGGAGGAGGAGGTGATGGTGGTGCAGAATTTACCGTCATCGGTGAAGAAACAGCGTTTTCAACGGGAGAGGAAGCTCGGGGAGGAGGAGAAGCAGGCAGCCGTGTCGTTAATGGCGCTGTCATGTGGCTCTGTGCTCTCCTAAGGAGGAAGAAGAAGAAGAAGGTGCAGAAGTAGTATTTAGTATTTTACTCATCAAAGTTCTAATCTATACAAATTACCAACCAAAATGTCACCAACCAAATGAAATTGGAAGATGACCAGAGAAGTAGGGAAGGGGTTTCTTCCTAAAATGGTAGTTTTAGGCAATCAAGAGAGAAGATTAGGGAATTCTAAATGATATTTTGTGTAGTTGTAGCTTTGTTCTTTTCTTTTTTTGAACAACTCATGTGTACATATGCCAACAACGTAGTGCACATTTACGTGCTTAGTTTCTTTCTCCTCAAACAATTGAGATCGATAGTACAAGCATTATATCAATAAACAACTCATATGTGTACATATGCCAACAAAGTATTACAATTTATGCTCAATTTATACTCAAGTGTGAGGATTGAGGGTTCAATTTTTAAAATTGAAAGTTTAAAGGTATAATTGTAATTATAATGAAGGATGATTTTTACCTAGTATGAAAAAAATTAAATTATCATTGAGGTGAATCTTGCTGGCTCATATTTGTGATCCATATCATATTCGATAGTTTCAACTTCTAATCCAGAAAAGATACAAGGTGTGCATATGTTTTTTAAAAAATAATAGTAATAACCATAATCTTACAATAATTTTAACAATAAATTTGCACCTCTGAAATTACCTGGCATGAAAATAGAACCTATAATAGGAAAAAATCTTATAAAAGTTTCCAAAAATGTTTTTAAACGTCACACTCATAGCATATCGAAGAAGAACCATAATCTTCTTTCTTATATCTTAGATTTTAATATTTAACATTTGAGTTTTATGAAATTTTAATTATTAATATGTGTTGTACACAAATTTAAGTATTTTAAGTTAATAAAAAAATGTAATAAAAAAAAATAAAAGAAAAGATAAATAACCAACAACCCAACTCAATCTGAATTTTAAGGTTTGAATTGGGTTGGAGACCCTATTTGGGTTATTTTGGTAACCAAACTAACTAATTCGAATGTTTAGATTGGTTAAAAAAATGCTTCCAACTCAATCCAACTCACGTATATCTCTAACGGTGATCTTTAGAGGAGCAATCAGTCTTTGTTTTGTTCAATGGCCGTTGCAAAAAAAAAAATTAATAATAAAATAAAGTTACCAATAGGAGACTTCTTTTCCTTTTATGGTAAACATGAATTTGTCTAAATACAAAAGTAAGATTGATTTAGTTATGTCCTTATTTACTTTATGGGGTTCGACTTTTATTTGTTCATTTTTGGAGTTTGTGTTTCTATTTTCCGGAGAAATTAATTTAGGGATTTATTTATTTTGTTTGAGTGGTAGAGTTTTAAGGAGTCATCATCCCTCCTACAATCTTTTATAGAAATTTTGATAAAATAATTTTATGATTTTTTTTTCTTTGACATTCTGAGTTATCTTTTTGCCATAGTATATATATATATAATAATATCATATATGCTTGTTTGTTCATCTTTTATGCACCTACTTTTTTTTTTTTGTTTATTCCTCTATATTATTTTTTGGTATCTTAACCTTTTATCCCTTTTCATTTTTTTAAAAAAATTAATGCGTCCAACGTTGTCTATTTTTAATTTATTTATTCTTTTCTAAAATAGTAACTCATTTAATATTATATGCATTTCTCATTTTGTGTGAAGTTGGAAAAGGAAGAGTGAGATAGGAGAATGAAAGATGAGGAAGAAGAAACAAAATAATCTTATGCCATATTTATGTGATTTCTATCGGATTAGTTTTTATCTGATTTTCATTATTTAAAATATTTTATCTAATTACAATTGATTTATATATGAATATTTACTCTAATAAAATTTATTTGATTTTATTCATTTTAAAATATTTAATAATGACAATATTTTTTCATTAAAAAAAGTTACTATAATATAAATTATAAAATAAAAGTAACGATGATGTAAATTATAAAATTAATATTTCATTAACTTGTGGAGAAACAAAAGTTATTTTGTTTTTTTAATAACTTATAAATGAGAAAAAAAAATCAATTTTACAATTTGAAATAGACCATATTTTTTTTAATGAAAATCAAGAACAAATTTGCAGAAAAATAAGTAATTGTAAATCATTTTTTTAATCAAACAAATAGCATTGTGTATAATTTTGAATGGTCATGTCCAAACTCCAACTTATCTATACTATATAATGAGAGGAAAATTATTTTAAATAATAGAATTGTTGAAAATATTTATAAATAATAACAAAATATCATAGTCTATCTATTGTACACAGTGATAAATTACTATCTATGTCTATCATGACACAGATAGATACAGATAATAGTTTTTTTTATTGTAAATAAGACTGAAATTTTGTGTTACGAAATCGACAATTAAAGAACACAGAAAGGAACGTAGAGATAGAGAAGATTGACACACAGATATACGTAGTTCACTAATGATGTGTTAGCTACATCCACGGGTAGAGGGAGAACAATATTATTAGGGAGAATATTTTCAGAAAATTACATCAAACAACACCTCTAGGGTTTGAGAGTTTATATAGTGCACTATTCTAAATTCTATGGTCATAATCGTAAATAACTACAAATAAATAAATATGCTAAATACGAATTCTGAATAAGTTTAGAGAGATCCCGTACTTGGTTGTTCGAAGCGCCAACAACCAAATTTAAGGCATTCCAACATTTTGATATATTTATAAATATTTTGGTTCAATTCCTATATATTAGAAAACAATCCAACAAAAAAAAGCTTTAGAGAATAAAATATTTAAATACCCATGTTGCTTCATCATTTTTAGTTAATTCTTATGTTGTGATTTGTTGATAGGAAGCAAGAAGGTGTTCATCCAAAGACAATGGAGATACTTTTCTAATATATAGTTTACAAACTATCTTTTTATATTTAAAAATTAAAGTTTTAGGTTGTATAGGTGTAGGAGATGAGATACGATAGTATGAAAACATTATAATAAATTATTTAATCATCTAATCTTTAGAAGGTTGTGAGAATTAAAACAAAATTATATATAATATTTGTTTGTTATTTTCTTACAAAATTGAACTAAAATTGCAATATTTCGGGTGCATTACGGGTTTTTTGATCAGTAAGTTTAAAAATACAAAGATCAAAATAATATTTTAACTAAAAACAAACTTATTTTGGTAGTTTTCAGATACACAAGTTCTACAACATCACTTTTTTCTTTTTTTTATTAAATTAAGTTTAGTTTATGAACTTTCATGTTTGTATCTATTTGGTTTCCTTTGAAAATTGTTTAATTGGTCCATGAACTTTAAATTATGTGTCCAATAAGTCTCTAAACTTTAAATTTTGTATTGATTAAATAGGCTCCTGATATATTCATTTTTTTTTTTAAAAAAAAAAGATTGATCTATTAGATATAAGATTTCAATTTTATGTTTTTTGTACTTAGATTTCAATTTTATATTTAGTTCATGCGTAAATTTTAAATGATTTGTTAAAAAGTTAAGATTGTATAATTTTAGAAATTTATTGGACATGAAATTGAAAGTTTAAGAACTATTAGATACATTTTAAAAGTTTAGAAACTCAATTAACATAAAATTTTAAAATTTTAAAAATCCATTACACATTTTATATTTAATGACTTATGTGACATAAAATTGAAAGTTCAAAAATTTATTACACATTTTTTTAAATTTAGAGATTAAGTAGACACAAACTTTAAAGTTCGTCCTGTAACTATACTTATAATTTGATTATTATTATTATTATTATTATTTATTTTTATTTTAAAGAAACAATGGCTTCCTCCTTTTCAGCAAGGCATATCCATAAACACAGTATATACTTTATGCCTCTCTCAAGCAAAATATCAATTGCATTTTAAAATCTCTCTTTTTCATATAAAAAGATTTCAACTACTATATAATTTTGTTAAAGAAATGCACATGTTCTCAAACAATAAATTAAACTCCTCTTTTTATATTCAAGATTGAATAATGATATGATATTTTTACATAATGTTTAAAGCCAAAAATATTGGATACATATTTTTCTTCTTAAATATTACAATATTAAGTAAAAATGGTTCTATTCCTATTATATAACCACTCATTCATGTGTTTGTAAGCTTAATATTTTACTTTTTTTTTTTCTTTTATCAAATGTTAAATGTTCTTTTAATTTAAGTTTTAATTTGGAGAGTAGAACGAGTGAGGATTTTTTAATAGGGGTCGTTGATAACTTCTAAGGGGAATCCTCATTCTTATAGTGACAGACAAGAACGGTCTACTTGCAATGACAAACAGAAATGGTCTACTTGTAATGAGAGATGTGATAGATTAAAGATACTTTTAGGAGTAATTAAGGGGGTGTTTTGTTTAAGGTTTTCTAGATGCCCAGGAATTAAGGATGACTGAGAATTATAAACTTGGGAATAAAATTAATGGGAATCAAGGATAACTTTGTTTGGTTGTGCATGAAAATGCTATATGAGTTTTAGTGGAACAAATTACCTTTGTATTTAATTTATAAAATTAATTGTGACAACTCTAGAAAACTTTATAGATTAATTGATAAACAATAAATTCTATTCAAAATTTTGAGAAAAATAATTATTTAACAATAAAATAATAATAATAATAAAATTATTAATTACAAGTATTTGTAAAATGTGTGTTTTATAATTAAAGTTATTGAAATAATGAGCAATTATAAAGTATTAAATTAAACTAAATTTATCTTTTAATAATTAATTTACACCATAATAATTTTAAACAAGATAATTTAATTTAATCTTCATTCATAGAACGGAAAAGCATGAGAATAAAATGATAAAAATGGAAGGAAATAAAATAATAAAATAAAAAAATAGAAATAGAAAAAGATGAATAATAAATAGAATGAGGAAGGGAAAAATAAATAAAATAAATATATTAAAGAAAAAATAGAAAAACATGTAAAAATATCATATAAAGTAGAAAAAATATTAAAAAATGTTGAAATAATAAATATAAAAAGAGAAGAAAAATAATGAATAAAAAAGAGGAAAAAAAACATATGGAAAAGGGAATAAAAATGGAGGGAAAACAAAAGAAGAAGCAAAAGTTTGGGTTTATTAAAAGCCACCAATTATTATGGGAATAAAAAATATGCAAAAAGAGGCATCCTTGATACTTGGAAAAAAATGTTTTCCCAAATATATACATCAAATTCTCCAACCAAACAAAGATTTTATATATCCATGCCCATTTCCACTCTCTATTCCCTCAAACCAAACTAATAATAGAGATTCTTAATGCTTTGCTTGTCTTTTAAAATCATATAGATGTGTTAGATTTCAACTCTAAGCAGGAGAATTAACTGAGCTTGAGAGAGAGATAATTAATAATAATATCTTCTTGGCTTATGTATGATGTGAAGGAATCAGATTTCTTATGCGAAAGCATGTGATAGCTATTTGCCTCAATTGTGTTATATGAATTTTAAATAGAACAATAACAAAGTTGTAGAATGAAACATGCTCTTAAAGATTTCTAAGGAAAAATAAATATTACTTTTGAAGAACAACCTTCAATGTCTTCACTCAATAGAATTGATCCTTCACAGCATTACACGAGAGTAGGACACCACCAAAAGAAATTTCTCTACTATTCTCTTTAGACAATGAGGTTTGTGGGAACCTTGTGGAAGGCAAGGGAAAAATAGAGAACTCATTTCTCTGAGAGAATGTGAGAGAGAGTGTGAGAGAATAAAGTTTCACGTGAATCTTATTCAAGCAACCCCTTCAACTGCAAATTTAAAGACAGAGAAGAAGAAGGTAACTGCCCTCTTACTACTCTCCCACTCTCCTGTAATGCAAGAGAGTTTAATTTAATTTAGTTTAATTTATTAATTTAATTAAATAAAATCAATTAAATAATTTAAATATCAAATATTTAATTTAATTAATTTTAACCATATTCTAAATGTGCATTTCTCACATAACCTATAGTTTTAATATGAATCTTATTCATATTAATTATAACCTATAGTTTTAGTATAAATCTAATTTATATTAATTTAATATTTGAATCTTAGTCAAATATTAATACTCTCATATTATATAGTTTAATTTTGAATCTCACTCAAAACTAACTTTATAGTGTAATGTACATTAATTGTATCATATGAAATTAACATTATATTATTTTTGTATCATATACAATCAATTTCCTTTACAATAATTTGTAACTTCAAATTATTTCCACTTAAAAATCCTTGTTTAGTCCGTTTGTGAGTTAGTAGAAGGACCTAATGAACATATAGTTATAAGCTCTAATGATTCATGATTAATTAATTAAACTCTTTAATTAAGTTAATCATCATTCATTAATTATGGGACACTCCACTAAAGACCATAGTTGCAATCCTATGAACTGTAGTATATTCATATGTCCATTGAATTAACCATATTTTGTAAGTCAACCCCTTAACAAATTGTTCGTAATTACAACTAGGTCAAATTACCATTTTACTTCTATAGTTACTTCTTGTATCTTAAGTACTATTGATCCTCTAATGAACAATTTTGTTTATGGTCCAAACATAAACAAAGTGCCTCTCGGGCCAATGAGAAGATGAGGCCTCATTGTTCAAGTCTTGGAGTCAGCACTTAAGAGAATAATCTATCTACTTTTCCTATAGTCGAGAAGAAGTGGATTTCATCTCGTAAAGCTATGTTCCCAGCTCCTCACTCGGTATCGTTCCCAAAATTGTAGGCATATTGAGTCAACAGCTAAGACCACTCTCACCCATACATATCAAAGAACGACCCTTATGAGTAGGAGTTCATAACTCACGCAAGATTAAGATTGAGTTACATGGTTATCGTTTCAAATATAAATCTCTTCAATTAACAGTGTTATAAAGAGAGCTTATATTTCATGGTCCAGTCTTATATAGGCTCACTGTATAGGATATCCCCACTTACATGTCATCATATAAACGATTTGCACTTCTAACTGTTGTAACTGTTGGGTTTTATGTCCTAAAACTCGCAGTTTATAAAATAATAAACATTTTCTATTATCAATATACTTGTTATTGATCTCATAAATTGTATGTAAGTCTAAATCCAATAAACTAAGACCCATGACTATTGTATAAGTACTTGAACTTTATGTGGAGACATAAGAGCAGATTAGGTTTGAATAAATAGTCAAAATGATCTATGGTACATGAATGAGGTTGGATACCTTATTCTGGTAACACCATTGGATGCGACCTACTCTGTAGTTGTTACAAAGAGTTGTAAAGTGCTACATATAATGTGATCCTAATTCGTATATGTTATGACATGAGAAGTAGGGGCGTCCTATGCAATGAGTTTGCAAAAGATCAGGACCAAGAAATAAGTCACTCTTACTTTATAACGCTGTTTACTATTTAAGACTGACTATTTCACCTAGATGACCTAGGTAACTCGATCTTAATCCTGAGCTAACTATGAACTCCTGTTTATTCGAAATTTTCCTTAGATTTTCATAGTTGAGGGTTGGCTCAACAGCGCCGACTTAATAAGACTCCCATTTCAGGGGTAAGACCGAATAGATAGCTAGGGACATAGGGTGCAAGATGAAGTTCATACCTACCCGATTTAGGGATAGGAGAAAGGTTGTTCTCTCAAGTACTGAATCCAGGTATTGAACAAGGGGCCCCACCCTCTCACTGGGCTGAGAGAGTTTGGTTTAGTAATTGGATCACAAACCAGTTGTTCATTAGAAGATCAGTAGGGACTTGAGGAATAAGACATAATCTCGGGGGTAAAACAGATATTTGACCTAGCCATTATTACGAACAACCTGTGAAGAGTCGACTTGCTGATTATGGTTAAATCATGTGGATATAATATATCTACAGTGAAGGGAGTCCAACTATGAGCTTTAGTGGAGTGACCCATTAGTTAACGAATGGAGATTAATTTGGTCTAATGAGTTTAGCCAATTAATCCCGGATCGTTGGAGCCCATGATCTGTAGGTCCGCGAGGTCCCCTATTAGCTCATAATGGACTAGCTCTAGAATAACATGATAAGTTAATTTGAAACGTTCAAATTAGAATTAAGGGATTTAGTAATTATATGAGATATAATTATATATTTAATTTTAGAATTAAATGGAATAGGAGAATTCATATATTTAAATATGATTTAAATATATAAAGATGAATATGTATTAAAATTAATTTAATATTTGATATTAAATTGATTAAGTTTTATTTAATAATTAATTTATGAAATTAATTAAATTTTCATTTTTAAAACAAAATAGATTTTATAAAATCAAATTTTCATTTTTAGATAAAATTGAAAAATTGGAAAACAAAAAACATACAAAATGGAAAAAAGAGTTTTTCCATTATCCATCACCTAAGTAGCTCCCACATGAAGCATTATCATTGCCTTGTCTTCTCTGAGCATGAGCTGCAACTCATGCAACTCTTCTCTTTGCATCCTGATCTATAATATAATGAAGAGATTGGAATGAAAATCGGGCATGCAATCCATAAAGAATTTTAGAGAAAAATCGGTTTGAAGAAAGGTTCTTCAATAAGGTTGCTGCAGTGAACATTTCTCTTTCTACCCTTCATTCAAATTTGTTTTGAGTCCCACAACTCAATCTAGAGCACTAAGAGAATAGTGGGGAAGATCTTGAGGTGGTCTACAACAAGATTTGGAGAAGATAGTAGCTGGTGAAGGAGCTTTGAAGAAGTTCTACAAGAGGTACATCTTGAAACTCATTTTTTTCTGCAAAAATATGCTTTATATTTTGTCAAAATTAGTGATTTTGAGTGTTTAGATGATCCTTGTGCTTCCGCTGCTGTTGATACAATCATACAATTGGTAGCAGAGCATCAAATAAGCATTCAATTTGGTTTAATTTTGATTTGATGGGTGTTTTATATGAGAAATATAAAACTGGTGCACTTAAATGGTTTTATGAGTTTTGGCTGTTTAATTCCCTTTAATTTCTCATTTAAATTTGTAATTGGCTCTTTCTTGATGAGCTTTAATGTGTTCCCAAGAGTCTGTAATTTATTTGGAGTCATTAGAGTTGAAATTAAGCTATAAATCGAAGAAACAAACGAAGAGGTCGAGTTGCAGTTCCAGAAAATCAGCCTCTATACTTATCGTTGCTGAGGTTCCAGTCGCTAAACGATCGTCTAGCTCTAGATCCTACACGATGTGAAGAAAAGCTAGATGATCGTATAGCAATGGGCGCTGATCGTTGTGATGTTGAACGCTAGATGATCGTGTACTTGCGAGAGTTAAACGATGCGTTCAATTTGCTATACGATAACATTAAGCGATCGTTTAGCTTTGGAGTGGGAACTAAACGATACGTTGAATTTACTAAACGATGGTACTATGCGATCGTTTAGCATCGATTTGTTTTAAGCGATGTGATGAACTGCTACGCGATAGCGCTGAACGATTGGATGCAGAGCTAAACGATCGTGTAGACGAAGTGCTAAGCGATGTGATGAAGTTCTTATGCGATAGAACTAAACAATCACTTACGTATGATGCTGAACGACGCGATGATGTTCTATACGATGGAGCTAAGCGATCATTTAGCTATGACGGATACTATACAATGACATGAATCGTTAAACGATTGGCTTCATGTGTTAGATGATGGAGCTAAGTGATCGTATAGTAAATTGTACGTGCTAAATGATGGACTTGCGCAATAGTGTGAGACATTAAGCAATTGTATAGCTTCCTTCGGCACTAGACGATGATACCATGCAATAGAAGGAAAATACTACACGATCGTGTAACTTTGCTAAATGATCAAGGATTTACTTAACGATCTGGCAAAATGTAAGACAATGGTCGTCATTGCTAAACGATGAGACTTAGTGAGATGTTGAACATGTGCAAGGGCTGCCGATTCGACCGATTCTCTTGTAGTCTGATTTGGTTTAGCTTCGAATGGTTCTTGGCTAATTCGGTTTAAACTTGGCTGGTTTGGTTCAGACGGTTCGGGTCCAGTTCAAGCTACTTGAGTTCATTTTGGAGCGGTTTGAGTGGTTCGGGATTGGTTCGAAATCTGTTTTGTAATATTTAGGTTTTGTTTGCTTGTTTTTTCCAAAACTAAAAAGCATATTAGTCTGTGTTTAATTATTTATGCATTTGATGTATGTTAGAATTAAATAAATCTTGGATGTGCATATAGTATGCCATTTAGATTTAAAATCCTACCATATGAGGAATGTTACTTGCATTGAAAGTATGTTATAATTGTTATAATATATAGTATGCATGTTAGGGTTTCTTGTATTTAATATAAATGTTATATTAAATTTGAATGCCTCATGTATGTTATGGATTAATAGCATGTCTAAAGTTTTATAAGTTGTTATAAAATTGGGTTAGACATTTAAAATCCATAAACAACAGCTGCATGCTCACATAGGTTGACCACTTGTTTTAATTGTTAAAACTTATAAAACCTAGGTTACAAACTCAACTGGTATATAATCCTGTCTAAGACTGGGGGTACTTAAGTTGACGGGTTATGAAACACCTCCTACCTGGGGATTATGGCCAAATTATTTAGCGTTGAAAACCGATTTTATGAGCATACGTGAGTAATGTGAGGTAATAAAATGGTTTATCACTTAGACATTATAGGTTAAAATCCAATTATAAGAGTTATACTTAGATAAACCACATAGACTTATGGTTATTTTATTAGCCGAAAAGAACCTAAGTATAAATCTACCCAAAATAGAACACTTTAGTGGCAGTTTAATAACTTCTATATAATAGAGTTATTAGAAAACTTCGATGGGTGATTAATAACATATATGATATGTTATTTTTAGCTCTCACGTCTCCAAGAGTTCATAATCTAGATTTAAGCAATACTTCGTGTCACCCTGGAAGTGACCTCCCTATGGAAAGTATTTTTAACTAAAATCTAGATTTCGGTGAATAAGAGGAAGTTGTTCAAACATAAGTCTATTATATGATAAATAGATTTCAACTGCTACGTCTCTACATAGTTTACACCGTGAGATTCATATGACGCTTCGTGTCACCCTGGAAATGGCCTCCCTATGGAGAGTGTTTTGTATGAGTCAATATCAAGGTAAACGGAGGAAGTAGTTCATAGTAAATTAGTGAAGGATATGTGTCAATATATCCTATGGTCTCCTCCATTAGTCTGAACTGTGAGATTCCTATGTTGCGCCTACTGGTTAGCTTTGAGCGGCCTTTTGCTAATCGTTTAGCGATGACTATCCCCATGGAGGGTTATAACATAGGATTCAGAACAACCCAGGCTTCAGTAAAATGAATAGGATTTATAGTTTCGTCTTGGATATTGTCTTCTAGTTTGGAGGCAAGTTCATACCGTTCTATAAGATTTGAAAATGGCGGGTCACACTTACAAGAATTACTGAGTTGTTAGTAAAGATCTTGATTGAAAACGATAACTAAACGACTATAAGAATAAAATTTATTCTGGGGATAGTGTTTGGTCAAAATTGTTTGTTTTAGTGAAGGAGTATCTGATTGCCTCACGGTAGCACATATTCTGACTCACTAAAATATCATTGCAAATAAATAATTTTTATAGGTACATTATTACTTTTTGCTAAAACTTGATTTTGGATTTAGTTACAGTTTTCTAATTAGAATTTGTTTGAATTTTATCAGCATGTCGAATTCTAGAATATTCACTTTCGATATTATTAATAGTAAAATCAAATCAACAAACAAATTACTAGCGGTTGATTACACCAACAGAGTTTTAACAAAGGATTGTCCTCTATCTCCCAACTCTTCTAAAATTATGAATTATGTAAATGAGAATGTTGAATTCGAACAACAAGATAAATATGATTTACTTGTTATCGAAGCATGTTTAGTGGAAAACGATAAAATCTGGATAAATTGATTCAGGTACTGCTAATCTTGTATGTACTATCTCACAGGAAACAAGTTCTTGGAGACAGTTGACAGTAGGTGAAACAATCTTTAAGGTAGGGACTAAGAAGATTGTTTCAGCCAAAGTAGTGGGAAATATGAAGTTATTTATAGGAGATAAGTACATTTATTTGAAAAATGTATATTATATTCCTTCTATAAAAAGGAATCTCATATCTGTCTCTTATTTGCTAGAACAAAATTATAAAGTTTATTTCAAAAATAGTGAAGTGTTCATCAAAATGGGAAATAAACAGATTTTCTCTGCAAAATTAGAAAATAACTTGTACATGTTAAAACCAACTGAGGTCAAAGTTGTGTTGAACATAGAGATATTTAAAACTGTTGAGACTCATAAGAAGAGGAAGATTTCTCCAAATGTCTATCTTTGGCACTTGAGACTGGGTCATATAAATCTCAACAGGATTGAGAGATTGGTTAAGAACGGTCATCTAAATAAGTTGGAAGAAAGTTCATTACCACCATGTGAGTCTTGTATTGAGGGTAAAATGACAAAAAGATTTTTTTTCTGGAAAAGGTCTTAGAGCCAAAGAACCCCTAGAGCTGATTCACTCAGACCTTTGTAGGCCTCTAAATGTTAGAGCAAGAGGAGGGTATGAATACTTCATCAATTTTATAAATGATTATTCCCGGTAGGGGCATGTTTACCTATGTGCCAAAAGTCTGAAACTTTTGAAAAGTTCAAAGAGTATAAGGCTGAGGTTGAAAACCAATTAGGTAAAAAGATTAAAACACTTCGATTGGATCGAGGTGGTGAGTATATGGACATAGAATTCCAGAACTATTTGATAGAACATAGAATTCAGTCTTAACTCACAGCCCTCTGGTACACCTCAGCAGAACGGTGTAGCAGAAAAGAGAAATAGAACCTTGCTGGACATGGTTTGTTCCATGATGAGTTATGCTCAGTTACCAAATTCTTTTTGGGGACACGCGGTTGGGACTGCGGTATATATTTTGAACATAGTTCCCTTGAAAAGTGTTTATGAAACGCCTTACGAGCTCTGGATGGGACGTAAAGGAAATTTACATCACTTCAGGATTTGGGATTGTCCAGCATATGTGTTGGTGCAAAATCCTAAAAATCTAGAACACCGTTAAAAAATATGTCTATTTGTAGGCTACCCAAAAGAAACAAAAGGTGGTTTCTTTTATGATCCTCAAAAAGATAAAGTGTTTGTATCGACAAATGCAACCTTCCTAGAGGAAGATTATATAAAGAACCATCAATCTTGCAGTAAGCTAGTAATAGAAGAAATGTCTAGAGAAACGACAAATGCATCAACAAGAGTTGTTGATCGAGCAGGTCCTTCAACAAGAATTGTTGATAGAACAGATCTGTCAACAAGAGTTGTTGATGAAACTGGTATTCTTCACATACTTCTCATGAGTTGGGAATGCCTCGTTGTATTGGGAGGGTTGTGCAACAACCTGACCGGTACATGGGTTTAACTGAAACTTAAGTCATCATACCAGATAATGGTTTAGAAGATCCATTGTCTTTTCATCAAGCAATGAACGATGTGGACAAAGACCAATGGATTAAATCCATGGACGTTGAAATGGAATCTATGTATTTCAATTCTGTCTGGGATCTTGTAGATCAATCAGAAGAGGTAAAACCATCGGTTGCAAATGGATCTACAAGAGAAAACGAGACCAAGCTGGTAAGGTACAGACCTACAAAGCTAGACTTGGGGTAAAAGGGTTTACTTAAAGAGAGGGGGTAGATTTTGAAGAAACCTTCTCTCTAGTTGCCATGATAAAGTCTATTAGAATACTCTTGTCCATAGCCACATTTTATGATTATGAAATATGGCAAATGGATGTCAAAACAACTTTTCTGAATTGCTATCTTGAAGAGAGTATCTATATGTCTCAACCAGAAGGGTTTATACAGCAGGGTCAAGAGCGAAAGATTTGCAAGCTTAATCGATCCATTTATGGATTAAAACAAACTTCTAGATCCTGGAATATGAGATTTGACGTTGCGATCAAATCTTATGGCTTTGAACAAAATATTGACGAACCTTGTGTCTACAAGAAAATCGTCAATAAAACTATCGCTTTTCTGGTGTTGTATGTTGATGATATTCTACTCATTGGGAATGAGGTAGAATATCTAGCTGATGTTAAGAGATGGCTGGCTTCACAATTCCAAATAAAAGATTTGGGAGAAGCATAATATATTCTTGGAATCCAAATAGTTCGGAATCGCAAGAACAAAACATTAGCTTTATCTCAAAAATCTTATATAGACAAGATGTTGTCTAAGTATAAAATGCAAAATTCCAAGAAAGGATCTTTACCTTTCAGGCATGGAATTCACCTGTCTAAGGAACAGAGTCCTAAGACACCTCAAGAAGTTAAGGAGATGAATCGAATTCCATATGCATCTGTAATTGGGAGTTTGATGTATGCAATGTGGTGTACTCATCCCGATATATGCTATGTCATAGGAATTGTCAGCAGATTTCAGTCCAATTCTGGTCATGACCATTGGACTACTGTTAAAAACATTCTCAAGTATCTACGGAGAACGAGAGATTAGATGCTCGTGTATGGTCCTAAGGATCTTTTCCTTACTGGATACATTGATTCTGACTTTCAGACCGATATTGATTTGAGGAAATCAACTTCCGGGTCAGTATTTACTCTTAACGGAGGAGCAGTGGTGTGGAGGAGCATCAAGCAGTTGTATTGCAGACTACACAATGGAAGCTAAGTATGTAGCTGTAAGCGAATCAGCAAAAGAAACATAGCTAATCCATTTACGAAGGCCCTCTCGGCTAAAGTGTTCGAGGGTCACCTAGTAGGACTAGGTGTATGAGTTTTGTATCACTAGAGCAAGTGGGTGATGGGTATTGTGATACCCTAGTTTATTGTATTTGTACTTTTTATTCTTTCCATGCAAATTCAACATTGTATATATTTGTATATATTGATCCACTGGAGTTTTAGTCCAAGTGGGAGTATTATTGGGTTTTATATCCTAAAACTCGCAGTTTGTAAAATAATAAATATTTTCTATTATCAATATACTTGTTATTGATCTCATAAATTGTATGAAAATCTAAATCCAATAAACTAAGACCCATGACTATTGTATGAGTACTTGAACTTTATGTGGAGACATAAAAGCGGATCAGGTTCGAGTAAATAGTTAAAATGATCTATGGTACATGAATGAGGTTGGGTACCTTATTCTGGTAATACCATTGGATGCAGCCTACTCTGTAGTTATTACAGAGAGTTGTAAAGTGCTACATACGATGTGGTCCTAATTCGTACATGTTATGACATGAGGAGTGGGGGCGTCCTATGCAATGAGTTTGCATAAGATCAGGACCAAGAAATAAGTCACTCTTATTGTATAACGTTGTTTACTATTTAAGACTAACTATTTCACCTAGATAACCTAGGTAACTCGATCTTAATCCTGAGCTAACTATGAACTTCCATTTATTCAGGATTTCCCTTAGATGTGCATAATTGAGGGTTGGCTCAATAGCGCCGGCTCAATAAGACTCCCATTTTAGGGGTAGACCAGATAGATAGCTGGGAACATAGGGTGCAAGACGGAGTTCACACCTACCCGATTTAGGGATAGGAGAAAGGTTGTTCTCTCAAGTACTGAATCCAGGTCTTGAACAAGGGGCCTCACCCTCTCGCTGGGTTGAGAGAGTTTGGTTTAGTGATTGGATCACAAACTAGTTGTTCATTAGAGGATCAGTAGGGACTTGAGGAATAAGACGTAATCTCGGGGGTAAAACAGATATTTGACCTAGCCGTTATTACGAACAACCTGTGAAGGGTCGACTTGCTGATTATGGTTAAATCATGTGGACATAATATATCTACAGTGAGGGGAGTGCAACTATGGACTTTAATGGAGTGACCCATTAGTTAACGAATGGAGATTAATTTGGTCTAATGAGTTTAACCAATTAATCTCGGATCTGTAGGTCCGCGAGGTCCCCTACTAGCTCGTAATGGACTAGCTCTAGAATAGCGTGATAAGTTAATTTGAAACGTTCAAATTAGAATTAAGGGATTTAGTAATTATATGAGATATAATTATATATTTAATTTTAGAATTAAACGGAATAGAAGAATTCATATATTTAAATATGATTTAAATATATAAAGATGGATATGTATTAAAATTAATTTAATATTTGATATTAAATTGATTAAGTTTTATTTAATAATTACTTTATGAAATTAATAAATTTTAATTTTTAAAATCAAAATAGATTTTATAAAATCAAATTTTGATTTTTAGATAAAATTGGAAAATTGAAAAACCAAAAACACATAAAATGGAAAAAAGAGTTTTTCCATTATGCATCACCTATGTAGCTCACACATGAAGCATTATAATTGCCTTATCTTCTCCAAGCATGAGCTGCAACTGATGCAACTCTTCTCTTTGCATGTTGATCTGCAATATAATGAAGAGATTGGAGCAAAAATTGGGCATGCAATTCATATAGAATTTTAGAGAAAATTCGGTTTGAAGAAAGGTTCTTCAACAAGGTTGCTGTAGTGAGAATTTCTCCTTCTACCCTTATTTCAAGCTTTTTTTGAGACCCACAACTTAATCTAGAGCACCCAGAGAATAGTGGGGAAGATCTTGAGGTGGTCTACAACAAGATTTAGAGAAGATAGCAGCTGGTGAAGGAGCTTTGAAGAAATTCTACAAGAGGTATGTCTTGAAACTCATTTTTTTCTGCAAAAGCATGTTTTATATTTTGCCAAAATTAGTGAATTTGAGTGTTTAGATGATTCTTGTGCTTCCGTTGCTGTTGATACAATCCTACAGTAACATCATAATTGAGTGGAAGCAGATCATTCCAAATCCATTGTGAAAGAACAACACATTTACAATCAAACAAGAATAGTTACGTATCATCGAGTAAATTAAAGCATGTTTTTAAGTTAAAACCAAAGGTAATCAAGTGACATACCTTTGAAGAACTATTCTTCGAGTATTCCCTCAATCAACTGTTAGGATTGGTGTCCTAATTGTCCTAGAGTCTCGTAGTTTGTAATCTATATACATTGTTATGAATAAAATAAGAGTTATTTTATTTGACATTTACTCATATCTAATAAATAAAGATCCATGGTTATCGTATGTAAACTTAAGCATGTACATGAGATATAGAAGTATATCACGCCTTAAGTGATAACCTAAATATGTCTGTAGTATAAGGATTAAGGAGGGATACTTGATCCTGGTGACACTATGGATGCAGCTCGCTTTGTAGAGGTTTACAAGTATTATGAACTACTACATATGGTAGATCCTGACCATTCATGTGGAGACATGCTAGCGGGGTGTCCTAAACAAAGAGTTTGTATAAGATCGGACCACGAGATGATTCGTCTCTGTATATAACACCGTTAATATTGGAGATTTGCATCTCACCTAAACGACCTTAGGTAACATGACCTCAATCTTGAGTGCTTTGGGAACTCCTACCTTTGAGGGCGATTCTTTGATTAGTATGGGTGAGAGTCGTCAGATTGCCAACTCAACATGCCTACATTTTTGGGGATTTGTTGATAACGGGCAGAAATGCACATTATTACAGTGCTAAGTTATAAAATAATGTAGGTTTGCGTTGATAAAAAGATACAAGATTGCATCCAAAAGCATTAAGTTCACAATATTGCGGTCGCATACATCCATCGCATTAAAACAGCTAACTTGTGTATTTTGTGTAGAATATGTGTTGACGCAAGGCGGAAAAGGCGATCCAAAGAAATCAACGACCAAGCGCATTAAGAGATTGCGTTAACGCAAGGCTATGCGATCATTTGCGCTCGCGAATATCTGCTCGAGAAGGTTGCCGCATAGAGCCGATGCATCTTTGGTGGGCGCATTTAGGTGAAAAACATAATAAATCACGATGGAACAGAAAGCTGATGAGGGTCGATTCTAAATTAAGTTGACAAGCCGCTAGAGAACTACTGTAGCAAGTACACTCAACTTTTCGGTGACAAATATTCGGCGCATCAGACAGAGAATTAATGCCATCCCATCAGTGCAATCATAAGAGAGAAGAAGCCTTTCACCCGGAAGCTCTATAAATACCAGAGGCCACCTTCAATGAAGGAGTTCAGTTAGTTCAGTCTGAGAGTTAGAGAATTTTCCCCTTAGATAGAAGTAGCCTTGTTCATAGTTTTCTTTTACTTAGAAGGCGGAAGTGAGGGAAATGAGATTGTACCGAGAGATCGTTCCGGTGAACTTGGAAGAGTTCCGAAAGCGTCGAGATCAGAGAGAGGGCCAACTCTTGCAGAAGTAGGAACATCTTTTGAACAGAATAGAGTTAACACTGTAAAAGCCTTGGGAAGCAAGGAATTGCTACCAGGCTCTCTACCCTTATCTTCCATTGTCATTTTGTACTCTGAACTTATTTATAGAAATAAAATTTACATCTTTATATCTGTTCACTCTCTGTACATTATGCATGAGTAGCTAAATCTGTCGAATGGGTTTAAAAGCACTTAGCTAGCATAACTGGGTATCTTCACACTATGTGATTATCTTGTCTTATGTATGCGTCATTCGTCCATTAGAGATACTCGAGAGGGTAGTCTAAGGATAGAATCTAAGCTTGGAAAAGTCAGGTTAGAATCTAGGCTTGAGAGAGTTAGATTAGAAACGCATAATCAAGAGATAGGAGCTTAGGAATAAGCACTATTTGCTATTAATGCATCACATGCATCCTAGAGATAAGTTATGATTATATGCGGTCACCTTGTCCTTGTGTGCATCTTACATCATTGCATAGGCAAGAAGTAGAGACTTAGGAATAAGCTCTATGGACATTATCACATTCATCACATGCGTCCTAGAATTAGGAGTTACCGCATTTGCATTGGAAAATGATTTGCTGTCGCATGAGTGTAGCATGATCGCATAGTTTGAACGCATTCTCGGAAAATGCTAGCTAATGACCTTCTCAACCCGTTCCTCCGCATACTCAGTGTATCTGTCACATAATCAATCTTTTCTCAAATCTGTTGCATACTTTTTATACTGTAAACAACAACCAAACAACTCTTTGATTTATTGGTTATCACAAAGTAATCTAAAAATTATTGCCGCATATTGTTTTCCTTAGTCCCTGAGTTTGACCCTGGACTTACCAGGAAACTCAGTAGGATTTATACTTGGGTCCTGCTGAGAAAACTTGTTGCACAATGCATTTTTCATCACCGCAATTTCTTTTATTAATTCACCGCATAAAATAATGCATCACTTGTCTGATTTGGGAGCTGGGAACTCAGTTACACAAGATAGAATTCACTCCTTCTTGGATGCAGGGGTAAGTAGATAGATTGCTCCCTTAAAGGCTGATTCTGGGGCTTGAACATAGAAAGATCAGTGGTACTTAAGAAGTTAGATGTAACTACAGGAGCATACCGGTTATTGGCTCAATTGTACTTACGAGTAATCTGTGAAGGGTTATCGCACTGTTGATTGGTTGATATGGAAATATAATATATCTGTAGTAAGGAGAGTTCAGTTTTCGGTCTTTAGTGGAGTGCCTGGCAGTTAACGGATGGTGGATTCCGTGACTAAAGAGTTTAGTCAATTATTCACATACCGTTGGAGCTTCGAGCTACAGGTACATAAGATCCCATTGGTAGCTCAGAAAATGTGCAAAAGCTCTATTTGCCTCTGCCATTCTATGAGTCTCTTCCTTTTTACGTATGGCATCGCCACTCCTTTTGGCAGCATCCACTAATTCGGAACTTAATTTGAAAGCCATATTTCGACCTGAATTCAAGTTGAGAATCAATTCTTGGTGTTTATTTGAAATGTTCAGATTAACAGGAGGAAATTCGATTATATATGATATGATCAGTATAGTGTATGAGATATATCAAGTGGAGGATTAATGTAAAAGAGATTTACATTAAGGACCATGAAATAGAAAAAGACCTTTGGTTACATGTTTCATGAGATGAAATATTAAAACTATAGGTTATAAATATAGTATGGTAAGTTAATTATCATATATATTTATAATAATATTAATTATTGGATAATTATCTCTTTTTCTCTAATAACCAATTGAGTGGAAGGTTATTAGTGGTTTCATGGTAACCGTGAGATAAAAGGAAAAATGTTTTCCTAAATTAAGTAGTTGAAGATTGAGATTTCCATTCTCGAAAAGACTCACAGTGGCTGTCAAGTGGACAAGATTCACTAAACGACAGCTAAAGGGAGACTAGACGATCGTGGAGTGATACTATATGACAGTTCACTCAGCTGGCCTTTAGCTAAACGATCGTGCAGCTTTTGTTAAATGATTGCGGAGCTTTTTCCAAACGATTGGGCATCGTCTATATGATAGACTTCTGCCATCTCCCACTTGCTCAATCATTTACACGATTGTTCCTCCGGTCTCATCCTCTAACCAAGTCCACACAGAGCCCACACTCCTAGATTCTCACATCGAGAATACCAAGGTAGCCATTGTGGTGGTGTCGTACTCAACTTGACATTGCTCAAGGTTATTTGGAGGTCGTTCGTTGAGTTCGCGGTGTTCGTGTGGTGGTTGCTAATTATTCGTGATCTTAGAGATCGTTGAGTTCGAGCATTCGTGTGTTTCAGTCTGAGTCTGTTCGAGAATTTGTGATCAAGGGTATTGAAGATGAGCCTTCAAAGGTATGTGTATTCTTTCCCTTGATCGTATAGTGAAGCATGTTGTAATTTCGTTTTGTGCATAGCCTGTATGTTTTTGTTTCTTGATTGTAATTGTTGTTGTTCAAATACTATTGGAATTTGGAATGATCATTCTGTTGCCAATGAAAATCCTCATGTCCGATTTCCTTCAATTGGTATCAAAGCCTGGTTGTTCTGATATTCCAAATTTCACTTCTGTTTTGAACTTCTTTTACAGTCGTGGTGGGTTTTCTACATTGCATTTAATTATTAAATGCATTTGTGGATGGCATTGATGAAGGTTTACGAGTTTAATTGCCTTTGTTTAAATTTTTCTTTAAATTACAAAGTGTTAATTTGTAAGGACCCCTGTGTTTTTTGTCATAATTAACATGCTATCAAGTCTGTAATTCAAAGTGTTTAAGTTTGTCGAGTCATTCATGATGAAGTTTCGAAGCATGGAGATGCGATTCTCATTGAAGAAGACGACCAAGAGTTGGTCTTTTCGTGTCGATTTTTCTATACGATCGTGTAGTATTTACTAAACGATCGTTTAGCTAAAGCTAAAGATGACGTAAATTGTTTACTCTATCGCATAGCGTTGGTTGCCTGATCGCGTAGACGCTAGAGGTAAACGATCGAGTGGGAGCATTTGATGCTCATCGTTTAGAAAAAGGCACGCACTAAACGATCGTGTATTTAGCATAGTCTCTAACTATAGGATCACGCAGTATACGATACGAAGGCGTTCACTCAGCGATCATTTAAATGATTGTGCTTCATCACACCGTAGTCATTTAAACGATCATATAAGACTTGCATTGCGGAGTGCGCTGCACGATTGCATACCTCATGTTTCATCGCATAGTAAAAGGTACACGATCATTGCTAAACAATCGTTTAGCTTTGGAAGCAAACGATTGAGTAAAGTGTTTACTCTTTCGTGTAGATGATCTTCTTGTAAAAAGGTAGCAATGAATGAACAATGCATGAAGCATGACATTTAGGTTGTTTATAAGAGTTATGAATGCCTTTTATGTATTTTCTTTGCATTGTGGATGGTTTTGGTTGTTTCTGTTATAAGTGTTATAATAGAAATTAGAACTAAAATCGATAAGAAAGAGTTGCATGCGGACTTAGGGTGAACTCATGTTTTAAAAGGGTTTTAAATTTGGATTGAGATAGACCTAAGTTCAAAGGTTCTAATGGGATTAGCAACCTAGTTTAATCTTTTTAAATCGGTTTAATAGGATTAAATTGATTGGCATAAAAGATTAAAATTATATTAAATCTATCTATAAGGGACCTTTTGCCTAAGGTGGGTTCTATCTAGACTGTACTTAAGCTGACGGAAATGAAACACCCCTACCTGGGAACCTACCTGGAAAGGTGAATTAGATAGATTTTCTGCAAGCATGCGACAGTTGGTCAAAGACTCCGTTAAATAGTTTAATGGATGATGATCAAAAGTTGTTTCAAATATCCAAGGTAACAGTTACTTTTAGGCAAACCTAAACAGACAATTAGCTAAAATCCTTAGTCATGTTTTTTCTAGGTAAACTAAACTCTAGGTTATAAAATACTCAGTGGGAGGAAGAGATGTATCTGATATGTCATTGATTTCACTCACGTTTCTCCCTGAATGTCCACACCATGAAATTCATGCTTGGCTTGGTTCCCTGTGAGCATCCCCCTTCGAATGGTGTTTGCATAAGTCAATATCAAGTTGGACGGAGAGAGTTTATAGTAAGTGGGTGAAAGGTGTGTGTCAACACGTCCTACGGTCTCTGTCATTTATTCGCACTGTGAGATCATTCTGTACTCCCTCATGAAGCCCTGGGAGTGTCCCCCTTCGGATGGGTTTTGTGTAGTTGGTCAAGATCAAGGTGAACTCTAGAGATGGATAGGGTTGCTTTAGGTTTTTCCCCAATCAGATTTTTTACCTTCGGATTGGCTGCTTAGGGCGGATCTCTAGGGCTTAAAATGGCGGGTCACACTTACGGAAAATTTTTGAGCAAGTTAATGATTTCTTGACCAAATCAATGATGACTAATCGTTATAGGAACAAAAGTTATTCTGGTATTAATGACTGGTTGAGAATTTTCTCAATTAAGAGAGGGTATAATTGACCTCCCTTCGACAGCTTTTGTCCTAAATCTTTGAAGCGTCAATGCGAAACTAAATGTTACACGGGGTTCATGTTAGGTTTGCTAAACCTTATTGGGTGTTGTATGTTTTTTCAACGGGTAGGTTTGTCCTAACGTAGGTCAATGTGTTTTTGTTTTCAGCAATGTGTTTGTATTTTCGTTTATTGCCTTTAATTTGACCTATTACATACAGTGGAAAGAGTCTTGTAAAACCTATTTCGTGGTAAATGACCTCGAGTTTCGTCATGGTTGAGGAATGTACTTAAGTCTCAACCCTTGATGCACTGCAAAGTGTTCGTAATGCATATGAGGTGTGGATAAAGGCTAATTCATTGGCCCAACTTCACATATTGGCTAGCATACCTGATGTTTTGGCCAAAAGGGTTGAGAACATGGTCATTGCACACAAGATCATGGGCTCATTGTATGATTTGTTTGAACGTCAGTTCTTACTTTTCGAGCACAGAGGGATGGATGACAAAACCAATAGTGTCAGTTCCCAAGTTAAACTCTAGGAAGAGAAAGCAAGTGTTGTTGACTTTATTGAGGTTCATAGAAGAGAAGTGTTCTCTGAAATTAAACTTAGAGCTTATTTAGGTTCTGATATTGATCCCACTACTCTCCAAAAGAGGAGGATGTCTAAAGACAATAAATATGATTTATTGGTCTTGAAGACATGTTTGGTAGAGAATGGTGATTCTGCCTGGATCCTTGATTTGGGTGCTACCAACCATGTCAATTCCTCTTACCAAGGATTCAGTTCTTGGGAAATGTTACCACAGGGAGAGATGATTCTATGAGTCGACACTGGTGAGGTTGTTTTCAGCTGTTGCTGTAGGCAGACTGAAGTTATTTTTGGACAAGAAACGAATTTATTACTGGATAATGTTTTTGTAGTTCCTCATATTAAGAGGAACTTAATCTCGGTTTCTTGTCTCATAGAACAAGGTTATACCGTCTCCTTTTCTAAGAATAAAGTGTTTATTTTCAAGAACGGAATAGAGATTGGTTTTGGTTCAATGGAAAGTAACTTATATGTACTAAGGTCATTAGTCATAAAAGCCTTGTTTAATACTGAAATGTTTAGTACGGCAACAACAGCTAAAAGACAAAAGGTTTCTCCTAAGGAAAACGCCCATCTTTGGCATCTAAGGTTAGGTCACATAAACCTCAATAGGATTGAGCAGTTGGTGAAAAGTGGACTTCTAAAGAGTTTAGAAGAAAACTCCTTGGCGGCGTGTGAATCATGCCTCGAAGGCAAGATGACCAAACGACCTTTTACTGGAAAAGGTTACAAAGCTAAGAAAGCCTTGGAGCTTGTACATTCAGACCTTTGTGGTCCGATGAGTGTTAGAGCTCAAGGTGGGCATGAATATTTCATCTCTTTCATAGATGATTATTCAAGGTACGGGTATCTCTACCTAATGCAACGTAAGTCTGAAGCCCTTGACAAGTTCAAAGAGTATAAGGCTGAAGTTGAATACTTGTTAAGTAAGAATATAAAAACACTATAATCTAACCGTGGTGGAGAGTATTTGGACCTCCAATTCCATAACTAAATGATAGAACATGGGATTGTATCCCAACGCTCGACCCCAAGTACACCTCAACAGAATGGTGTATCAGAAAGGAGAAACAGGATCTTGTTGGACATGGTTCAGTCTATGATGAGTTATGCTCATCTTTCAGACTCGTTTTGAGGTTTTGCAGTGGAGACTGCATGCTACATTCTAAACAATGTTTCCTCGAAAAGTGTTTCTGAAACACCTTTTAAGTTGTGGAGAGGCTGAAGGTAGTTTACGCCACTTCAGGATTTGGGGGTGTCTGTTCCATGTGCTTGTGACAAACTCGAAGAAGTTGGAATCGCGTTCGAAAGTTTGCCTCTTTGTAGGCTACCCCAAGGAAACGAGGGGTGGATACTTCTATGATTCAAGTGAGAACAAAGTGTTTGTTTCTACAAATGCTATCTTCTTGGAGGAAGACCACATAAGGGATCATAAGCCATGAAGTAAGCTCATTTTACATGAGATTTCTAATGAGACTGAGACTACTGAGGGTTCAATAAGAGTTGTTGAACAGATCGATAGATCAACAAGAGTTGTTAATGTTGGTATATCTAGTCAACCTGCTCAAGATTTGAGACTGTCTTGACGTAGTGGGAGGGTTATGAACCCACCGGATCACTACATGGTTTGACTGAAGCCCAGAACATCATTTCTAATGATGAAGTCGAGGATCCATTGTCTTTTATGAAAACAATGGAGAATGTTGCCAAGGATGAATGGATTAAAGCCATGAACCAGAAGATGGAGTCTATGTACTTCAATAACGTCTAAGAGCTTGTGGATCCACCTGATGGGGTAAGACCTATAGGGTGTAAGTGGATCTATAAGCAAAAGAGAGGTGTAGATGGAAAAGTGCAAACCTTTAAGACTAGAGTCATGGCAAAGGGTTATACCCAGGTCGAGGGAGTGGATTATGAGGAAACTTTCTCACCTGTTGTCATGCTCAAGTTTATTAGGATACTCCTGTCCATAGCCACGTTTTATGATTATAAGATATGGCAAATGGACGTCAATACTGCCTTTCTTAATGGTAATCTTAAGAAGACCATCAACATGACTCAACCAGAGGGGTTCGTAGTTCCGAATCAAGAGCAAAGTGTTTGCATGCTTAATAGGTCCATTTACGGGCTGAAACAAGCGTCTAGATCATGGAACATTAGATTTAATAGTGCGGTCAATTCGTTTGGCTTTGATCAGAAAGTTGATGAGCCTTGTGTTTACAAGAAGATGATCAACAGCTCATTAGCTTTCCTGGTACTGTATGTGGATGATATCCTACTCATTGGAAATGATGTATGGTATTTGACTGACATTAAAAAGCGGCTAGCTACCCAGCTCCAAATGAAAGATTTGGGTGAGTCACAGTATATTCTAGGGATCCAGATTATTCGAGATTGTAAGAACAAAAGGTTAGCCTTGTCTCTGGCATCGTACATCGATCAAATGTTGATCAGGTACAGGTTGTAGAATTCCAAGAGGGGTTTATTACCCTTCAGGCATGGAATCGTTTTGTCTAAGGATCAATTTCCTAAGACACCTCAAGAGGTTGAGGAGATGGGATAGATTCCCTATCCTTTAGCTGTAGGAAGCTTAATGTATGAAATGTTGTGTACCAGACCCGACATTTGCTATGTAGTAGGGGTTATCAGTCGTTACCAATCCAGTCCAGGATTTGATCACTGGACGGCGGTCAAGACAATCCTCAAGTATCTTTGGAGAACGAGGGACTACATGCTCGTGTATAGAGATAAGGATTTGATCCTTACAAAATACATAGACTCTGACTTTCAGATCGATCGAGATTCTCGTAAATCGACGTCGGGGTCAGTGTTCACTCTGAATGGAGGGGCCGTAGTGTGGCAAAACATCAAGCAAGGATGCATCAAGGACCCCACTATGGAAGCCAATACATAGCCACTAGTGAAGCAACTAAGGAGGTCGTTTGGCTGAGGAAATTCTTTACAGATTTGGAAGTTATTCCAAATGTGGATTTGCCTATCATTCTTTATTATGATAACAGCGGAGCTATGGTAAATTTGAAGGAGCCTCAGAGTCATCGTCGAGGCAAGCATATCGAACGAAAATACCACTTGATCAGGGAGATTGTGCATCATGGTGATGTGATAGTTACAAAGATCGCATCGCTGCACAACGTTGCTGATCCCTTTACAAAGGCTCTCACGGCTAGTGTTTGAGAGTCACCTCAAGAGTCTAGGTCTGTGGGACATGCAACTTCTTGTCTAGAGCAAGTGGAAGATGATACTGGGGTATGCCTTAGTTTATTGTATATTGTACATGTATTTATCTTGTATTGTACATTAGTCTCTCGAGGCATTAAGACAAGTGGGACATTATTGAGATTGGTGTCCTAATTCTCCCGAAGTCCTATAATTTGTAATCTATACACATTGTTATGAATAAGATAAGAGTTATTTTATTTGGCATTTACTCATATCCAATAAACAAAGCTCCATGGTTATCGGATGTAAACTTAAGCATGTATATGAGATATACAAGTGGATCATGCCTTAAGTGATAACCTAAATAGGTCTCTAGTATAAAGATTAAGGAGGGATACCTGATCCTGGTGACACTACGGATACGACCCCCTTTGTAGAGGTTTGCAAGTGTTGTAAACTACTAGAGATGGTAGATCCTGACCATTCATGTGGAGACATGCGAGCCGAGGTGTCCTATACAAAGAGTTTGTGTAAGATCAGACCACGACATGATTCGTCTCTATATATAACACCGTTGATACTGGAGACTTACTTCTCACCTAAACGACTACAGCTGACATGACCTAAATCTTTAGTGTTTTGGGAACTCCTACCTTTAAGGGCGGTCCTTTGATTAGTATGGGTGAGAGTGGCTACATTGTCAACTCAACATGCCTACCTTTTTGGGGACTTGTCTGATTTGGGAGCTGGGAACTCAGTTACACAAGATAGAATTCACTCATTCCTCAATGCAGGGGTAAGTAGATAGATTGCTCCCTTAAGGACTGATTCCGAGGCTTAAACATAGTGGCCATAACTTCTCTTTGGAAGAGAGGACTCAGTCATAGTAAGACTATGACTTATGTTCATTAGAGGGATCAATGGTACTTAAGGAGTTAGATATAATGACAGGGGCATAACGGTTATTGGCTTAACTGTAGTTACGAGCGATCTATAAAGGGTTATCGCGCTATTGATTGGTTGATATTGACACATAATATAGTTGTAGTAAGGTAAGTTCAGCTGTCGATCATTAATGAAGTGCCTGGCAGTTAACGGATGGTAGATCCTATAACTAAAGAGTTTAGTTAGTTATTTACTTACCGTTGGAGCTTTGAGCTATAGATCCATAAGGTCCCATTGGTAGCTCAATGGATTCAAGTTGAGAATCAGTTCTTGGTGTTGATTTGAAATGTTCAGATTCACAAGAGGAAATTCGGTTATATATGGTATGATCAGTATAGTGTATGAGATACATCAAGTGGAGGATTAATGGAAAAGAGATTTGCATTAAGGACCATGAAATAGTAAAAGAGCTATAGTTTACATGTTTCATGAGATGAAATATTAAAACTATAGGTTATAAATATAGTATGGTAAGTTAGTTATCATATATATTAATTATTGGACAATTATCTCTTTTTCTCTAATAACTAATTGAGTGGGAGGTTATTGGTGGTTTCATGGTAACCGTGAGATAAAAGAAAAAATGTTTTCCTAAATTTAGTAGTTGAAGATTAATATTTTCTATTCTCGAAAAGACTCACGGTGGCTGTCAAGTGAACAAGATTCACTAAACGACAGCTAAAGAGAGACTAGACGATCATGGAGTGATACTATACGATAGTTCAATCAGCTGGCTTTTAGCTAAACGATCATGCAACTTTTGTTAAATGATCGTAGAGCTTCTTCCAAACAATTGGGCATCGTCTATACGATAGACCTCTGCCATCTTCCACTTGTTGAATCGTTTACACCATTGTTCCTCCGGTCTCGTCCTCTAACCAAGTCCACACAAAGCCCACACTTCTGGATTCTAACACCGAGAATACCAAGGTAGCCATTGTGGTGGTGTCGTACTCAACTCGATATTGTTCGAGGTTATTTGGAGGCCGTTCATTGAGTTCGTGGTGTACGTGTGGTGTTTGCTAATTTTTCGTGATCTTGGAGATCGTTGAGTTCAAGCATTCGTGTGTTACAGTCTTGGAGTCTGTTCGAGCATTTATTAACAAGGGTGTTGAAGATGAGTCTTCAATGGTATGTGTATTCTTTCTCTTGATCGTATAGTAAAGCATGGTGTAATTTCGTTTTGTGCATAGCCTGTATGTTTCTGTTTCTTGACTATAATTGTTGTTGTTCAAATACTAATGGAATTTGGAATGATCATTCTGTTGCTCTTGGAAATCTTCATGTCTGATTTCCTTCATCAACACTAGTCACACGCCCAAGAAAACTCGATCACGTGCACGAACGAAACGAACAACCAGTGAAAATCACGAATTGTCAAATCCTCGAACATAATCGAGTAACACTCAATTCTTGATCCTCAAATAGCAAACTCGACAGTACCAAGAGGCTACCTTGGTATTCTCGGTGTGAGAATCCAGGAGGTGTGAGCTCTGTGTGGATTTGGTAGAGGGAAAGAGGAACCAATCGATCGGGTAAACGATCGAGTAAGTGGGAGAATGAGAAAGTCAATCGTATAGACTTAGTACTCGATCGTTGGGTAACGAAGAGCTATCATCTAGCAAACTCGATGTCTCGATGCTTGATCATTCACTCTCTCAAAGGCTATTGTATAGCTATTTTCTTTACCCGATCGAAATGAGTTTCATCATCGAAAAATTAAAATCGATTTTTCCTTTTATCTATCAGTTATTAAAACTGATAAAAACCTCCCACTCAATCGGTTAATAAAGAAAAATAACCAACCACAATTATCTTTTAATTGTTTTTGTTATGAATAAATATAATAACTAATGTATCATATTATATTTATAACCTATAGTTTTAATACACATCATATGTAATATTTAAACCAGATTTCTTTTTCTCGTTTATTGCATTTAATATAAACCATATTTATATTAATTCCTCCAATTAATGTATCGAATACATCAAATCAATTATATCACATATAATTGAAGCAATTTAATTATATCATAAATAATCAAATTCTCTCTTGTTAATTTGAACATTTCAAACTAACCCAAAAACTAATTCTCAACATGAATCCATTAAGCTACTAAAAGGACCTTATGGACCTATAGCTTGAAGCTCCAACGGTACGCAAAGGACTGACTTAACTCTTTTAATCATGATATCCACCAACCGTTAACTTTCGGGTACTCCACTAATGACTGACAGCTGCACTCTTTGTACTAATATATTTCTATATCCATTAGATATAACTAATCAACCATATGATGACACTTTACAAATCACTTGTAAGTACACTTGGGCAAATTTACCATTTTGCCCCTAGAGTTACATCTAACTTCTTAAGTGTCACGTATTCCTCTAATGAACAATACATCATAGTCCCACTATGAGTGAACACTTCTCAGGCCATGAAAAGGTGTGGCGCCACATTGTGCAAGCTCCGCGATCAGCCCTTAAGGGAGAAATTTATCTACTTACCCTGCTTCAAGGAAGAACTGAATTTCGTCTTGTGTAACTGAGTTTCCAGCTCCCCAATCAAACGAATCCCCAAAGTGGTAGGTTTGAGTCGACAATCTGGCCACTCACACCCATGCAAATCAAAGGACCGCCCTCATAGATAGGAGTTCCCAACTCACTCAGGATTAAGGTCATGTTACCTATGGTCATCTTAGTGAAATGAAAGTCTCTGTCATGAACGACATTATATAACGAGACTAAACATTTTATGGTTCGGTCTTATACAAATTTCTTTATATAGAGTATCCCCGCTCGCATGTCTAATACATGAATCTCATGATCAAACCATTTGTAGCACTTTACAACACTTGTAACATCTACAAAGTAGGCCACACTCATAGCGTTACCAAGAAAAGGTTTCCCTCCTTTATCCATATACTACAGACTATTTAGGTTATCACTTAAAGCATGATTCACTTGTATGTCTCCACACACATGCTTAAGTTACAAAGATAACCAGGGATCTTAGTTTATTGGTTTGTGGTTAATGTAACTAAAATATCTTATATTTCATAGACTATAAAGAATAAAATATCTCATATTATTACATCACAAATGTTTGTTCATACATGTATTTACAAACTACAAAATCCTATGAGATTTAGGGCATCAATCCCAATAGTATCCATAGTGTTACCAGGATAAGGTACTCAACCTTATTCATATACTATAAACTTTTCAGGTTATTCCTTGAATGCAATCCAATTGTATGTCAACTACATACTGTTTAAGTTATATTAAATAACCTTGGATATTAGTTTACTAGATTTTTATGCAAATGATGTAGAATAATTTATTCATTAAATAAAATTTTTATTTATTTATTAATAATTTGTTTACAAAAAACACAGACTACGAGATTTAGGACATAAATTCTAACAATCTCCCACTTGTCCTAAAGCTAGTAGGATGTATAATACATGTAAAAGATAAATACAATAAACTAGGCATACAATATACCAATCATATCTCCCAGTTGCCCTAGTTTAATTGATACATATCTCGTAGACCTAGGCCTTTTAAATGACCATCGAACACTTTAACCGTGACAAACTCGATAAATGGATAAAAATTGTTGTACTCTGATGTTATTTGCGTGAAGATCATGTCCCCTCGTTGCACGATCTCCCCCATCATATGATACTTCCGTTCTATGTGCTTTCCTCTAGTTTGAGGTGAATGAACTCTAATGAGAGAACCTTGAGCGGAAGCAGATCGACCAAATTCCATAATTTATTGAATGCAAAGTTTTACAGTAAACAAACAATAAGATATGCATTTAAATCTAAATTACAACATGATTTAAAAGAAAATAGTTTCAAGAAACCTCACCATTGAAGACCTTTTTCTTCACGTTTTCCTTGAATGGATCACAAACTTCTTGAAGACCTTCTTCAAGATAAACCTCGAACCAAAATCGGGCACTACCACAATGGATACCATGGTATTTTCAGGGTGAAAACCCATGAGTGGTGGGCTCTGACTATTTTGGTTAAGAGGGAAAAAATTAATGTGTAGAGGGGGAAGAAGATTGATAACTTTCAATACTCAAGACAAAGTACACAGAAAACTTTTGTATTTCTCAATCTAACTCAAGCGTTAAACCAACAACATTCATTGAGGAAGAAGAAAAACATTTTTCTTTTCTACTTGCCATAAAATTAACCACCACCCACTAATGTGGGTGGAGAGAAAAGATGGGGAAGGGAATTGTAACTCCCTTTCTTATTATTAAAAAAGTAATAATAATATAAATATAAATAATATAAATATAATATGATAAACATAAATATAAATTATATGTTATATCAAATATAACATATAACCTATAGTTTTAATGTTGTATCACATACAATATAAACTATAGGTTTTTTTTTCTTTTTTATATGACATTTAATATAAATCATATTTATATTAAATTTAACAACTGTGAATCCCATTCATAGCAAATATATTTGAATCTTATTCAAATATTTATTTCTCCCCATTAAACTATAATGTATCAAATACATTATGACAATTATATCACATATAATTGAAACAATTTAATTATATCATATATAATTAAATCCCTCTATTAATTTGAACAATTCAAATTAATCTAAAAACTGATTCTTAACTAAATCATATTGAGCTACCAAAGGGATCTCATGGATCTGTAGCTTGAAGCTCTAACAGTATATGAATAATTAATTGAACTCTTTAATTACATTATTCACCATCCGTTAACTGTCGAGCACTCCAGTAAAGACCGACAGCTACACTCTTTACACTATAGATATATTTCTGTGTCTATTGGATATAACAAATCAATAGTACGATGACCCTTCACAAATTGCTCATAAGTACAGCTAGGCCAAATTATTGTTTTATCCCTGTAGTTACATCTAACTCCTTAAGTACCATTGATCCCTCTGATAAACAATAGATCATAGTACTACTATGACTAAACCCCTCTCGGGCCAGGAGAGAGTATGGTGCCACATTGTTCAAGATCCGGAATCAGCCCTTAAGGGAGCAATTTATCTACTTATCCCTGCCTCCGGGAAGGAATGAATTCCATCTTGTGTAGCTGTGTTCTTAACTCCTCAATCAGACGAATCCCCAAAATGGTAGGCTTGTTGAGTCAGCGATCTGGTCACTCTCACTCATACAAATCAAAGAACCGCCCTCATAAGTAGGAGTTAACAACTCACTCGGGATTCAGGTCATGTTACATATGGTCATCCTGGTGAAATGTAAGTCTCTATTATGAACGGTGTTATATAATGAGACTAAACATTTCGTGGTCTGGTCTTATACAAACTCTTTTGTATAGAATATTCTCGCTCACATGTCTATACATGAATGACCAGGATCAAATCATTTGTAGCACTTTACAATATTTGTAACACTTACAAAGTGGGCCATACTCGTAGCGTAACTAGGATAAGGTACTCAACCTTATCCATCTACTACAAACCATTTAGGTTATCACTTAAACATGATCCACCCGTATGTCTCTACATACATGTTTAAGTTACAAAGATAACCTTGGATGTTAGTTTATTGGTTTGTAGTTAATGCAACTAAAATATCATATATTTTATAGACAATGAATAAAATATCAAATATTTTATTAAATACAGAATGAGTTTGTTCAATAATGTTTACAAACTATAGAACCCTATGAAATTTAGGGCATTAGCCCTAATATGAGGTTCCTTCAAATTTTCCACAACACCATTTTGTCACAATAAAGAGTGATAGGAAAAAACATATTTGGAACACCTTCCAAATCAATCAAGAAATTTCTCAGTCAAATAACTTCTTTAGCAGCTTCACAAACAGCTACATATTCAGCCTCCATAGTAGAGTTCGTAACATAACCTTGTTTTATGCTGCACAAGACTATAACTCCTCCACTAATAGTGAACATTGATCCTAATGTAGATTTCCTAGAATTCTTATCAGTCTAAAAATCAGAGTTCGTGTATCCTATAAAGATCAGATCCTTAGCACCACACCCAAGCATTTAGTTCCTCGTTCTCCTAAGATACTTGAGGATTGTTTTTACTGTTGACCAATGATCAAATCCCAGATTAGATTGATACCTAGTGACAATCTCAATTACATAGTATATATCTGTCCTACATAGCATGACATACATAAGGCTGCCTACAGCCGATGAATATGGAATCCATCTCATTTCCTCAACTTCTTGAGGTGTTTTAGAACATTGTTCCTTAGACAAGGTAATTCCATGCCTAAAAGGTAAGTTACCATTCTTGGAATTTTGCATCGAAAAGAAAAGGCAAAACAAAATAAAGATTTGTTATGACAACCATTTTATCAATATACAATACTTAAGACAAGGTTGGCATTTTGTTCTTGCGATTTCTAATCATTTGAACGTCAATCACATATCGTGTTTCTCCTAAATCTTTCATTTGGAATTGAGTAGATAACCAATTTTTAATGTTAGTAAGAAATCTTATATCATCCCAATGAAAAGGATATCATCTATGTACAACACGAGAAAAACAACAGATTATTTGAGTGCATTGTCAAACCTCATGTTCCAATGTTTGGATGTCTACTTCTAAATGGATCGTTTTAGCTTAAAAAACTTTTTCCCCTGACCTTGTTTTATGAATTCCTCTAGTTGATTCATATAGATGTTCTCATCATGATTGTCATTCAGAAAATCAATCGACATCCATTTTTTATATTTGATAGTCATAATATATGGCAACTAATAAGAGAATACGAATAGATTTTAACATGGTAATAGGAAAAAAGGTTTCTTTATAATCAGCCCCTTTTACTTTGGAATAACCCTTTGCCACAAGTCTTGCTTTGAAGGTTTGAACCTTTCCATCTACACCCTTATTTCTCTGGTAGATTTATTTGCGACCTATATGTTTTACTTCATCAGATCGATCTACAAGTACTCAGACTGAATTGGATACATAGATTCCATTTCAAGATCTATGACTTTGACCAATTCATCTTTGTTAACATCTTCCATTGCCTTTTTAAAAGATAATGGATCCTTAATTCCATCGTTAGATATGATGACATGGGCTTCTGTTAAACCCATATATCTCGTAGGATGGGATATAACCCTCCCATTATGACGAGACTCTCAATTGTTGAGAATGATTTTTACTAGATGTGCTAATACCATCAACAACTCCTATTGATGTACCAACATTGTCAATATCTTTCGTTGAAATACTGTTATTTTCATTAGAAATTTCACTTATAATTAATTTATTGCGTGGTTTATGATCTCTTACATGATCTTCCTCATTTGTAGATACAAATACCTTATTCTCTTTTGGATCATAAAAGAGACCACCTCTAGTTTCCTTGGGATAGCCTATAAGTAAACATAACTTCAAACGAGGTTCCAATTTCTTTGGGTTTGTTGTTAGCACATGTGCTAGACATCCCCAAATTCTGAAATGTTGTAAATTCTCTTTACGTCCTTTCTATAATTCAAAAGATATTTCTGAAACACTTTTGGATGGAATGTTATTCAGGATATATACTACAGTCTCAAAAGAAATCAGGTAAATGAGCATAACTCATCATAGACTAAATCATGTCTAACAAAGTTTTATTTCTCTTTTTTAATACACCATTCTGTTAAGGTGTACCAGGTGATGAGAGTTGGGATATGATTCCATGTTCAATCATATAGTCTTGGAATCTCAAGTCCATATGCTCTCCACCTCGATTAGATTGAAGTTTGTTTTACCTAATAAATTTTCAACTTTAATGTTATACTCTTTGAACTTTTCAAGAGCTTCAATAGGTAAAGATATCCAAAACTCAAACAATTGTCTATTAAAAAATGAAATATTCAAAACTTCCTCTTGCTTGAACATTCATTAGACCACAAAGATCTGAATGTACAAGTTCCAAAGGTTCTTTGGCTCTATAACCTTTTCCAGTAAAAGGTCTTTTAGTCATTTTATCTTTAAGGCATGACCCACATACTAATAATGAACTTTTCTCTAACTCATTTAGAATTTCATTTTTTTACCAATTTCTCAATCCTATTGAGGTTTATGTCACCTAGTCTTAGGTGCCAAAGGTAGACATTTTCTTTAGAAGAAAATTTTTGTCTTTTATTTTTAGTCGTTGTTTTGAATAATTCAGTATTGAAGAAAATTTTTTATGCTAACGGTCTTAGCACATATAAATTATCTTCTAAAGTTGCTGAAGAAATATCAACACTATTCTTGAAAATAAACGATTTATTTACAGAAAATGAAATTGATACATCTGTTCCATAAGATATGCAACTAAAATCAAGTTCCTTTTGATATCAGCAACTATAAATACATTATTTAATAATAAAAAAAGTTTTCTGGAAAGATAATTTTTTGCTCTCCATGGCAATTGACGAGACGACCTCTCCTATTCCGACCATCATGGTCATCTCACCAGCTTTCAGCTGCCTCCAAGAACTAATTCCCTATAAAGAAGAACAAACATGATTAGTGACTCCTAAATCAATTATCTAGGAAGAACTATCATTCTCCACCAAAGTTTCTAAGACAAGTAAATCATATTTACCTTCTTTGGCTTTCTTCTTCTCAGCCAAGTACTTATGGCAATTTCTCTTCCAGTGTTCATCTACATATGGAAACAGATTCCCTTTGCAGGTTTGGCCTTCTTGCCTTTCTGGGCAGTAGGAGGAGGGGTAACTTTATTCCCCTTTCCACTCTTTTTCTTCTCCCACTTCTTTGAACCAAAAGATGGTCCAGGTTTAGTTCCAGAGGTTGAACCTCTGTGGAAGTTCTTAAAAGAGCTGGCAATATTTTCTTCCTCATGTGCCATTTGACTTTCATCAAAGACTCATAGGTTTTCAGCTCATTAAGAAGAGTGGTTAGGATGTAGTCTAGCTTGTTCATAATAGTGTTACTACAAAATTAGAGGAAACTCTTCGGAGGAGTCTCCTGAATAAAGCTGATCTAGCTAGCTTCGTCAATAATCGACCCGTTCATATCGAGCACGTTGAAGTGGACCATCATATTGAGAACATATTCTCTGACAGAAGTCCCTTCTTACATCCGAGCATTAAAGATGAACTTCAAGGTGTCGTGCTTGAACTGTGTGGACGACTATCCAAACATATCACACAACGATTCCATGATCTCTCTAGCAGAAACTATATTCTCATGCTTCTTGGCTAGAACTTCAGACAAGTTGGCCAAGATGTATGCACATGCCTTTTTGTTGGCTTTAATCCATCTTTCATATGCTTCACGAACATTTCATGCAGTATTTGAGGCAGATATTTGAGGACATTCCTCAACTAAGATGGATTTCAGGTGGTCAATTACCGACGCAGTATTGATTGTGTTTTTCCATGTTGTGTAATTGTTGCTAGTAAGTTTATCAACAGAAAGCAAATTAATTACCGCACTAGTCATTTTTGTTGAAATAAACAAATTTTAATCTAAGTTAGATAACTGTAAAGCTCTTTAAAACCAATCTAGTTTAGCAAAAATAATAATGAAAACCCTTAAACTCATATTATTTTACAATGATACTTAGTGTTTTAGAACAAAAAATGACTGAAGGGTAGTCAGTTATTCTTTCACTAAATTGAGACACTCTCAAACAAACAATACACTAGAATTACTCTTATTCCTATAGTATTTAGTTACCATTATTTTAGTCAAGAAAACATTAACTTATTTAGTGGTTTTTGTGAGTGTTAACCCTCTGTTTTAGATCCCAAAGTTCCGCCCAACAAGTCAACCGAAGGAAAAAATCATATTGGTGCAAAAACTACGGTGGCCCTATCCATTACTAGAGTTTTGCCCTGATATTGACTCCATATAAACATCTTCTGAAGGGAGGACGTGCCCAGGGCACCACGAGGCCAAGTATGAAATCTCACTTTGCAAACTAATGAAGGAGACCGTGGGAATATTGACATATATCCTTCTCCCACTTACTATAAATACTCTCTCCATTAACTTTGGTATTGACCCATACAAACACTTTCTGAAGGGAGGATGCGCCTAGTACACAACGAGGCCAAGTATGAATCTCAGATGTGAACTTTTGACATAGAACGTGAGAGTAAATGTATATTGAATATACTTTTCCTCTCATTGAGTATTTTACGAATCAGGTTTCATTACTTAGTTAAACTTAGACTAAGTCGTTTATCTAAGTGATGTTTAAGTTTACCCAATATAATGTTTATATTGGATAGTTTAAGATAATGATTTAATTCACCAAATATTTTAATGAACTAATGCATTATTGCATGCTTATAAAATATTGACTAATTCACCTTCCAGGTCGGGTTGCTAGGTAGAGGTGTTTCACTCCTGTCAACTTAATTACCCCAATTCTTAGACAGAACCTTCCTTAGACAAAGGTCCTCTATAGTCAATATTTTATAAATTTAATCTTTTATTAACTTATTTTAAACCTATTAAAAAAAAGTAAAAGATTTTCCTATTTCTAATCTTATTAGAAACATTTTAGCATAAGGTTTTAATTTTCAATTCTTAAACATTTAAAAATTAAAAAATAAAAAGTCTTATGTTTGCATGTAACTCTTTATTATAGATTTTTAATTTATATGTCATATAACTTTTATATTGAAGAAATTAAAGTCCATAACTTGCATATTTTTATTTTCATTAACTAACATAATGCAACTATTATATAAGATTAATGAAAAATAAAACGATATAGTATGCACACACGTACATGACACACAAAGGCACACGCGCGCACACACACATGCACATGTACACGCACACACACACAATGTAACACACGCACACACACATGCATATACACATGCACATGCACACGCACACGCACGCATACCCACGCACACGCGCACACATACCCATAATGGTGACACACGCACATGCACACACACAATGGTGACATACGCACGCACGCACACACATACACACAATCGCGACACAAACACACACACATACACGCACACACACACACACATACACAATGGTGACACAGCAAGCATGCACGCACGTATACGTACACATACACACACATAGATACGCACACGCACACGCACGCATGCACGCACACACAGACACACAATGGTGACACACACACATATGCACACACACGCACACATACACACGCACACATACACACGCACGCACACGTGCATACACACACACATACGCTCACACACGTGCACACAACGCGCACACACACACGCACACATGCATGTACACACGCACGCGCACACACACACACACAATGGTGACACACGCACACGTACGCACACACAATAAATAGACGGATTTTAAAAAACATGACATATAATACACAACATGTAGATAATATAATAGATCAAGATTGACACCCCTAAAAGGATGAATTAAATCAGTATAACAATTATATTAATTTAATTAATCACAAAAATAACAAAAAAATGAAATTAATACAAAAAACTACTATAAAAACCATTTTGAGGATCAAATCCACGATCTTGGAACCGCCTACATGCACGCGTCTGATGCTTGGAGCATTGCAACGCTCCTCTCGAGCATAGCAACGCTGGTTTGGGAGGTTGTCGTAGCATAATGCTACTCTCCTCCACTGTAGGGATGAAAACCCTAAGGCACCGCGGAAGCCGTAACATACAGAACCCAAAACGTATTTCAAAATGCCATTTAAAATCAAAACAATATCTTTTTTTTGGAATAAAAACTACCGATCAAAATAGATTAAACATGCAATTCTAGAAACAAAATCTACAAAGAGAAGAAACCCTACTTTACAAATCTTTTGGGAATTTTGTGAATTATTCCGTACGAATTGGGAATGAGCACCACCACTTGGAGTCCTCCCTATTTTTACAGGGAAATTGAGGATTTAAGAATTGTGAGATTCTCTTTAGAAATTGGGAGGATTTTGGAAAAAACACAGCGAGGTTTTGCTTCTACCAAAAAAAAAAAAACACAACAACAACAAAGAGATAAAAAAATGCACTTTTTTTTTTTTACAGAGAGAATGAGAGAAGTGAGGAGACATGGGATGTAGTAACTCCCCTACGTGGGGAATTACATTTTTATTTAATTAAAACTAAATAAAACTATTTATTTAATTTAACTAAATAAATAAAAATCAATAACTATTTAAATCATATTTAAATGGTTCCCTCTCACATAACCTATAGTTTTAATGTGCATCTAATGTACATTAATTTTAACCTATAGTTTTGATTTAATCAGTTTAATTAAATTCAAATTTTAATTAATTAATTAATCATCCAAATAAATATCACATATTTAATTTAATTTCCCATGAATCATATTCAAAAATACTTCCCTCATTTAACCTATAGTTTTAATGTGCATCCAATGCATATTATTTTTAACCTATAGTTTTCAATATGAATCTTATCCATATTAAATTAATGAACTCCTTTCAAATGTTTCGTTCTCTCATTTATCAATTTTGAATCATATCCAAAATTAATAATAAAGTCTAAAATTAAACTTTATATTAAAATGTATCGACATACATTAAAAAATCTTAATTCTAAATTTGAATATTTCAAATTCAATTTAATGACAAATTACCTCAATACCTTTTACAAGGTAGGATAGGGATCTAATAGACCTACAGATCAGAAGCTTCAACGATGTGAGATTAATTGGCTAAACTTATTAACCAAATTAATCACTATTCGTTAACTGTGGGAACACTCCACTAAAGACCCACAGTTGCACTCTTCTCACTACAAATAAGTTTATGTGTCCATAGATATAGATCAATATTAGTAAGTTAGTCCTTCACGAGTGTTTGTAACACCAGTTGGGTCAAATTATCGTTTTACCCCTAAGTTACCTCTATATCCTTAAGTATCAGTGCTCCTCTAATGAATAACCTATTTATGGTCCAACCATTAAACAGAAACCCTCTCGAGCCAGTGAGAGGGTAGAACCTTTTGTTTAAGTCTCGGAGACATCACTTAAGAGAACACTCATCTACTTACCTTGAAGTCGGGAAGGAGTGAAATTCATCTTGTATGATTATGTTCCTAGCTACTTACTTGGCTTATCCTTAAAATGGTAGGCATATTGAGTCAGCGAACTAGCCACTCTCACCCATACAAATCAAAAGAAAATCCCTCGTGAACAAAAGTTCATAATATACTCAGGAGTAAAACTAAGTTGCCTAAGTTATCCTATTGAAATAGGAACCTAACTAGTCAACGAAATTACATCAAATTGTTACTATTTTGCCGTCCAATCTTATGCAAACTCATTGCCCAAGATACCCCCACTCGTGTGTCTCCTACACGAATGCGTTGGATTTCTACATTTTTATCAAATACAAAGTGGGTCATATCCATAGTATTACCAGGATAAGGTACCCAACCTTACCCTTATACAATCGACCGTTTAGGTTGTATCTTAAACATTGATCCCTATATGTCTCTACATACAATTCAAGACCCATAAGACAAACTAAGATGTTAGTTTATTGGATTTTAGGGTTAATAATACAGAATTAAATAAAACATTGATAACACTTATTGAGAAAAACATTAATAACTATATTAATGATGGTCATTTAATTACATTCACTATTTATGAGTTTTAGGGTATAAAATCCAACAGTCACAAAGTTGCAACGCTGAAGTCGAATGTTGCAACGTTAGGACTTCTGTGTCTAGTGTAAATCACAGTGTTACAACATTGTGCTTACGCTCTAGCACAAAATGCAAGTTTCTGCTTCGATCCTTTGTCCGTTTTGCTCCAAATTTGATCTCCATCTTCAGCAACTCTTTCCAAAATCATGAATCGGACTTACAGACTCGACTATAGAATATAAATGCCCAAAACACCGGGCCGTTACATCGATCATATCAATGAAATAAATTTTAAACTAAGTTCCAATCTTGCAAACATCTATTATGCAAACCAATATCATACATCAAAATGTATAAAGATCCCACCATACCATTCTTTAAAATTCAAAACAAAAAATCAAGATAAAAATTAGGCTCTAATACTAATTAAAGAAATTGGATTCTTTGTGCTGAAGCGTGTGATCATTGTTTCCCTCAATTTTGTTATATGAATTTTAAACGGAACAATAATAAAGCTCTGGAATTAAATATGATCTTAAGAATTACCTTTGAAAAACAACCTTCAATTTCTTCACTCAATAGAATTGACCCTTCACAGCACTGCACGAATAAATGAATTATTTAAGGATTTCATTAACGATTGAATCGTAATAGACTTGAATTGCAAATACAAATAAATTGCTTCTAATCGTGTTCATCTATAATTATGAATCTGTCACAGTTTACTGTTACTGTTACGTTACTATTACTACTTGACCCTAACAGTAATGGTAACAACAATGGTAAAGGTAACAATAAATGTGGCAGATTCATAATTTTTATTAAAATGGTAACGGTAACGGTAAATATAGTGGGTCTCGTGTAATTTTCAATCATAATCGGATTAAAGCACCCTTCATTCCTCAATTAGTTACAAAATTTGAGATGGACCCCACAACTCATTACTATTGTGGAACACAGGTAAAACAACAACAAAAGTAATCAACTGATGTCCACTTTTTACATTACCATTGATAGATTGATTACCTTTAACATGAGGTAGACATGGCCTTAATTATATAAAGATATCAAATATGTACACAAATTAGGGTAAAATTATAATAATAAAAAAAGCCAAAATAGGAATTAAATTTTTTATTATATAAATCATAATTTAACCCTGGACCTTAAAAGTGTTAGAACATTTAAAATTAGAAAGAAAAAATCACACGATCCGTAAGTTAAGCTATGTCTGATTTTTATTTTTTATTTTATTTTTGTCTGAAGAATAATAATTGAAGAAGCAACGAAACTAAAAATCCAAGCAGCAGTTTCTTCCGATTTCCATGTCTCCGAAAAGCACGTCTCCATCTTCTTCCCCACGATTTATAGCCCTTCTTTTTCTCTTTTAACTTACTTTCTTCTGTTGAATTTCAAATGCAGCATAATCCTCCCTCAGATTTCCTTTCAGGCGAGTTCTTTCTCTCGCTTGCTCTGTAAGTTCCCTGTTTCTGCATTGAAAAAAAAATGATTCAAAATACGGAAAAAGGGGGAAGATGTTGTTTTCTTTTGTAATTCGAAAGTAAATAGTTTGATGTTGCTTGATGATTAAATGGTTCGATTGTTGTTTCCGCCGTAACCCATTTTTTCCAATCTGATGCAGCAGTTTTTAATCTGGACGTGTTAAGTGCGAGCGATCAATTGGTTTTGCGTTGTTTGATTTTGGGTTTCTTTGATTTCTAGTTATAAATGATTTTGTGGAGTATTGGGGAAGGATTGGAGATGGTGGGAGTTGGGAGTTGGGAGTGTTCTTGGCCAATTGGATTTGATTACAAAATGTTTGTGAAAAGGCCTGAATGAGCTCGTGATATATAAATTCAACCTTTTTTATCAAATTTTTTGTCTTGACTTAATTGTGCTTGTTCTTTTGAGATCATTTGGTGTTCTCAATTTTTTTTTTTTTTTTTGTTTATTATTCGGGTTATTCTGTTTAATAATCAATGTGAAGAAATTAAAGTTGATCCCTTTTTGTTTCTTGGTTTGATATGGTCTTATGCATTTTTTGTCACCTCATTATCTACAGGTTGAAGAAATTTGCTTCCGATGCTGGGTTTTGTTGGATTTTCTGTCTAGATTTCCTCTTGTTGTGTTGTGAATTCAAATGATACTAGCTCCAATGTGCTTTTCGATCTTGCGATTTCCGAAATTTGGAGTTCCTACTTTAGCTAATCTTTGGAGGGAAAACTTCCATCCTTTGAACAGGAATTGTTATCATAGTTCTTGGCATGATCAACTTGGTTTTAGGATCTATAACCTTGAAGGAGGGCAGAACAAGAGATGGATCAGAAAATCTATGACCACCAAGGCAGGGAGGAAAGCAAAAGCCAACCCTAGCAGTAAACCAACCAATATCAGGAATGAAATCCTTGAGGAATCGATCTCAACAAGCTGTACAGTTAGCATTAATAAGTCTGAGAAAAGTGAAACTCAGAAGCTTCAATATTGTGATATTCAACAATTAATTATTAAGAACAAGGAATTAGCTCGCCCGGTGACGGTTATAACCTTCGACATTGAAACAACAGGTTTTAGTAGAAACCTCGATAGAATAGTGGAGATTGCACTTCAAGATCTTTCAGGAGGAGAAAATAGCACCTTCCAAACATTAATAAATCCAGAGTGCTATATTCCAAATTCAGTTGTACATGGCATTACAAACCATATGGTCAGTAGACCCGATGTTCCAAGGTATCAAAACATTTGTTGTAATCTGATTTCTCTTATATTGTCCATTCAGTTCAGTGCTAGTTATAGTTATTTATCAATCATATATTCATATGCATATTAAAACATTCCTTTTTCTATGTTCATATAGGATGAAGGAACTTATTCCAATTTTATTACAATTTGTCGAAAGCCGTCAGAAACAGAAACCTGATGGTTATGTATTGTTGGTAGCTCATAATGCTCGTACCTTCGACGTGCCCTTCTTACTCAAGGAATTCAGCCGTTGCTCCTTTGATATTCCTCCAAATTGGCGATTTTTCGATAGTATTCCCTTAGCCCGTCAATTGATGAAGTCCTCCGGTTAGTTTTCCCTTTCCACATGTTATCTTGCTCTAGTTTATCTGTGAATAAAAGGATTGATGTGATGTAATGTAATATTGATGGCAATATCATGATCAGATTCGAAGATTACGAAAATATCGTTACAAGCTCTTCGTGAGTATTATGATATACAACTGGTGGGTTCAGCTCACCGAGCAATGTCAGATGTGAGGTCGTTGTCGTTGATTCTTCAGAGGCTTACTTTCGAGCTCAAGCTAGGTATCTCAGATCTCATTGAAAGATCTTTCACTGCTTCAGATCTAATTAATAAGAAGAAAAACTAGTCTCTTAAGTTATGTGCACAAATCAATCTTATTAACATAGTGATCAAGCCGTGCTTTTGTTGTATTGTTATTTACTAATTGTTGTAACTTCAGTTCATTCTTATTAGCAAAATGTTGGGCCAATTTATTTCTGGTCAGCAGATTTGTCTTGATGTCCATATTCTCCAAAAACTAGTGCCTGAATTGAAATGTCATGACATATAGTTTCTTTTTTCTTTTTTTTTTTTCCCTTGCTTTGAATGGATACTGAGATAAACAGTTGTTTATCAAGAAATATGAAAGGAAGATGTGTGTTCTGTTTTGATATTGCTGGAAATGGCTGATGAATTGAACTACGTTCAGGCTGTGTTGTGACGAGGAATTGTCCAAGGATTGAATTTACTTTTATTAAGTTCAATCGTTTAAAATGAATTGAATGTTTGGTTTCACTTTTAAACATGATTTTTGTTCCATCAAAATTGACTTGAAATTGAGAGTTATTTTGAACCTGACAAAAGGTGATTTTGACTTATAAATATGAATTATGGATATTTCTATTGATTAATATTTTTAGATTTTAAATATATCCTACTGAAGCTTGGGGATGTAAAAAGGTGGTTTTGGCTAAAGTTGATGGAGTATTTTAGGGCAAAAAAGCCTTGGAGATCAATTTTTTCATTTTTATTTTCATTTTTAAAACCAAACCCAAAAACTGACTATTAAATTGAATCAATTGAATTATTTTTGCCAACATCAGCATAGTTCGACTGGTATGATATGAATTTATCTAAGGTTCGATCCCTCACTCCACATATTGTAAAAAGATTGTTTTTTTAATCAAATTAGTAACTTTAATTACAATTTTATCCCCTAATACTGTTTAAGAAAAAGCTTTGATTTTAGACCCTTCAATTTAGTTGGGTGAATCAATTTTTAACTTTAATCTTTTCACTTCATTCATTTCAAATTCTCAACTTGTATAAGTGTGGCAATTTAAATACTATATTTAAAAGAGAGTTTCAACTAATACTATCAATTAGGAGAATTTTATTTTCTTCAAAATGAATTGTCGTTACTTATGAGTATTTTTATAGTTATAGTTATTATCTCACATGCGATGGTTTAATCCTCATCTCACAATTGTTGTACTAAAAAAGTTCTAAAATTATATGATGATTTAAATTAATTGGATTTAGGTATTAGATTAACTTTAGAGGCTTTGAACCTTCCTTTAACTATATTTTCAGTATTTTGTTAGTTTAGTATGGTTTACTAGTCTGTTCATAGAAGTAAGACTCTTCGAAGGAGATATTAATTACAACACTTATTCAAGTTCCCTAAATTTGAAAGTTTTTAGTTCATCCACAAAAGTTCAAGAACAAAAATTGAACCTTGCACAAATTTTTTATGTGCCATGGATGTTTTCACAACATTATTTAAGGAGAAAATAAATTTTTGGTTCTTAGATATTGGATCTAATTTTTATTTGATCACTCAAATTTAAAATGATACACTTTTAGTCTTTAAGCTTTGAGTTTAATTACAATTTAATTCTCAGGTTTCAACCTATTATGATTTTACTTCAATTTCGTTCAAATTTTCAAAATTTACATGATTAATCTTAATTTTTTTTACATACTCAATTTTAAATTAAATTTAATAGTGATGAAAAAGTATGGAAACTAAATTAATTATAAATCTTTTAATTCTTTAAAATTAATTAATAAACATTAATACTGAGGACTAAAAGTAAGTATTTAGTGAAAATCGATGTTAAAAATGTAAATATAAAACTTGAAGACTGAATTGAAACAAAACTTAAATTTTATACATTTTAAAACTTTAAAATTAAATAAAAATTAAACCATAATATAGGACAAGAATGTTCTAGTTCCCTTTATTATTTATTTATGGGGAGATTTTTTAAAAATTTTAAGAAGATAAGTAATATCTTATCTTCATTTTTTCTTTCATTTTTTTTTTTTTTTAGTTCAATTCTTCATACTAAGTTTACAAAAATGCCCTTCTAAGGAAAGAAAAACCTGCAATAAAGTTCAAAAATCGTAAAAATAAAAGAATAGAAAAGGGAAAGACAATCGACAATCGATTTGCTTTCATTGAGAGTCGAACTCAAGACCTCCCGCTTACTAAACAGGTGCTCTAACCAACTGAGCTATGAAAGCAATTTATTAACAACTTTACAATCTTTTATTTATCTAGTTTTTAAATTTTCTAATTAAGATTATGAAACTACATACATTGGTTTGATAGTGTGGTCTATTGTAATGTTATTTTTAAAAATAAATAAATAAAACTACACTTGGATTATGATTTACAAGCTTCATGAATACTAGGAAAAAACTAATACATACTCTTTTTTTTTCTCTCTCTCTCTAATGGTTGGATCATTTTCCAATTTGATATTTTAAAATTTTGAAGTGTATTATCAATTTCTTTTCCGATGAAGATTTTATTTTCAAATATTATTAAATTAGCCGAAAAAATCGTAATGTAATGTTAAACTATACTTTATTGATGGAGTGGAAAATACTACAAGAATTTTTACCTTTCCCACGCAAAAAAAACGCCAGGCAAAGTATTAAAACGCTAGGATAGGTTATGCCAACACATTTTTTTGCGTCGGCATAATCGTCTCGTATCCATGTCGGGAGAAGTGCCTCCCGTTGAAAACTATTTTTGTCGTCATAAATACCATTATTGTCAACGCAATATATTGTGTCAACATATGTGTTCCAACAAAATACACTTTGCATCGACAAAAACGTATTTCTAAACAACAAAAATTTTCAGCAATTTTCAGTTCAATAGATAGATTTCTGCCAATGTTTATTTGCGTCACTATAAGTTGTTTATAATAAGATATGTTTAATATACAAGCTATAAAATTCTACAAACAAAAATTGTGTATACAATTGAATTTGAACTTTTCTAACTTCATACAAATCTCCTTTACAAAAAAAAAGTTTAATCTTCCCTACACCAAATATCATAAGCCCAAATAAGTGAGATATTAAACAAAACTAAGTAATAATCTCAAAATCTTCTCACAATCTCCAAAAAAAGGATCTTTAAGAATTTACACGAATAACCTGAAATAGGAAAAATAAATATTATGAAAGATTTCTTAAAATCAATAAAGAAAAATGCTCTAAAATATCTTAACAATCACACAAAGACTTAAACAAAATGTTTAAAATGGTCATGAGATATCCCCCTCTCAAGCTACAAATATGTCGTCAATGTTCATAATTAAAACATGGACACCACAAACAACCATTTTACTTTTTAAAAAGTGATTGAAATAGTTATAATTAAGACGTGAGCCTCTCCTCCATGCTACGAGCATGTCGTAAATCTACTTAAACAAATACATAAACGCCCTTTAAACCTACACAACTATCGGATTCCTACAAATAAGTCAAGAACAAAGTTCCTTTAAAGTGCAGAATTAGGCTTCAAGATAATCTTAAAAACAATTAGAACTTATACTCCCCCCCTCCCCAAAAGCTACGAGCGTGCTTTGGTTCTACCTAAACGCCATTTAAATCTACAAAGTAGCAACAAATACATAGAAAGCACCAAAGGGAATCTCTCCACCCTAAATCTACCTAAATTTCTTTCAAGACGAAACTTGTCATTCGATAGTCCTAATAGCATATAACTCAACTCTCAGATCCCTACAAATAAGCCAAGAACAAAGTTCCTTTAAAGTTCTCAATTAGGCTTCAAGATAATCTAAAAAACAATTACATAAATCCTCTCCCCCCTCCCCCTTTAAGCAACAAACGTGTCCTAGTTCCACATAAACGCCATTTAAACCTACAAAGTAGCAACAAATAAATAGAAAGCGTCAAAGTGAATCCCGTCCCCCAAGCTACGAACGTAATTCAATAGTCTTAAAGTGGCAATAAACACACTATCACACACATTTTAAGTGGTTACCATAACTGCAGGATAGCCACAAAACAAACAAATGAAGTTCCTAAATCCACTAAAACGCTTATATTTGAAGTGGCTACCATAACTGCAGGATAGTTACACAACAACCAAATTAAGTTTCTAAATCCACTAACCATAACATACCTAGTTGTGCAAAGGTCCATCTCCTTACTTTTGTTACGCAGTAAACTGTCTTGTGATTTCAGTCAATTGATCTTGAAAACCCAAAACTATCGACTTTAACATGGCATTTTCCTCCATTAAGCTTGTCATCTCCACCTCAAGCTTTTCATACTTATTCCCAGTATCTTTCTCAAATTGTGAGGAAGATATACCACCTGTAGCTAAATTAGGTTTTGGGTTCCTTCCAAGATCTTTAGTGTGGCTTGATCGTTTTCCCAAAATATGTTCACAAATAATTTCCTCTGTTGTTGATTCAAATCCATCTCGTGATGATTTTCTAATCTTCTCTTGCATTGCCAACTATATTTATAATGGTTTTTGAGGTTATATATTATATATAAGGGTTAATATAAAATTTTTCGTGTATGATACAATATAACTTATATATACTTCTTTGGCGACTTCACTTATCTATCCATCCTTCGCTGAGAAGTGACTTTTGTGAAACAATTCCACTTGGCCTACTTCTTCACTCATCTCGATCGTCTGTAATTCAATAAACAAATTTATTCTTTAGATTCAATGAGAAATGAATAAAATAATAATGAATTTTCCTCATATCATACCAATTCATTTTGCACTTGAAGGAAGGATTTCAATCCACAATCATGGTTGAAATTGAGACATTCTCTACTCTTTTTGTTCTTCTCCCTTTTTTCCCTAAACAAATTATAATTTATTAATACAAGCAATTTGTGTAGACAATAAATGCAACAAACACATCAAATTTACTTGCCATTCAGGAGTCTGCCATCGATCACAAAGAATCTTCCAATCTTCTTTATTTGTTAACCTGTCTGGTAGGTTTTCACGAGCAATTATAGGATTCTCAAAGCTACAATAGTGCTTATACAGTTCTGATCTATATTCTCTAAATGAGTTCTATATTTGTTGATTTATGTACTTTTGACGACATTCGAGGATAGATCCACAATAAAATGTGTCTACATTTTCAATAAAAGTTATGGTAAGTATGCATATGATATTAATACAATAAAAGCATAAAACTTACTTGTAAACAAGCCTTTATAGTGACAATGATATCACTAGGTACATCCTTCCACTTAGAACAACAAAATGAAATTGTGTCCCAAGTCGCGGTTCCAATGATGTTACTAAACTTTATAGCAAAGATGCTTACTAGTTTTCCAACATCCTCAGAAATGGTAATTGGGATCCCTCTATATTGATGTACATATACATCCAAATTAATATTTCAATTGTCTCATCGTCCACGCTTCCGTTTTGTTCTAGAATTGGATCCTGTAACAAGATCAAATGTACTACTTCAATTAGAGGTTACAATAATATTTAGATGCTCAACTTAAGACATACTACTATCACTTGATGAATGGTCGTGCCTGAAGGGAACTGGTGAAAGTCACTATGCAGAAACGTGGGATCAGTCCCAATTTAATTTTTCACAGAATCACAAAATTTTACATAACAAAATAAGATCATGCATTATAAGATTTAAATTAGAGCATGCTTTTACACAAAAGAATTAGGAAAGAAAAAATGACTTATCCTTGAAGCCAAATGGCCTTCATGAATTTCCTCGATCTCCGAAATACAAAAACCCAAGTCAAGACACCACCACTTGAGAACCTTATGTATTCTCTTGGGATTAAGTTTTTTTTTTTTTTTTTTTTTTTTTTTTTTACAGGAGTGGTGGGCTGTATTTATTTTAGAAGAGGGAGAAAAAGATGAGAGAGAATTTTTTTTCCAGAGAGCTCTCTTTGACATTCAAAGAGATTAGGAAGAAGATGAAAAATTGATTGCCCCATGCACTGTAAATATAACATATAACTTATAGTTTTTATATTGTATCAAATACAATATAACCTATAGTTTTATTTTTCTCAATTAATCATGGTATTCAGTATAAATCACATTTATACTAAATTTAATTAAATGAATCTCATTCATACAATTAATATTTGAATCATATTCAAATATTTAATTTCCTCTCTATCATTTATGATATTTAACATAAATCATATTTATATTAAAAATTAATTATATGAATCTCATTCATATAATTAGTATTTGAATCATATTCAAATATCTAATTCCTCTCAAAATAAATTTTATATTATAATGTATCAAATAAATTATATCAATTACATCGCATATAATTAAATAATTAATTCCCTCAATCAATTTGAACAATTCAAATTAATCCAAAATTAATCCTCAATAATCTCTATTGAATTACAGGGGACCTTATAGGCATGTAGATTGAAACTCCAATGGTACTTGGATAATTAATTAAACTTTATCATTAAATTACCTGACATTCATTAAGTGTTGGCCACTCTAGTAAAGACCGATAACCGCACTCTTCGCACTACAGATATATTTTTGTGTCCATTGGATATAAACCATTCGATCGTGCGATGATTCTTCACAAATTGCTCATAACTATAGCTGGGCCAAAATTGTTGTTTTGCCCCTATATCACTGATCTCTCTAATGAATAATACGTCATAGTCCAACTATGACCAAGACCCTCTGGGGCCAAGAGAGGATGTGGCTACAATGTTCAAGCCCCGAAATCATTCCTTAAGGGAACAATTTATCTACTTACCCTGACATTAGGGAACGAGTGAAATTCTTCTTGTGCAGCTGTGTTCCCAACTCCCAAATCAGACGAATCCTCAAAATAGTAGACATATTGAGTTGACAATCTGGTCATTCTCACCCATACAAATTAAAGAACTGTCTTCATAAGCAGGAGTTCACAACTCACTCAAAATTCAGGTCATGTCCCCTATGGTCATCTTGGTGAGATGTAAGTCTCTATTATTAACGGTGTTCTATAATGAGATTAGTCATTTAGTGGTCCAGTCTTATACAAATTATTTGTATAGGATACCCCCGCTCACATGTCTCCACATGAACGATCATGATCAGATCACTTATAGCAGTTTACAACGCTTGTAACATCCACAAAGATGGTCGTATCCATAGTATTATTAAGATAAGGTACTTAGCTTTATCTATCTACTATTAACCATTTAGGTTATCATTTAAACATGATCCACTTGTATGTCTCTACGTACATGTTTAAATTACATAAAATAACCTAGGATCTTAGCTTATTGGATTTAGTTTATGCTCATAAAATAACAATTATTTTATTAATAACAATTTGCTTGTATAAATTTTACAAACTACGAGAATACAATAGAGATTTAGGACACCAATCTCAACAGAGTCTGCCTCAATCGAGGGATTTGTAGCCAAAGTGTTAGCTTCCCTAACTAGTTCATCTGCTAGACAATCTTCACGTTGCCCTATCATAATTCTACAACCACACAAAACATGAATAACATCAAACATACTTTGAATGTATATAACACTTGAAATTATGAATTACTCGTAGCCAAAGTGTTAGTTTCCCTAACTAGTTCATGTGCTAGACTATCTTGATGTTGCCTTACAATAATTCTACAATCACACAAAACATGAATAACACTAGTGTTGTTATATAGTTATTCACTATCTTGATCATCATAACCTGGATATTGATTTGAACTAAAACTCTTCCCAGTGGACACTTCTACATCTTCGGGTTCATCATTGATAAAACCATCATCGTTTGAATATGGTACACTTCAGTTGTTGTGGATTAACTTGAGGTTCTACAATATTATGACCAATGTCATCTTAACATAATATGGCATTCTGGATAGATTCATCGACCTCAATCCTTCCAACTACTTCCAACAACTCTAATTCATCATTTTCAACTCCATTTGCTTTTGGAACGTCCCATACGTATTTATTTTGGACAATTTGTACAACTTTTCAATTATTGCCAAGTTTGTTATCATTGATGTAAAAAACTTGTTTGGCATGAGTTGCAAAGATGAAAGGCTCATTTGTATACCAATAATGAGATGTATTTATTTAAACTGTACACCAAGTTGACGAAATTTTTTTTCAAACTTACATAATATGGGTACAAAATCTTATTGCAATCGGTCTAAGTTTACAATACATATTACTTTCACACCACAAAAAAACTTACATAACTTCACAATAGGTGTATACACATCCTTTCGTAAATATGCTTGAACATCAATAGAAATAAGTCACTGGAGTAGAATATCAGAGTCGTGAGTCTTTAATCCCCATAATTTTCCATCATTCACACTAACACATTGTGATATATTTGAGACAAATTCATCAGGAAACTTAACTGATTTCAATAACTTACAAAAAGTTATCTTCTCGTTTGTAGTAAAAGTATATGTCATATGTGGTTTTACAAATTTAGATATTTTTTGTAAGTGTAAGTCCTTTCATATATTCAAATCTTCTATGTCCAAACGGGCATTTTTCGTGTCTTTTGTTTTTCCTTCAATATTCATCAAAGTCCCAAGCAAGCTATCACATATGTTTTTTTTTTTCAATATGCATGGCATCTAACTTATGTCGTAACATTAATTTAAACCAATATGGGAGCTCAAAAGACATACCTTTTTTTTGTCCAATTAATAGTCCTTTTCTTTTCTTATCTCGTTTGGATGAATGCTTACTTAGTACTGAAAAGTTTAGTGCATTGACTTGTTCTAGGATCTCATCTCCTTTCATTACAATTAGTGGATGTCTAGGCTCCAATTTACCATTATGTTTCTGACTCTAACGCCAATTGTTTTCACTCATGAGATTTAGATTTATTTTCATGTTATTTTAACTTTTAGTTTTAATGTTTGAAACTTACTATTAAGATTTGTTTTCAGACTTATTTATTATCATTTATGATTTATGGGTATCCTATTGTTTGTTTTTAATATTTGAATTTAATAAATGACTTTTGAACTTACCTTATTTATTTAGTATTTACTTCACCATAAAAGGGTGTCGTTTTAAGTTTCATGCATACACGTATTTAGTAATGGTCTAACTTGAGTCCTAGGGGTCAGATTGTTACAAATTTAATTTTCATTGAGAGAAATACGTCTATGCCAATGAAAATATATGCGTCAGAAAAAAAAAATCTCGTAACATGTAAAAAATTCTTGTAATGAAATGCTCGTCAAACTTAATTCACTTGAAAACTATTTGGTTTTTCTTAGTTATTAAAATTTTGTTTATTTTTTGACCATTTATTTACAATAATTTTCATATTTAATGAGGAAACATTTGAATTTTTTTTGCCAAATTAAAAAAGAAAAATGAAAAAGAGAGAGGGTGTTCACACTAGAATTCAATAAAGATTTTGTTAAATTTAGATTTTGTTAAATTTAGATTTGTCAAACTAAAAAACATTTATTTACAGCTGTATTGAACTTAAATTTGTATGATTTGTATGCAGGTGTAGTACAATATATATCCAATATTTATCAATAGATCTAGATTTGTCGTAAGGGCATTGCAGTTTATTTTCATTGTTGATTTGTCTGGAGGACTTTGTAGCTTTGTTATATATAGATATTGATTTAATGGCAATGGCAGAACAATGTTACTTTGTTACAGATTTTGTTAGGAACCAAAGATTTTTAAAGGTACATCTCATAATTATGCATTAATGATGTTCTATTTTCTCATCGGTTTGATATCGGATAAAGCAAATCTCAACTTTTGTTTTCCTTGTGATGGATCGAAAGAAGGGCAACTAGATGCATGGAATTTTGGGATCGTGCCTTCTTAGAACTATTTTGAATGTAAAGTTCAATTTTCATTGTAATATTCTATTTCAGTTTGAAGATATTGAATCAAATATTTTGGATAGGGACATAGTATAAGTGATCGGTAGTAGAACTTATATTACAAGAGGAAACTTTGCATAGAGTTTTGTTGCTTATTAATAAGTGGCTTCACAATTTCTGATGGGCTCAAACATTTTATGTAATTCAAACTTATAATGATTATGTACATATCCCCATAAATATTAAATTATATAAAATATCTCTAATCTTTCGGTAGGTTTAAATAATGCTCTTCAATTCTGAATTTCTTTTATTTTCATTTTTGAATTTTGAAAATTTTTCTAGAATATACATTTAAAAGACTTTTTAAGTTAAACTACGATGAAAATTGAAGTGATAATTAATGAGTAAAAACTGATTAGGTAAATGACTTAGTGATATTTTAAGATAAAATAAATGATAAAATCAAGTTGTAATTAATATCACATACACATTTTAATTCTTACGCATCAACTATCACTCAAATTTTCATTCTTTATTTTAAAGAAAAAAGTTTTATTTTTGGTAAAATTTCAAAATTCAAATATATATTCTTTATAACAAATTTTAAAGTTTAAAAGTAAAAATAAAACTTTTCAAAGTTTAAAAACATAAAGATTCACTCTAAAGTTTAAGAGTATTTATTTAGTTTCATTCCGATATGAGAAGAATAGATAGAAAAAATGATAAATTGGAGTTAAAGGTTATTTGAATTTACTAAATCGAGAATAATCTTAAGAAAAAATGTGACAGAATCAATTCTAAATTTGTTTCAAGATCTTTCAATCATAAAAAGAAAATTTTGTGATTGGAATGTGAGCTTTTATTCTTATTATCATTTATTCGTATATATCATATGAAATTGAATTATTATTCTTAAAAAATATATCATTTTTCTTTATATGAACATAGTTTTGAAAAGATTTTTGAAATAGGCTCTTCATACCAATTCAAGAAAGAAAAAGGTTGAAATTCAAAAAGTAAATAAAAAAAATTAATAATTTTTTGTCTTTGACTTTGAAATGTGATTTCTATTAGATTTCATATGTTTTAAAACCATACATTTCTACTCTTATATTTCAAGATTTTACATTTTTACAACTGATTTATTTTACTAATGCTCACTTTTAGTCTTCGGGTTAATTTTATATTAATTAATTAAAAAAATTCAATAACTTTACTAATTTTCATCACTATTAAAATTAATTTTAAAATTTTCACATGATAACTATTATAAAGTAAGTAAATGAAAATTAACACTAAAGACCAAAAACAAGAACTAAATGGAAAGTAAATTAATCTCATGGAATATGATATTTGAAATTTAGCCTAGATTACAACTTGTGACAGTATATGGTCAGTTTATCTTCATATCACTCATACACATTGCCATTGTCAAGGTTATAGATGGTAGATTGGTAATGAGTTTTTAATTGATATTGAGGATTACCTTTAGGATTCCAAAGGAGGCCGGTGGTCATCTTATGAAAATTTTGAATGAAAATAGAAAGAATTGCATCATTCACTTATTTTAGAGTCTCAAAATGAAAAATATCCTGCTTTTTGAAAATAATGTTGACGGACCTTTTTTTGTCATTGACAAGTGGAATTACAAACTTGCCCTTCCTTCACACTTTTCTTCTTCCCTAGTGCAATAATAACTTCTCTGACGGACCATCTTCGGTGAAGCTCTTTTTTTCCTTTTTATTTTCTCATTCCTTCTTCTTCCTCTCCTCTGATAGACCAACTTCGAAAACTTCTTTTTTCTTTTTTTCTTCTCTTTTCTTCTTCTCCTTCTCCGATGCAACCAACTTCGACGAAACCATGCATCAACTCTAACTGTGAGAGAGAAGAGAAAGAAGAGTAATTTGTGAATGAGGAAGGAGATAGAGAGAGGTAAAGAGGAGAGTGATTTGTGAGTGAGAAAAGGAAGAGAGAAAGCAAGAGCGAGATAGACTTTTCCATGTGCACGAGCTCATTTTGATATTTTCATCCAAATTTGATATTTGTAAAGGATAAAAAAAACTTCATTTTAAAAAACGAGCAAATTTTCATTTTCCCTCAAAATTTAAATCATCCGTACAAAAAGCTCCCATAAAATTTTTTCAATTCGGGCTAATTTGGTTTGAAAGAGAAAACTCTTTGATCTTTGTTGTTATTTATTCAACAAAGCTCGGAATACCACTTTTCACTTATTATGGAAGTGTTCTTTTGGTGAGGGAGCATTGAGTTTGTCTGTTCTCATCTCATGTTGGCTTTGTATTTATGTGCTAGGAATATGATTGATCACTATGACTTTGGAGTTGTTGGCCATTGAAGATGGCCTTAAAGGACCTTAAAACAAACCTTCAATGATATTGTCCACTTTGGGCATAAACCCTCATGGCCAAAAAGCCTCATACCAATGGAGATAGTCATTCTCACTTATATACCCATGATCCTCCTCTTATCTAACCAATGTGGAACTTTGGTCGCATTCCCAACAATTCTCCCCTCAAACAAAGGACCACCAAGCCTCCAGTCATCCATCCGTCTAACTCATATCTAGGCTAACTCCTTTTCACCCGAGCATACCACCTATCCAATAGAGTTCAACCACGGATCACACCATGACTACTTCCAAGGCTCCACATTTTGGTGGCATTCCCAACAGATCTCTTATGTATGAAAGTATTGGTGGGTTGTGAATCTTTGTATGAATGATTTAGGTTATTTTTCTGTCAACTTTATCATATAAGAGAAGGTGACAATGATAGACTCCTCATAAGTCTCGTGACTTTTACTCTTCACATCGAATGAGTTTTTCACCTATAGTTCGTGTGTTGTTATTGCCTTTAGTCTTTCAAAATTTTATGGTTTATTGTTGTCCATTATTAGTTGACTGCTTAGTGATTATTTAATGATTAATTTGTGGTATATTGGAGTACAATTGTTTGATTAATTATCTTGGAGGTGATCCTAACATGTTGATTATATATTATTTGAGTACTTTCATCTCGGTTAGTGGCTAAGAGGTTGTTAATGGTTTTTCGTTACATTCGACGGGCCTCTGCAAGGCTCCATTGGCTTTCCAAGCAGTCAATTGGATTTTTTTGGAGAGATTTTTTCCTCGAGTGTCTCGTTTGGCTTGTTGATGTCAATATGTAATTGTCTTTTTCTTCTTAATCAGGTCATTTTGTCTAAAAAAATATAGAAATATCGATTCACCTCTTAAGTTGATATAACCATAAATATATAAAAAAAAATCTGGACATGTCGACAAAAATTTAAGATCTTGACAATGAGAACATAAAAACCAACTAACTCATATAAATGAAACCTACTATTCAAACTAGGACTGCTATAGTTTTCTACAATATTGCATTAACCCCAACATTCAAAACAATCTTGTACATATGTGAAAATTATGCATTAACGATTTTGAAACAAAATCCTAACAAATTGGATAAATTGATTCCATTTAGAATCTTACTTATATTAAACTAAATACATAATTGACATACATTATCTTCCTTAAAGCAAAAGTTCGACACTCTCTCTAATTGTGATGCTAATTTTTTTTGGTTGAATTTTTTCTTAATAAAATTAAAATAAAAACTGAGTTGTGCATATTAAAGAGATTCTAATTTAACCAATTCATTGTCTCCAAAAAAAAAAAAAAGAAAAAAAAATCCTTTATTACGTGGACGACATGTCGTTATCTCTCATCATGTCGACGAAGTGAGAGATTGTTTGGAATATTTTCTAAACGACCATCACTCGTTTATAACTTTACACGCACATTCACAAGCAAAGAAAATTATTATTTTTTTTTTTTAAAAAAAATGAATGTTTTAGATTCTTTTTCAATTTTCTAAATCCTTTCCACTCCAATCTTTTTGACAACATTGATAAACATAAATTGAAAAATTATTCAAATATTAAAGGATAAAATGTAGGCTGAGCTCATAAAAATACCCTTAAATTTTCACCATTTATTTAAAAAATATCCCTATTCTTTTAAAAAGTTATAAATGTTATAATATCACTACTATTTCACAAAACTTTTCAAAGACTATTCTTGAAATAGAAAGATTTTAGAATGTTAAATGAAAAGTCGACCTATTTGAATGTCGTTCATTCAAACTTAATTCAAGAAAGCGTTCTTGTCACTGTCATTTCGTTCCAAATTACTATCACATTAATTTGTAGTTAAAAAAAAATATTTTTGGTTCTTAAATAACAATTTAGTCTCTTAATTTTAGTTGGTACCATTTAGTCCATGTATTTCTAAATTTGTTACAATTTAATTTTTTTTTAAGTATATCTAGCCTTTGAACTTTATAAATAACAATTTTGTCTATGTGTTTTACACTTTGTAACAAATTTAATCCCTATCATAAAAAATATTATTGAGATTAATGAAATTTTTTACATAAGTAAATCGATAAACTGATCTAAAATCAAATTAAAAAATTATAAAAACTAAGTCAATATTGGTGAGATTTTCATGATAGGGACTAAATTGTTATAAATTTCAAAACATAGAAGCTAAATATTTACTAACGAGATTTAAGCTGTTACAAATTTGAAAGTACAGTGACTAAATTGTAGTAATTTAAATTTTATAGAATAAATTGTTATTTCTAAAAAATTATTGTTTTAATAGTAGTTTTGAAACATGATCAATAATGATATTTGATAATTCTAAGAATTCTTGAGAAGAAAAATATCGATGTCTCCTAGATTATCTTCGATACGTGGAGGTGTGGAAGTATGAAGGTAGCTTCTTAGCTATTCGATCCTAATGAAAAATAAGAGTATTTTTTTCAACAAATAGCAATTTTCTTTTTTATATATTAGTCTAAAATATATGTGGTCTTTTTTTCTTTTTTTTTTTTCTTTTTTTTTTAATACAAATGGAAAATAAGAATAAGAAAAGAGAAGGGGAAAAAAAGAAAGAAAAAAGAGAGAAAATAAGAAAAATATATAAAAAAAAGAGAGAAAATAAGAAAAATGTTGAGTTACAATTAAGTATTTTTCCTCTCTTTCGTTTATTTTGGTTTGTGAATTTCACCTTCGAGAAACCAAAATCGATTTTCAGTTCGCAGTTCATCTCTTCTCTCACTCTCTTCTCCCACAGCTCAAAAATCCCAATAATCACTTTTCTTTCCCCTATTTTCATCTCTTTCTAGGGTTTTCATTTTGCTCTCAATTTGCTGTTGCTCTGTTTCGGATCGTAAGCTTGTTGAACTTGCTTCAAAAGCTCCTGCAGATTGAAGCTGCAACTTGGAAACCCAAATTTTCGGCTAGGGAAGAGCTATGGATGCTGATTCGTGGACTGCTCGCCTTTCTTCTGCTTCTAAGCGCTACCAATCTGCTCTTCTATCACGATCTGGTTTAGGTGAATCTCTTTGATTTCTTATATTTTGTTTCATCGCTTAGTGGCTTTGGAGTGATTTGGATAGTCCCCACCTTACAATTTGGTTTTTCTGGTCGTGGGTTTCATGAATCAAGAATTAATTTTTTCAATACATTGTTATGTTTTTTTGTTACCTCAATTTCCTTTTTCCGTCTGAAAGTGTTGCCATCTGTGGATAAATGGATAAACAGATGACTATAGCTAAAACAATTAAGGCAATCCTGATTCTGCTTACGTTGAATATTTTTGTACTGAAGTTTGGTGAAGGTGTCGAATGAAATCAAAAACTTGAATTTTGATTCTGCCTTTGGAAAGTGAAGGTGGTGTTGACATATGGATAACATTTCGATCGTTTCATGCCATCTTCTTCTTCCATAATTATAATGGCGGTAGGGTGCTTAGAGTTGTTTTTTTTTTTTTTTTTTTCACACGAGAAATTGAGTATATATTTAAGATGTACCAAGAAATACTTCGGAGTGTTTGCTTTGTGTATGTTTAAAAACATGGTCACAGAATGTGTAAGAAAAGAAGTACCTTATAACTTAAGCAAGCCTGATTATCTAAATTCTTTGGCTGGCTTCTGAAAATACGATTACATTATGTGGATCCTTGAAATTTTGTTATTAAGACACAGTGCATCTAATTTTCTGCTGTAAATCATGATATCACCTGCTGCTTCAGTTTGTTATAGACCATCATTTGTATGTATCAGTGATTTTACGTGCCCCTCTACTCTTTTTTTCTTTTTCTTTTTTTAATAATTTATTTGTTTATTATTATTTCCGGATCCTTTTGCCTTCACTCTCAGTTTTGGACTCATTCTGTAGTAGCTCATCATTCAGGTATGTTCATGGGGTTTGAAGAACTTGAAGGGGATGATGATATAAGGGAGGAGTTCCCATGCCCATTTTGTTCAGAATATTTTGATATAGTCGGATTGTGCTGTCACATTGATGAAGAGCATCCTATCGAGGCTAGGAATGGGGTATGAATCCTTGCAAAACTGTTTATTTTCTTATTTCCCTTCTGAAAGTAGTTAATTTTGTTTGAGCTTCTGATATAAAATCTCTGTCTGGCTTAAATACACACCAAATAGAATTTTTCACTTTCTTTTTCTTCCTTTCAACTGAGAAGACGGCCCCTTTTGTCCCCTCATATAGTCCCATTTTCTGTAGTATCAGTATATGAAGACAGCTTGTATATCTCACCCTCCCAGGAGATAACTTCACATAATAAAAGGCATAGTTTCCCAAATCACCATCAAGTTCGGACGTAAAGAAATCGAGAAACTGTACTGGTGAATTAGTAATCAGGACAGCTTTGGGGTCTGCCATAACGTGTGACAGTATTCATAAGAAAACCCCCTTTGTTTGTCATTGTCCAAATTAGTATTTCCAATGTAAACAAAGTACGGGGGATATGGATCACCTATTCTTGTATTGTTCATTTATTCCCCTTACTGGTGATTCTTCAAGATACTTGGTATAAAAGGGTGTTTATTTGAAGTATATCTTGTACAATTCTTCATGGTCCTCTCTTCAGGAATACAGCAAGAGTATTACAAAGGAATGCACCCTATGTTATCTTTGGAAAGTTGGTCCAAAATGATTTTAGGGTTTTGAGAGGATGAGACGGAGTGTATTAAGAGATGTATATCAAACATATTCCAACTACTCTATTTCTCAAAATGCTACTGAGGGCGTAATTTGTACTCTCTAAGGCTAATGGTCTGGGAGGATGGCTTATTCTCCCACCTTTCCACACTCATATTATTGCGGCTCTGTTTCCTATCAAAATAATTGAAGCATCAAATTCCATGTATCTCAGGTTGAATCAATTTCAAGCTATACTCATTCACCCCAGGTAGCCAATTGTTACTGTACAATTTTCTGTTTCTTGTGGATTTTGATTCTTTGACTTGGCTAGTGTCCCTTTTTACAATAAATTGCACTCTTGGTTTCAATGTTTGTTTTATATATCATATGTACGTTGAGACTGAGGATGTATCTAGGTCCAGTCACTTGAATATATATTTTTTTCCTATGCAAAATTAATCATGGAAACATAATTTTGATCAGTGCTGTTGTCACTTATCTCCCTGTTCAGTAAGTCTTCATCTTAGCTAACAGTGAATTCCTGAGTGTGCATGGCGCAGTGTATGATTCTATTCATCATGTTACAAAAACAATAGCTTCAATAGTTTAAGATTGAAATATTATTAAACTGCAGGTGTGTCCAGTCTGTGAAATGAGGGTGGGAGTTGACATGGTTGCGCATATATCCCTGCAGCATGGAAATATTTTCAAGATATCCTTCTATTTGTCCTGTTAAAATTTAGTTTCATCTTTTATTTTGTCCATTCTATGATTTTGCTCCCATTGAGATCCTTCATATCATGTTCTTCATGTAGTTTTGTTTTTTTAAAGATCAGCTTGGTGTGTGCCTAGCTTTGTATGTTCAATGATTTCGGTTGCACCTCAATCACCTCTTTTATTCTATTATTCTCCCGTTTGCCTCACTACTATTGGAACCTTTTAAGTTTTACCAGAATAGAATAGAACCTCTATTAGACCGTGAACCACTGAAGATTACTCAATGATCTTTCTCAGGAAGGAGGAAAAAGTTAAAAAACTTGTTTGTTTCTGATATTTACCACTGCTTTTTGTTTAATTTTCTCTGCAAGGAATTATTATTCTTTTCTTAATTATATTTTTTCTATGTTTGTTTGAGCTTTATATGCAACTCAAGCAGGATGCAAGATTAACCTCATGCTTAGATTCCTTAACTAAAGGTTACATGCAGCGTAAGAGAAAATCTCGTAAAGGTGGTTCACACTCAACACTCTCCTTGTTGAGGAAAGAGCTTCAAGAAGGAAATTTGCAATCTCTTTTTGGGGGCTCTTCATGTTTATTTACCTCCTCCAATGCAGCGCCTGACCCGTTGCTGTCATCGTTTATTCTACCATTGGCTGATGACTATGGCAGTGTTCAACCTCACATGTCGGCTGAAACAAGCTCGGTGAAGAGTAACTCTCAAGACAAATCATTAGAACGGTAAATTATGATATGTCCCTACTATTACAGTGCCAGTTCTCTCACAAGTTCTTTAGTTCACATGGTCCTGCCCAAGATAGTATCTCTTTTGTTGGAAAGTTCTATTGTGTCCTATGTGAAAAGTTCGAGGAATGAGTTCTAATACTGTTTTTTTTCCTTTAAATATTTACTAACATGAGATTGGTTCAGCTTAGGCTGACATAGATTTTCCTTTTAATCCCTGGCATCGTGAATAAATGTTCACTTTTTTCATCCTGTCGTTTTGAGTCTAGTTGATATTATTGCTGCCAAAAGATTTGAACTAGAAATAGAATATGTGGATCAGGCTATGTTGAAATGAGCACATGCTGCAAGCTAGTACAGGGACTAGGCTTAGTAGACATGGAAACGGAACATCAAGTACATGTACCAAAATTTTGGCCATCATTAGATACTTTTCCATTAATGTCCACTATCACATCAATTTGATTTCATAGACCTAAAGTCTTGGTTTTATGTGACAGGAGCATCCCATCGCCCCTGTCCGTGCAGGATAAAGAAGAGAAAACGAAACGCTGCGCGTTTGTTCAAGGGCTGTTAATGTCCACCATCCTTGATGATAATTTATGAGTCCTTGCACACATCAAAGTTGGCTGCTGCAATAGTGGATGTAAAATTCACAAAAGGCCCTCCTTGGTTTGCTTGTAGCTCTCAAAATACTAGTATGCTTCAATGAGAGTGTCAAAATAAGGTGTAGTGTAATTTATGTTGTTTGTAAAACACCAGTTCTTAGGCCTGACAAGACTTCCATTTCCTGTTTTAAATTTATGGTCATGCTTAAGTGAAAGAGGGGGAGAGAGAAGAAATTTAAACTCCCTTGTACCCCCCTCAAAAAAAAAAAAAAAAAAAAAAAAAAAAAATCAAAGCTTAAATTTGCAATAAGTAACTTCAATAGCTTCATTTCAATAATTGGAAATGACATGTAACTGGAACAATATAACTGTGACTTAAATGCCAGTGAATCAATTCTATGGACATGTTAACAACAATTTAATCTCCGAACCAATGAGATGGTAAAAAGCAGCCTGCTTTTCAAGCAGTCCCTATAGGCTGAGATTCAACCACGATACGTCGTCATCTGTAATCTTCTTCACTACGTCCTGAACATACGAGTCAAAACAAGACAAGCAGAGGCCCTTTATCAGGCTTCTTCGGTCTTCTCCCATTGACAATTCAATGTGGGAACAGCGGGATGGTGGTGATGCTCTATATGCATCGTTTATCAAGTGTCCAAATCCACAAGCCCCTAAAATTGTGCTAGCAGCTTTCGTCGCGATGTCAGCTGCTGAGCTCTGATCTGAACCAGAATAAGATCAAGGAAATTATGTGTAGCAACAAAGTTAACTTTAAATAATCCATGACGTTGATGTTTGAACTCAGAACATGGAATCATATCCATTTTGATTGAATTTCTACAATGATCCTCATCCTAAGAAACTTAACTGTGAACAAAAAGTAAAATGTCATACCTAGATCAATATCTCTGGCTAAATTCTTCAAATGGCCATCGATAATTGGTTGTAGTTGCTCTCTTGCTGCACAGTAATCTTTCTCATCTCCAACCAAATGCGGCAGTGAACCGTTATCAGAGGCTGTGTTTATTACATTGCTGTAGTGATGAATCTGCTCACAGTTGGATAGCGAATTCATTCCAGCAATCTCAGGCCTCAGTACTCCGTTCAAATTTCGATCAACTGTTATCGTATTTTCAACCGTTAATCCTCTTAAAGGGTTCATAATTGTTCCATTGCTGCTGGTCCTATCTATTGGCATGCTACAATGAGGATCTTGCAGTACCTGCCTAGACAAATGACTTGTTTCGGGGTCAAGGAAACCGCCATGTTGCATCAATGGAGAGGGACTGTCATGTAATAAGGTTTCCCCAACCAGAGTTTGGTTTGGTATTTCCATTTCTTGTGTTATCGTATGCTCGGCTGTTGATTCCCTACTCTGACCCATCTGCAAACTCAAGGTGCCTCCACCACAAGGGTTAATAGCAGAAACACCTTCAGCTCTATTGGTTACTAAACCCATTTGACTTGAAGAACGCATGTGATTGATGTGCAACCGAAGAATTCGTCTCCTCGTTAGAGTTGGTGCGATTGCTTGAGACATTGGAGAAGTTGATTGGACTTCCACAGGTAATCGAGGAGATGGAATGTTTGAAAATCCTTGAACATATAGGCTACGAGGTGAAGATAGGGAATTCAAGTCTAAACCATCCCGATTTGCAACAGGGAATGTTCTGTTAAACAAATTGTTTGTGGTTCTTCGTTCAGACAGCCGACTTGAAGGCTGTGGACTTGATGATCCTAGAGCAATGATTCTACAGTCGACACAGTACCAATTTCCTTCTGGTACTTCTCTACCAAGACCGACGCAATAGGTGTGTGCCGGTGAGTCACATAGATCACACAGTAACATCAGATTATCATCCCCACCTTCGTGACACTCGATACAGATTACATTCTCGTAGGGATCGAGATAACTCCTCAATTCTTCCTCAGATGGTTGATAGACCTGAAGGATGCAAAAAAGAAATTTATACAAGCAATAGGTAGGAAAATAAGAACAAGATGCAAACTGTGAGTATACCTGATCACGCTCGGGAACCTGTATGACAACTTCCCTTAAGTCAATTCCAGCCGTAGATCTTGCAGGCTTACTAATTGTCTGAAACCTCTGCTTGCACAAAGGGCATCTTGATTCAACCTTTGCCCACTCCATAATACAAGAGAAACAAAAAAAGTGAGAACAACAATTAAGTGTTCCCCGAACTCTCCGCTTATCTTCTTCCGATAGGCATATCCCGCATACTTGCTTTATTACCTCAGCCTTGACTTCCTCCACTTTCTCTTTGCCCTTCCTAACAGGAGGTCGAAGTTTTCTCTGCTGGCATATATCAGAATCCTCAATCCTTGAGGGTGAAGGTGCAGTCCTTATTCGGTTTCCCAATTGACCACACAACCTCTCAGCTTCTCTCACCTGCTCTCTCTCTTCTTCAGAGATGGTATATTCATAGTCTGATGACCCAGAAAGGAAGGTATCTAAATCTGATTGCACAACATATCTTTTCCGCTTTGAAACTGGCCTTTTCCTTCTCGTAATCTTCACTGTAGGGTAATCGTCGGAAAAATCATCATCTGAGTTTTGTACACTCTGCGTGCCACTCTTCTTCCTCCGTTTGTTCCTTGACGGTTTCTTTGCAGCCTTTGGCCTCCTCTTCTTGCAAACTTTGCCAACAGTATTTTTCCTCACCCCATTTCGACCTCGTTTCATATTGGTTCGTCTCTTTCTAACAACTGGTTCTTCCTCATCTGAAAAATCTTCTTCTTCCAGCAAAAAGTCCTCATCCTCATCCTCAACCTCCTCATCAACATCAACATCTTCCTCTTCCTCTTCTTCCTCCTCCTCCTCCTCCTCCTCCTCATAATCATTATCATTATCTACACTATAATCCTCATCATCCTCGTCCCCCCCATCCTCTTCTTTTTGATAACTAAATCTTCGCCTCTTTTGTCCATTTGTCTTCCTCACTTTCTGCGAACCAAAAGCATTCCTAGCCTTTGGTCCGACTCTTTTCCTCACATTCTTCGGTTGCTGCTCCTCCACATCCTCCTCCACAACAAAATTATCCTCTCCTGATGCATTTTCATCTAAAGAGGAGCAATAATCCTCATCAGAACGCTCAGAAACTCCGTTCTCATCACTGGAAACAACATAGTCCTCATCAGAATCATCAGAACCCTTATCTTTGTGCCGAAATTTCTTCTTGAAATTTTTCCTACTACCAACCTTCCCTCCCCTAACCATCTGTTCCTCGCACATAAAACAATTTTTTTTTTTCCCAAAAGAAGAGAATAACACAAATTCAGTCCAACAACAATCAACAATTCCTCAACAAAACCAACCCTTCATCATTAAATCTAATCAAAATCGAACGGAGAAACATGAATTCACAATTCCTCGATGATTCCCACATAAATTGCCAAACACCTAATTTGCATATGAAAATTTAAACAACCCCACTAACTATAAACGATTCCCCATACTCGATCTGCTTCATTCCTGAACAAAACAACATTGAAACCAAAACAAAACAAAAAAACAAAATTCATTCACTCTGAATTACAATAAACAACAAACACCAATTTCTCTCAAAAATCAACTAAAGGGTCTCATTCTATTGACAAAATATCAACAGAAAAATAAACAGAAACAGCAAAATTGAACGAAAATTCATAGATTAAAGATACCCATAAACATCCTACACATACCCACAAACGAAAAAAGATTTCAATTCATACCTAGAGAGAGAAAATCGAAAGAAAAGATGAGAGAGGGAGGGAGATGGGTACCTGAGAGGAGGAATAAAGCACCAGGAAACACCACGGACAATTGGAAAACGTCTTCCGATTTCCCAAAAATATTTTTTTCCTTTTTCTTTTTGAAAAAAACTATTTTTTTAACAAAAAATATGAAATTATACAGTGAGAGAGTAGGCGTTGGGGGCTCTTCTTATTATGTGAAGCGATGGTCACCTCCTTGGATGTTTTCTCCTTCCAAAATTACCAAAATACCCTCCATTTTCTTTTTCTTTTGCTTTTGGCAAATTACCATTTTTGGGATTAAATTTAAAACTCACCAAAATGAAGAAGAATATAACATTGATTGAGAAAAATTAACAAAGTTGCCCTTTTTCTTTTGTTTTTTCTTTTAATTTTTTTCGTAACTGAATTTTATACTTACCATATAATGTAGGTCAGATAATACTACCAAATAGTCGGTTTCTACTTTCTCGTTTTGCGGGTCGAAAACGTCATTCTTTTGATAAGTGAGTTTGTCCTGTCTGTAAATGGGAGCATCAAATTGAATTCTGTAAGATGAAACGTTGAATGAAATACTGAAACTATTGTAACTGTCCATTTTCTTTCTTAAATTTAATATATTGCTTGTCTTGTCTACGAATGAATTCATTTGGACATTGTCTAATCACGATTTATATGTGTTTATCAAAGTTTGACAATATAAATTTGAAATTTGGGCCAACTTGAGGATATATCAACTAGTTAAGACATTATAATCTTGATCTATATGTGAGAGGTTTGAGTTTTCAAAAAAAAAAAAAAAGTACATGGTGACTTCCTTACATCTCTTGCGAAGGGTTATAGTGTGAAAGTAGCTTTTGAGATTGAAACTATGCCTAAAGATTTTTTGTTTCTTAGGTTACAACAAGTAGATAAGAAGATATGAACCTATGGCCTTGAAGGATGAAATGCATATAAATTGATGTTGAAATGTGCTCACTTTTGACCTTAAAAATTAGAATTTCGTTTCAATATTTTTTTTTATACAAGTAGAAATATGAAGATTTGAACCTATAACTTTAAAGAAAGATGCATATTCTAACTAAAAGTGAGTTGCTCACTAATTAATATGATTTATTCTTACAAAACTACCTCTGAGTTATGTTCTTACAAAACTATTATTGAGTAATTTATTCTTTCATAAATGTTTTTATTTCCTTTTCTTGTCCAACAACATATTAGTTTGAGTAATACAATATTTAATAAATTTTTATCGAAAAGGGAAATGTATATACATGTTAATTCATTTAAAATTTTAGTAAAAGTAGTAACTCAAGTATTAAACGCATGACCTTACCTAAAGGAGTTGTTTTTTCACCGAATTTTTCATTTTATTCCAATTATAGGAATATTGATTCCATCTCACGCGAAAATATAATCAAAGTATTATTAAAACGATCTTTTAAAATTTAGTTTTTTTTTTTTTGGTGGAAAAGGAAAATTTTTGTTCTAACAAGTTAAAAAATAGCTTGAGGCCATGTTTACTAAATTTAATAAAAATTCGTGTAAATGAAATGGGATTTCATGGGTGGATAAATCGTAATAGGTTTGAATCGCAAATACAATTGAATTGCTTTCGATCATGTTTATTTAAAATAGGATTGACAAAAATCTTTGTAGTGTTGGGTCCTCACAAATACTTGCTCCGATTGGGACAGAAAATCCCCATCCGAGATGGGCAAACCAGGGACACAAAACAGTCTTCCAAACTGGGAACAGGGAGTGTATCCCCGTTCCGTCTCAAACCCTCATCTTGCCCCGAATAATTGTTTTATTATTTTGTCATAAATATATATTTATTATTTCCTTTATATATATATATATATATATATATATATATATATATATATATTACTTATTTTATGAATTTTAGGAATATAATTAACTTTTAACTTTTTATTAAATTTAAAATTAAAAAAATGCTAAAATTTTTTTATTATTAATTTAAATAAATGAATAATAATAATAATAACTAACTTGTTATCTAAATTATTTACAATTTCAATATAAATAAACAAATTTGATTGTTTTTTTTAATAAAAAGTAAGAAATGGGAAAAAAATTTTCCGTGGGCCCTGATCCCTCGAATGGGGGATTCCCCAACCTCGACTCCGATTGTCCAAAACAAGAAATGGTGTAGGGACGTAGATTACAAATCCCGATGGGGGACGGAGATGAGGAGTGCATCTCCGACCCCACCCCACTCCGTTGTTAACCATAATCTAGAATTATGAATTTTTCACATTTTATTGTTGCCATTACCATTATTGTTATTGTTTGACCCTAACGATAATGGTAACGATATAATGTTAACAATAACGGTAACGGTAAATGAAATAATAAATATGATAAATTCATAATTTTCATATTGTTCCAGTTACAATATCTGTAACAATAACGACAACTATAACGGTAAAGGTAGTGAGTTCTAAGTAATTTTCAACTGCAATCAGATTAAACATGTTTTTTTTATTCCTCAATCATATTACATAATTTGATTACAAATTTCAATGCAGGCCTCACACCTCATTACAATTACGAAAGCAGATAAACAACAACAAAATTAATGAATTGGAATCCACTTTTTATATTACCATTGATGGGATTGTAAACGTGACCTAAGATATATTTTTCGGACTCAAAATAATTCATCAACATAAAAGCTTGCCAATATCCGACAGAAGAATTTAGTTTCTTACATGGAGATAGCAATTCGAAACTAACCAATTAATAAAGTTAGAAAGCAAAAAAGAGTAAAGAAACGATAGAATGGAAAGAGTCAGCCATAAGCCAAATATCCTCAACCATATATTAAACCTCCTACAAAGGTTCACTTGTTAAGGATGTTGATAATTTAATATCAATTTGAGTTATAGCATTATGTTATTCATTTAATTTAAAGGTAAGATGTTTGAATCTCCATACTACATTATTGGACTAAACAAACTCCACTTTAGCAAATCTATGTCTCTCATACGTCGATGTTAACACCAAACCCACACTATATCTATAAAGTTAAACAATATCAATGGAAAAGATTAATGACAACAAACATGGTATATTTCTTAAAATTTATAGACCATAATAAACACAATATAAAAGTTCAAAAACTAATATGAGAGGAGTTTAAAGTCGACTTGAATATAGTTCAACTAATTAAAACACACCTTCAACTAAAAGATTATAAGTTTGAATATCTATTTCCAAAATTGCAAACTAAAAAACATAAAAGTAGGCTTCTTTTTAGAAACCATTTGGTTTTTTAAAATGAAGCTTAGTCACTATAATTTTATTTATGAACTTTTTTGTTTTGTTATCTATTTCTTAGGAGTATTTTCAAAATATTGGCCTAGTTTTGTACTTAAAAAAATAGTTTTATTTTTTAAATTTGGCTATGAATTCAACTGTTTTACTTAAGAAAGATGTAAAATTACAGATGTTATAATAAAGATGTTTATGTAAGAAAGATGAAAACAATTGTATAAGTAGATCGTGACAAATCAAGTACAATTTTTAAAAATAAACTTTAAAACTAATGCTCCGTTTGATAATTATTTGATTTTCCGTTTTAAAAAATTAAGGCTATAAACATCTCTTCCACCTCAATTTTTTTTCGCTTTGTTATCTAATTTCCACCAATAATTTTAAAGACCAAGCTAAGCTTTGAAAAAAAAAAAAGAGTAGTTTTTGAATATTTTTTTTTAAAAAGAAATTGACTAAGATTTCAACTCTTTTACTTAAGAAAATTAAAATTATAATAAAAAATTGAGGGAAAATAAACTTTATTTTCAAAAACAAAAAAGGTTACAATACGAGACGTGAATAATTATCAAAAAGGGCTTAGGTACTAAAACATACATGTTCATCAAAATTAGGGTTGAGATACCAAAATAAATTATATTCAAAGTTAAAATACAATAAAGGTCAAATTACAATCTTAGTTCTAGCTTTTAGATTTATGTCAATTTGATTTTTGAAATTTTAGAAATGTCTAATAAGTCTATGAACTTTAAAGTTCGTGTCTTTGATTCCTAAATTAAAAAAATTGTATAATAAATTCATAAACTTTCATCTCTATATCTAATAGGTCTGTCCATAATATATTTTGAAACTTCAAAAATTAATGATTCACTATAAATTTTATATCTAATTTAACCACTTCAACTTTCACTTTCTTTTTTAATAGTAGAATCATGTTTTTCTAAAAAACATCGTATAGTTTAGAGACCTATTATATTTTAGAGAGAAAATAAAAAAATTGAAATTATTTTGAAGAGAAAATTGAAAGGCTAAGAATTTAGATATTTTTAAAGTTTAATAACCTATTAGACGTAAAATTGAATATCTAAAATTATATTAAATATTTTAAAAAATCATGGGTAAAATAGGGATAAAAAATTTGTTATTTAACCTAAAATCAATATACATGCATACTAGATAGAGATACATACATACATATATTTTATTTATAGGTTGGTATATGAATATTGAATAGCATCAACTTTTATATTATTATTATTGTGTTAATTTTACAATTATGCCTGGGGTAGAGTAGTTTAGCTGTACCTTTGATTCTAGCTTTTTTAAAATACACGCTTACCCATCTTGAAAACAATGCACTTTTTTAACAAATAATTATGACCGTCAAAGAGTGTGAATCACAAGAGAAGTCAGTCTCAAAGACACGTGGACGGTGGAGAGCAAGAGCTCCAGCGTACAGATGGATGTAGGGAATAAAAACCGGCGTCAATCTTGTCTTATTTGGACAGCAAGGGATTTTAGGGGAAGCACGTGATGGCCACCCAAAACCATGGGCCGGGTCAAAACTACAACCCGGATTTGGACATGGATGGAAATAATAAAAGTGATGAGGGTAATATCGTCCATTAGGATAGAAGCAACTCGAATTCGAAAAAATCAGTAAAACCGATCGGACGGTTTGAGTAACAGGTAATAGTTTGGTTCGATACGATGAGATTGAAAAGTATATATGGTAATTACAATTGGTAGTATTAAAATTATTTTTAAAAAACTATAAATATAACAAATTCTATCATTGATAGACTATCTAAATGTTGCCATAGTTGTATTTCTTTTTAAAATTATACTATATTTACTAATATTTTAAACTTGATTGCTTGTAACTATCCCTAATAAAAAATGAAGATTAGATTATTGATCCGTGTAAATCACAATATGACTGCAAGTACACATATCAAATTATAATATAAAAAGCGATAAGACACCAAGTATCATCCTATGAAGATTGAGTTGTTAATCCTCTTACCTATTATTATTTTCTTTCTTGGATATAGTGGTGTTTAAAAAATCCAATGATCCGAAAAAACCGATCAATCCAACCCAGGTTGGGTTGGGTTGAGTTCAAATAAATGAAAATTTTGTAGGTTGGGTTGGTTCATGGGTTCACCTAATATAACTCAAACCAACTCGAATTAATTATTAACTATAAAATATACATTTTTTATTACTTACAACACAATTATTTATACATATATTGATTTTAATTTTATTTAATTATAATATTTTTTTGAACAATTTATTCTTCAACAACTCATAAAAGTAGTTTTCTTGCACTATAGAAAAAAAAAATTCACTATATAAATTGAAATTGAGTTGTTAATCTTAATTAAAAAAAAATTTCACTATATAAATTGAAATTAAATTGTTAATCTTAATTCAATGTAGGAAAATAATTAAATTAGATTTTTACGTATTTACATTTTACTTCTTTTTAGAATAAAATTTTAAATAAATGAACTGATTAATTCGAACCAACCCAACCCAAATATTTTATGGTTGGGTTGGGTTAGATTCATTTTTTAATAAGGGTTATTTGAGTTGGAAAATCTAAAAAGTCTTTCAACCTAATTCGACCCAACCCATGAACATCCCTACTTGGATATATATATTTTTTTTTCTAGAGATTGAGTGTCATCCTCTTATCTATTATGAAATATTATCAATTTTATTTAGGAGAATCCATCGCAGGCAAGAGTATCTAATCTATTGGACCAAATAAATGAAATAAATAGAAAGAAATTTCATCAAAGAAATATTACAGAGTATTGACTTTGGTTAACGCCTAATGGACCTCTGAACTATAACATGTGAGATTAATTTATTATTGATTACACATAGATCTAGAAGTTAAAATTTCGAATTTCCTCTCTCGAGCTCAAATTTTTAACTACGTGTGACATTAAGGACCTTTGTTGACAACCTCTATTATTTGTCTATCATCTCATGCATAAATGAACAATAGTTTAGTATTTTAGAACTACCTAAATTCTTCTCTTTAGAGCAAGTACCGAAGCATACAATAGTTAATCATTGGCCAGTTTATTAAAATCAATATATACAAAAATGCCAAAATGTGTAATTGAGAATAAATTAGGTCTAACAAATAAAATTAACAATTCAGCAATCCATAACCTACGTCAATACTCCATAATCACAAAACTCATTGTCCATTCTCAAGGTATTAGGACACGTACATACAAATCAAAATATAATCATTTAGATCCGTTCGATAATTATTTGGTTTAATTTTTTTATTTTTGAGAATTAAGCCTATAGACACTACTTTCACCTCTAAATTTCTTCTTTTGTTATCTATTTTTTACAATGATTTAAAAAATCAAGCCAAAATTTGAAAACTAAAAAAACAGCTTTTAAAAACTTGTTTGTTTTAGGAATTTGGTTAAAAATTTAACCATTGTATTTAAGAAAGATGCAGATCATTGTAAAAAATGAGAAAAAATAGGTTTCATTTTCAAACGAGGCCGATAATTAAAGAAAAGGGAAAGGAGCTACAATTTTCTAGATGATATTTGACTTCGGCCATCTCCGTTGTAATACCACAATCCCTAGATCTTGATTTGTACCATTGAGCCCATAACAATGTCCGAAATCTCTTAAACCCTCGAGAACTTATAAGAGTTTTCTTTTTTGTATAGGTAACCCATTTTCAGGGACTCCAATGAAAAATGACTACTTGTTGGAAATCAAACGAAAATTGGCCTTCTGCTTGCGTTAGCACTATGCAAGTTTACCATTTCACCCCTAAAATCCACTTGCTAGCCTACACGCTGATAGGGCACTCGATGCACGATATATGATTACTCGCTACACGATGCTCGATAAACGATGGTCTTCGCTTGATGTTTGCCACATCATCCTCGATCCACCATATATGTGAAGGAACCTTAAGGTCCACTGTGGAAGCGAGGATTGGTCCCAAAATTTTATTTTCATAGAAAAGAAATTTTACAAAACACAATTATGCAAATTAAGGAAACTTTACAGCATGCTAGAGACGGGAAAAAGAAATTAGGGTTTCAAGAAATACTTACCCTTGAAGAATTCACAACCTTCACGAAATTCCTTTCTCCAAAACGATCATGAACAATTCGTACAATCACGAATACCCACAGGTGACACCACCAATTGGAGCCTTTTGTATTCTCTTTTGGGTAGAGAATCCTTAAAAGGTGTGGACTTTGAGACTTTGGAAGAGAGGAGAAGAGAGGTTTTTGGAAAATTACAGAGAAATCTCAAAAAAAAAAAAAAAAAAAAAAAAAAATCCAGAGATAGTCCTCTTTTCACAAAAGATCTTCTGTGAAGAAGATTATCGCCATCCTTAAATTGTGCCCCACTCACTATGTGAGTTTAAGAGAGAATTAAGGGGAGGGAAGTTATTTCCCTCATTTTAAATTTAAAATTAAAATTAAAATAATTTAATTTTGAATATATATATGTGTGTGTTGGGTTGTATGTCCTAAAACATATTCTATTATCAATAAAGATATTATTGATGTTTATTAAATAAAACCGTTATTGAATATGCGAATTGCACTTGTAAAGTCTAAATCCAATAAACTAAAATCTATGACTATTATTTGAATACATGAACTTTATGTAGAGACATGAGAGGGGATCAAGTTCAGTAAATAGCCAAAATGGTCTATAGTATACGAATGCTGGGTATCTTATTTTGGTAATACTATTTGATGCGACCCACTCTGTAGTTGTTACAATTTGTTGTAAAGTGCTACAAACGAAGTGATCCTGATTCGTTCATGTATTGACGTGAGGAGTTGGGGCATCCTATTCAATGAGTTTGCATAAGATTGGACCAAGAATTAAGTTACTCTTACTTTATAACGATGTTTACTATTTAAAACTGACTATTTCATAGCGATGACCTAGGTAACTTGACCTTAATCCTGAGCTAGCTATGAACTCTTGTTTATTATAGATTATCCTTAGATTTGCATGGGTGAGGGTTGGTTCAACATCGCCGACTCAATAAGTCTCCCATTTCAGGGGTAAGACCGGGTAGATAGCTAAGGAAATAGAGTGTAAGATGAAATTCACTCCTACATGCTTTTAGAGATAGTAGAGAAGTTGTTCCCTTGAGTATTGACTCTAGGTCTTGAACAAGGGACCCCACCCTCTCATTGGTCCGAAAGAGACTCGGTTTAGTGATTGGATCACAAACCAATTGTTCATTAGAGGATCAGTGGGACTTAAGGAGCAAGATGTAATCTCGGGGGTAAAACAACTTTTGACCCAACCGTTATTACGAACAAGTGTGAAGAGTTAACTTATTAATCATGGTTATACCGAGTAGATATAATATATCTATAGTGAGGGGAGTACAACTCTTAGACTTTAGTGGAGTGACCCGGTAGTAAACGAATGATGGTTAATTAGGTTAAAGAGTTTAGCCAGTTAATCATGGATCGTTAGAGCCCATGATCTGTAGGTCCATGAGGTCCCCCTACTAGTTTATATCGGACTAAACCTTAGAATAGTGTGACAAACGAATTTGAAGTGTTAAAATCTGTTTTTTTGGATCAAAGCGTTAAATATATACGATATACTTAACCTAATGTTTAATTATGAATTAAACATAAAGAGAGATAAAATAGAAGATATTTAAATAAGATTTAAATATCAAGATTATGAATAGTGATTCATATAAATTGGGACAAGGGTTGGATTTAATATTAAATTAAATTAATTAAATTGTTTAATTAATTATTTAATATTAACTTAATTTTAAAATCGATTATTAGAATTAATTTTGAAATTAAATGGATTTGGTCAAAATTGCATTAAAAGTCAAATTGTTGACTAGGTAAAAACTGCGATGGAAGTCAAATTGTTGACTTTTGGTTTTTGAAAGTCAAAAAGTCAAATTTATTGATTTTGAACTTTGAGAGTCAAACTTTAACCAAGTTAGTGGAAATATCTAACATTAGTGAGTGGGAAATGTCAACTTTTGCATGTCTAAGTATTGTCTTTATTTGAAGACACATATCCCACTAAATCCCACTTTTTGAGTTAATGGATTTTTTAGTGTCAAATTCCCATCAAACTCAAAGTTGCATGTTTGCACGTAATGGTCTCTAAAAGAGAGTGTTTATTGCTTTTGAAGAACTCTTGGCCATAGTGGGTTTAGATGAGATTAAGTGATAATTTCATCCATTTTTCTTTCAAAGCTTTAGCTTTTTCCTCTCCAAGTTAGTCAATCACCGGATTCCACCATCCCATTCTAAGGTTGAAGAATAGTCGGGAAGACTCTTGTGGTGGTCTACAAACCTTTCGTGAGGAGATTGGAACTGATTTGGAGAAGATTCAAAGACTACAAATGTTATATTCTTTTCCCCTTTTTTCTTGTTTTATTGCATGCATGCTTATCTTTGTAATAAATCTAATTAGAGTACTTTAGATTCGTTTTTCTTCCACTGCGCATGTGTTCGTTCCATCAATTGATATCAGAGAATGCTTAAAGTACTCAATTTTTGATTAATTTATGCATATAGTGGGTATTGATTCATGTGATGAATGTTGTGTGTGCTAAAATGGATAATTTCGGTTTGACATCTGTTTTTCCTCTTGGGTTGTAATAATTATTGTAATTGCCCGATGTTTATGAACTTTAATGTGTTTCAAAGGGTCTGTACATTTGCTAGAGTTGTTAGAGTTGAAATTAGGCTATAACTGCTCAGTTCGAACAATGAGGACAGCTCCAATTTGGTGAAACATAGCTCACAGACCCGTTAAGACTCCCAGCCCGGTGTTGACCCGTTAACCCGACTCGGACGACTGATCCAACCCGCAAGGAGTGGCTGACGCGTGTGGCTGTCCCAGACCCGGTCCAGACCCGGAGATCCACCCATAGACCCGACCCCGGTGGACGCTCCAAGCCCGCGCCCAGCTCCGTCCACGCTTGGCCCACGTCCGTCAGACCGTGTTGACGGTCCAAGCGTTCGCGGCCCAGTCCAAGTCCGCTCCAGCGGCCCGCTTCAGTCGATCTGCTCCAGCTGTTGACCCGCGTGCCTGGTGGTGGCTCATCCGGTTCAAGCTGGTTTGACCAGTTTTGACCGGTTTTGGGCGGTTTTAGCTGTTTTGAAGTTGGTTCAAGCCCTTTTCAAGCGGTTTGAGCTAGTTCAAAGTATTCGAAGGCGGTTCGAGGCTGTTTTCTGTTTTTTTTTTTTTTAAATAAATGTAACTTTTAGCTAGCTTAGAATGCCAAAATCGGTCCATTTTAGTGTGTTTATTTAATTATGCATTGTGAATGTATAAATTAAATAATTTATCTATTGTGTGCATATTGTATGACATGTAGATTTAAAATCCCACCATAGGATAAGCATGTAGCATTTATTACAAGTATATTATAAGTGTTATAATTTATAGTATGCATGTGTAGGATTCCATGACTTCTGATATAAGTTGTTATATTGATGCATGGAATGAATGTTTATATAATTGTTATATAAAAGCATGTTATGGATGCAAAGCATGTCCATTATTTTATAAGTTGTTATAAAATTGGATTAGACATTAAAATCCATAACAAAGCTAAGATGCTCACATAGGTTAAACCACCTGTTTTAATAGTTAAAATAGGCCGACATCTTGTAAAATACGGTTACAAACTCAACCGATATATAATCTTGTCTAAGGTTGGTACTTAAGTTGACGGTCTACGAAACACCTCCTACCTGGGGATTATGGCCAAATAATTGAGCGTTGTTAACCAGTTTTATGAGCACACGTGAGCGTGTGAGGTGTTAAATGGTTTTTTATCTAGACATCGTAGGTTAAATCCAATTATAAGCATTATATTTGGATAAACCACATAGGTTTAGGTTGTTTAATTAGCCGGAACATCCCTAAGTAAAGATTTACCCAAAAACAAGTAGAACACTTTAGTGGGAGTTTAATAACATATATGATATGTTGTTAGAACACTTCAGTGAGAATTTAATAACGTATATGATATGTTGTTAGAACAATTCAGTGGGAGATTAATAACATATATGATATGTTGTTTTTAGCTTTCGCGTCTCTAAGAGTTCATATCGAGATTCACGTGACACTTCATGTCACCCTAGGATTAATCTCCATTCGGAAAGTGTTTGCATGAATCGAGATTAAGGTGAATAGGGGAAGTTGTTCACGGTAAAATCAAATATACGATGTTTGATTTTAATTCTCACGTCTCTAAAGAGTTCACACCGTGATATTCATGCGACACTTCGTGCCACCCTAGGAGTGACCTCCATTCGGAAAGTGTTTGCATCAGTCAATATTAAGGTGAATAAGGGGAAGTTGTTCATTGTAAAATAAAATATATGATATATTGATTTCAACTCTCACGTCCTTAGGAAGTTCACACCGTGAGATTTATACGATGCTTCGTGTCACCTTGGGAGTGACTTCCATTCGGAAAGTGTTTATATGGGTCAATATCAAGGTGAATGGGGGAAGTAATTCATAGTAAGTGGGTGAAGGATATGTGTCAACGTGTCCTACGGTCTCTTCCATTGGTTTGGACCATGAGATTCCTATGTTGCGCTTGCTAGTTAGCTTTACGCGACCCTTGCTAGTCGTTTAACAACGGCTATCCTCTCAGAGGGTTGTAACATAAGATTTAGAACAATTTAAACTCCAGAAATGGATATAATTTCTTAGGTCGTTTCCCAACTTTGACTCTTCAATTTGGTAGCATCGTTGGGGTCTCTAATCTCTGGATCTAAAAATGGAGGGTTACACTTACAAAATTACTAAGTGTTAGTAAGTTCTTGAACGAAAATGATAGCTAAATGACTATCAGAATATGAGTTATTCCGGAGATAGTATTTAGTCAAGAATGTCTTGCTTTAGTGAAGGAGTATTTGACTGCTCCTTGGTAGCACTTATTCTGACTCACTATAGTATTGTTTCAAATAAAATAATGAAATTTGGGTTCATTATTACTTTGCTAAAATTTGATTGGATTTAGAAGCAATTCACTGATTAGAATTTGTTTATATTTTCAACATGTTGAATTCTTCAAATTTACACACTTTCGACACTTTTAACGGTAAATCAACATAGAAATCAAATAAACTAGTAGTTGATGATTTAAACTATGTTTTAACAGAGGAATGTCTTCTGCTCCCAATTCTGCTACTTACCAGAAAGCACAACAAAGTAAATATGATTTACTTGTCATTAAGACGTGCTTGGTAGAAAATGATAAGTTAACTTGGATAATGGATTCAAGAGCCGCTAATTATATCTGTACTTTTGATCAGGAAACTAGTTCCTGATGACAACTTATAGAAGGCGAAACACCCTTTAAGGTAAGAACAGGGAAGATTGTTTCGGCTAAAGCAGTGGGAAATATAAAGTTATTTATTGGAGATAGACACATTTTACTTGAAAATGTTTATTACATTCCTTTTATGAAAAGGAATTTAATTTCTATCTCATGTTTGCTAGAACAAAATTACAAAGTTTCTTTTGAATATAATGAAAGGGTTCATTATCTCAAAAGGTAATATAGTATGTTATGCAAATCTAGAGAATAACTTATATGTGTTAAAACCGACTGAGGTAAAAGCCGTTTTGAATATAGAGACGTTTAAAACAACTAAAACTCATCATAAGCAAAGGAAAAATTTCTCCAAATGCCAATCTTTGGTACTTAAGACTAGGTCACATTAATCTCAATAGGATTGAGAGATTGGTTAAGAATGAACTTCTAAACCAGTTACTGGAAAAGGTCTTGTGAATCTTGTCTATCTTTACTGTCATGTGAATCTTGTCTTGAGGGTAAGATGACCAAGAGATCTTTTATTGGAAAAGGTCTTAGAGCCAAAGAACCCTTAGAGCTGGTATATTGATAATGGGTAGAAATGCACGTTATTACAATGTAAAGATATAAAAACAATGTGGGAATGTGATAACTTGTAGAAATACAAGTTATTATGGCTAAAAAGTTGGAACAATTAGTGTCTTTAATGATAAAATCACATCATTTTTAGAAAAATGCATGGAATTACACGAACACTATCAAACTCATGCAAAAGAATATTTATTGCTAAAATACTGTGGCACTAACGCATGATATTGCAGGATCTCAACAAGAGGCTAACGCGTGATTAAGAAAAGTGTTGCAGACAAAGTCTAACGCATGGGGCATGCGTCGGAGGGATTCAACGCAAGGAAAATTCATTGATTTAGGCTGTTTGTGTCAAATTACCACTTGCAAGCATGGGCACCTGCAGTGGGCAACGTCTGAAAAGCATCTGAGTATCAAGCAGCTGACCAGGGTATAGAATTTAATGCTGCCCATCATTAAGTTGGAGAAGATCGACGCTTATAAATAGAAGAAATCCCACCAGATGAAAAAATTCGAAGTTCGAAGTCCCAAGTTCCTCTCAGTTTTTAGTCTCAGTTTTAGCTTAGTCTTAGTTTTAGTTCTTTAGAGCTGTGCTGTGGTGCCGAGAAGAACAAGAGGGAAGAGAACCACCACCATCGCCAATCAAGGAACGGAGGAAGTCGAGCTCGAGAGAGACATTTCTTCCAATTCTTCCACAAGTGGTTGTATATGGCTAGAATTGAGCCAAAGAGGACAAGAGATTGTACTCTGCGGCTTGACTCCTTCCATTTCATCTTACTTATCGCTTTTATCTTTTCATTTGATTAAGTATTGGTTTTGTAAAGACAGTCAGTTTCTTTATAAATTCACATATTTGATCTATCATACTTTACCATTGTTTATTTCTTGTTTATGTTGGATGCATCTATACTTCATGCAAAATTCCATTTCGAACGCTTAAGCCAACTAAATCAATTGGTAAAAGCATCTTTAGCTTAAACTATTCGAGAGAATAAGTAAGCCAGCATCAAGTTAGAATGCCTAGTATATCTAGAGATAGATGCACTGGTGTTTTATTGCATCCTATGTTTGAGCATACATCCTAGAGATAGATATTGATTGATATTCGCATTGAGAAGTGTCGAATAGAGTCTAACGCATAAACGGAGATAAACAAGTCATCTCATTTGCATCATATTCTTGTTCGTATACATCCAACTTAGATCGACGCATATCACTTGTATTAAACTTCATTTTCACAGGACCCATCATTCTCTACTTGACCCTTTTGTATCTTCTTGCACACACACACAACAGCTTAGTGTAAATAACTCATTTCTCCATACACTTAGGATATCCCTACAACAGTTACAATGCAAGGTTTGCGTTAGCTTTAATCTGAATCCTTGAGTTTGACCCTGGACTTACCAGGAACCTAAGTTGGATTTATAGTTAGATTTGATTTAGGAAAACTTGAACGTCAATAGAGAAGTGTTATGCGTCCTGTTGCACATCACTAATGCATCAACGTGTTACTAACGCATAATAAACGCATCAACGCATCATTCATATTTACACTTATTTTTCCAATTATTTTATACAATACACTTCTAAGCTCGAATCACGAAATCAACGAGCAATTTTTTGGCGCCGTTGCCGGGAATTCAGCAACAAAACTAACCAGAAATTTTACTCGTATCTTTTGTAGGAACACTTCAGCTGAGGGAGTATTACGAGCTAAGCTGAAGCTTGTAAACGTTTATGAGCAGGGAGAGCACTCCTGAACTTGTCTATGACCCTGAAGTTGAAAGGACCTTCCGATGAATAAATCGATCTAATCGTCGCCGTAAGTTAAGGCAACAACTGCTCAGACAACAAACTAGGAACAACAAATGGCGGACGAATAAGGGAATCAAAACTTAGCTCAATAGCTAGCCCACACTACGCAAAATCCTATCATAATGGCAAACAGTAGTACGCGACCCATGAGGGAGAATGCGTCTCCTGGGTTATATGATTTATCACCAGGGGTCATATACCCAATGTCAGATGGGACAAGATTTGAAACGAAATCTGTAATGTTAAAAATGCTCCAAACAGTTGGACAATTTGGGGGTGCTCAGGGAGAAGACCCTCACACTCACATGAAACGTTTCCTGGAGATGTGCAACTCATTTGTGATTCTTGGAATCACCCCAGAAGCTATCAGGCTATCTTTATTCCCATATTCTCTACGTGACGACGCAAAGCAATGGGTAAGTTTTTTGGAGCTTGGTGAGATCACAACCTGGGAAAAGTTGGTGGAGAAATTCATGCAGAAATACTTTCCACCCACCACAAATGCAAGAAGGTGGAGAGAGATCATGAACTTCGAGCAGGAAGAAGTTGAAACCTTGAGCACCGCATGGGAGCGTTTTAAAGGATTAATCAAGAATTGCCCCAATCATGGATTACCATTAACCATCTAGATGGAGATTTTCTATGGCGGATTGAACAGAGCATCTCAAATGGCAGTCGACGCAGCTGCAGCTGGTGGTATCATGGACAAATCTTATACTGAAGCTAAGGAAATATTGGACTGCATTGCCAAGCATAATATGGAATGGGTGGATGACACTTATGATGCAAGAGCAGAAAGGAAGAGGCGATCTCAGAATGTGAATTCTATTGACTCTATCACAATAGCCACGCTCTCTGCACAAGTGGTTACTATTACAAACCTTTTGCAGAATATGTCACTAAGGAACGCATCAAACTTGCAAGAGGTAAATCAGGTAGAAACATTCGTACAATCCATGGTTAGCTGTGTGGGCTGTGGAGATCCCCATTCCTACTCTGATTGCCCATAAAATCCGCCATTGGTATGCTTAATTAAAAATAGCCCATTCTCAAACACATATATCCCGGATGGAGGAACCATCCAAATTTCTCTTGGGCAGGTAATCAACAAGAGCCACACCACTCAGGGGTAAACCAACAGTAGAGGCAAGGACCGCCGCTTGGATTCCAGCCAACACAGCAGCCACACCAACAACCCTTTAATAGAGGAGGTCATGCGTCGAGTTCAACATCTCCACTTGAAAACCTCTTAAAGGAGTATATCGCTCAGAATGGCGCATTGCTAAAAAGTTGGGCATCTTCCATCAGAACTTTGGAGATATAAGTGGGGCAGATTGCGAGTGAGTTGAAGAATGGCAGCCTGGAGTCTTTCCCAGCAGCACGGAAACCCCAGGGAATACAAAGGAGCAATAGAGCTGACGTGGGAGGATGGCACAAGCACGTTCAAGGTAAATGGGTAAGGAGTGAAACCCTACTTTGAAGATGGTGTAGAACGACAAGATTCATCCCTCGTATTACGCGAAGCCAACTGAGGCTTTCGTCGAAGCACCCCTGCATTCACATCGACACATATTCCAGAGACACTTCTTCTATCTTCATTTCTTTTACATTATGTATTTTATCACTACGTTTATGTTTACTCATTGTTTGCTTGTCTGCGTTACGTTTTGAGTTGATTAATGAATGTTATTGCTTTCTTGTTTAAGAGTCTTATTTAATTTTGAGATAAAAAAAAAGTTGTGTACAATCGGAAGAAGCTTAGGATGGGAATAAAACTGATGCATTGGACTTAAGCCAACACATAGCCCAAACCAAAAGGACGCGTCTCGAAAACACAAAACACTCGATTGCCTAGAAACCCTAAGCACGTCCTTTCGGCTTCTTAATAAATGCGGATGTTAGGCGCTACCTGACGTCACTTTCCTCTCTTCCACCGACCTATAAAACGCGTACCTTCGATTTTCTCTCTTCTTCCATCGTCTTCAAAGCCTTCTTCAAAAAAAAAAAAAAAAAAAAACCTAGCGCTCGAAGCCTTCATCGCCGCTCGATCAAGCTTGTTACTTCGCATTCTTCAGCAGTAATGTCTTCAGCATCCGACAGCCAAAACCAATTGATGAGCTACAAAGGCATGTCACTGGTAAGCTCCTTCTCATCTTCGTTTGCTTCAATGTCACCTCCTCCAAACCCTCGCTGAACTTCAAAAACCCTCATTTTGACCAAGCCTTCGCACGACGGGCCTTCCTCTACTTCCCAGCGACCATCTCGGTCGAAACCCATCAAAACCACCACAAACCCTTCCTCTAAAACCCACCAAAAATCCAAAACCATCGCAAAACCAACTCCCACAAAACCGAGAAAACAGCGCCCTTCTTCTTCCGTGGTTGCCAAGAAACCCTACACCAAGCCCGCCCCACCACCGTTCATTTCAAATATTACTCTAGTGGGTGCGACGCATGACCTTATCCTCGCTTATCTCCACAACGCACCATCGCCCGCTGTGTACCACCTCCTCTATTATCCATCCAACCCTTAGCCTCCATTTTCCCGATTGAAGTAGAAGGAGCCAACCAACCCCTTCTGCCACGTTCACCAATTATCATTTCATCTCCAGGGTTGCCGCATACCCCATCCGGCACCCCATCAATCACTCCACCTTGGCTCAGCTCTAATAGTCCTGCGTCAGAGCGAAACATCGAAGAACTCGCGGAATTGGCTCGATAAGACGAGCAAGAAGTTTTCGGAGCAATCTTAGCGAGTTTGAATCAAGGCCAAGAAGAGGAACAAGTGATGCGTCCTATCCCAACCAACGTATAACTTGAAATCGATGAAGCGAAGTGCTATGCGATGGTGCTTAAAGCTGAGTTGGAAGAAGAAGAAGAAGAAGAAGATGATGAAGAAAGGGAAGTTGGCCTAGACGCATCGCAACCTTGCTAATCTGACACGAATGAAGGGCCATCGAAAGAAAAGAGAGTGATGAGAAAAAGAAAATTAATTTGGAGGATGAAGAAGAGCAGTGCACATCCAGTCCTGAGGGTGCAACGCATGAGAGCTACTCAAGGTCTATAGTGTTAAAGAAGGAATTGGAACAATATCAGGCCACAAGGCAGGGGCGAAGGAAGCCAGCTCTCCAAAGAGAATTGGAAAATGAATTAAGGTAGCTGGCGCGGGAAGCCAAAGCACATGAGGCGGGAAAACATAAGGTAACTGGTGCGTTACCTAAAAAGACCAAAGGAAGGAAGCGCCAGTTTAGTGACATTCTTGCAGAGAAGGGCTTCTTCCCCGAATGCAACACATTGCCGGCATATATAACCGAAACTATGGAAGCAATGGGTTGGGGTCAGTTATGCGTTGGGCATACAAGAATTTGGCCCAACCTTGTCTGCTAATTTTATAGTAGTGAGTTTGATACGGAGAAAAGTACGACGTTCGTTGATGGCGTTTTGGTGCGCTTTTCAGTTGATAAGATTAATGAAGTGTTCAATATTACAAGTAACCCTGACGCAGAAGGAAACCGCATCTTGGAACATCCGACTCTAAGCCAAGTAGAAGACGCGTTAAGAGTAGTGGCTAAATCTAGAAGCAAATGGTAAACATCAAGAAGTGGAGTAAAAATCTTGGCTTCCAGGAATCTGAAACCAGACGTGAACTTGTGGTATTATTTGATTAAGAAAAGCATCATGCCTACAACACATGATGAGACATTATCAAGAGAATGCGTCTTGGCCACTTATTGTATCATGCAACACATTCCTCTAGATGTAGGGAGGATAATAAGGGACCAGATCAAAGTCATTAAAGCCAAACCACGAGGACAACTTTATTTCCCTTGGCTGATCTGTGCGCTGTGTGAACGCGGGGGCATCCCTCTGGGGGATGATTATGAGGAAATCGATGGTCTGATGGATATCAAGTTGATCAGGCGTCTACTTCACAGTTTGCCGCACCAGCCTGCTCTACCTCGCAAAGATGCGGCAGCCAGACCTCGACCCTTCAAAAGCGCCCCCAAAAGAAGACGCGTCCGGGTGATTGAACACAACGATAAAGCTTTGGAGAATGAAGATTACGAAGCAGAGCATGCATTTACTAATGAAGAAGCGCGACCAGACCTAAAAATCCTTCTCCCAAACTCACCTTTGGCCTTGCAAGAATGGAGTCTTGATCCAACACACCATGAGCCTACCGATGTAGATCAAGATATCCCTAGTCCCCTTCCTTCGCCCTTACTAATTCCAATTCCAACTTTTGTGCCTCCTCCAGTCATTTTTGGACCAACTGGGTTAGGGTCAAGTAACGCAGGAAATATTGAAGACCCAGTTGAAAGAACTGAAGAGCTAGCACTGCCACAACAATGCACTGATATTGACGAGTTGAAAACTTTCATTAGTGATCAACTCAGACCACTGGCCGCGTCTATTGAAAGTCTTCAACAACAAAATAGGGTTCTAAGGGATTACTTACGGCAACAAACAAGAAGAATGCAAGACCAGTTTGTCTACACAACACAGTATATTAATCAGATCTTGGTCGGAATGTTTGCCCTGCCACCGCTACCTGCTCACCTTAGGAACCTCTGCGATTTATGGATGAAGACCCTGCAGACGAACGCAGGGATGACGCGTCAGCACAATAAGTTTCGGGGTGTTGGTTACTTTGTACTTTGTTTTATTTGTTAATATTTTGTATTTGTTTCCTTTGTTTGTTTATTCCATTAGTTATCCAATGAAAATGAATGAAATTTTTATCATTTTTTTATCCTTGCGTTTGTCCTTAGCATACTTTTTTTTTTTTTTTTTTTTTTTGTTTTTTAGCTATTTTTCTAGTCTTGTCCATTATTTTACCTCAATGATATTAGCAATATGAAATTTATAAGTACAGAGTAGGCGTTAGGAAAATCAATAAAGCCTGAATTTTTCTAAAAAGACTACATGTTTTCTTTCTAACGCATGCAAGCTTTAAATCAAAACTCCTTTCGAAAATCTCAAAGCCTTTTCGAAATTTTGTTTCTCTTTTAACAATGAGGATTTAGCTGATCTCCAAATTTAGGGATGAGGGAAATCCGAGTTAAGACGAATTAATAGAGTACATAAAAAACAAAGGAAACAAAATAGAAAAATGTTAAACACAACTCCTCTGTCATTACTCTAAAAGAAAAACCTCAAAGTGGCATGAGTTAAAAAGTTGGAACAGGCACTTAGCCGTAGTTGGATGCTCGCATGACACCCGTAGGGGCAAGCCAAAACAAAGTTAAGTCTCCTAGACCAATGCGTCCCAAAACTCCTCTATCTAGTTTAAAGAAGCTGTATCTTGAAACGCATGAATGCTAGATATGAGTTTAGTTGTGAAGGGCTCTCACCCGTAGTTGGATGCTCGCATGACACCCATGGGGGCAAGCCAAAACGAAAGTGGGACACCTGGAACAACGCATAGGCAATCGAAAATTTATACTTTTTCTTTTTAACCGACATCTATTTTAAAAAGCATCTAACGCATTACTGGTTTAGAAAAAACGGGAATGTTTTGAGAAACGAAAGGAGTTGTTGACGAAAAGCTTACTGCACCTAAAATAAAACATTATTTCTTTTAGAAAAGAATCATCCTGCGTTATATTTTCCAAACTCCAGTCTCAAGCTTATAAGTGAATATGATGAGAGGTGAACATTGCACACTAAAGACAAGGGAGATAATAAAGAAATATTTATGGAATGCTTGAGGACAAGCATTGTTTAAATTTGGGGATGTGATAACTTGTAGAAATACAAGTTATCATGGCTCAAAAGTTGGAACAATTATGGTCTTTAATGATAAAATCTCATCATTTTTAGAAGAAACGCATGGAATTACTCGAACACTATCAAACTCATGCAAAAGAATGTTTATTGCTAAAACACTGCGACACTAACGCATGATATTGCAAGATCTCAACAAGAGGCTAACGCATGATTAAGAAAAGTGTCGCAGGCAAAGTCTAACGCATGGGGCATGTGTCGGGGGGATTCAATGTAAGGAAGATTCATTGATTTAGGCTATTTGTGTCAAATCACCACTTGCAAGCATGAGCACCTGTAGTGGGCGGCATCTGAAAAGCATTTGAGTGTCAGGCGGCTGACCAGGGTATGAAATTTATTGTTGCCAATCATCAAGTTGGAGAAGACCGACGTCTATAAATAGAAGAAATCCCACCAGATGAAAGAGTTCGAAGTTCGAAGTTCTCAACTCTCAGTTTTTAGTCTTAGTTTTAGCTTAGTCTTAGTTTTAGATCTTTAGAGCTGTGCTGTGGTGCCGAGAAGAACAAGAGAGAAGAGAACCACCACCATCGCCGATCAAGGAGCGGAGGAAGCCGAGCTTGAGAGAGACATTTCTTCCAATTCTTCCATAAGTGGTTGTACACGACTAGAATTAAGCCAAAGAGGACAAGAGATTGTACTCTGCGGCTTAGCTCCTTCCATTTCATCTTACTTATCGCTTTCATCTTTTCATTTGATTAAGTATTGGTTTTGTAAAGACAATCAGTTTCTTATAAATTCACATATTTGATCTATCATACGTTGCCATTGTTTATTTCTTGTTTATGTTGGATGAATCTATACTTCATGCAAAATTCCATTTCGAACGCTTAAACCAACTAAATCAATTGGTAAAAGCATCTTTAGCTTAAACTATTCGAGAGAATAAGTAAGCCAGCATCAAGTTAGAATGCCTAGTATATCTAGAGATAGACGCACTGGTGTTTTATTGCATCCTGTGTTTGACGCATACATCCTAGAGATAGGTATTGTATGATATTCGCATTGAAAAGTGTCGAATAGAGTCTAATGCATAAATGGAGATAAACAAGTCATCTCATTCGCATCATATTCTTGTTCGTGTACATCCAACTTAGATTGACATATATCACTTGCATTAAACTCCATTTTCACAGGACCTATCATTCTCTACTCGACCCTTTTGTATCTTCTTGCACACAAACATAGCAGCTTAGTGTAAATAACTCATTTCTCCATACACTTAGGATATCCCTACAATAGTTACAATGCAAGGTCTGCATTAGCTTTAATCTGAATCCCTGAGTTCGACCCTGGACTTACCAAGAACCTAAGTTGGATCTAATTTAGGAAAACTTGAATGTCAATAGAGGAGTGTCATGCGTCCTGTTGCACATCACTAACGCATCAATGCGTTACTAATACATAATAAATGCATCAATGCATCATTCATATTTACACTTATTTTTCCAATTATTTTATACAATACACTCCTAAGCTCGAATCACGAAATCAACGAATAGAATGCGATGGTAAAAACATGTAAAATCTTGTCCAAAAGCATTAAGTTAAGAATATTGCGATCACATGTACCCATCACATTAAAGCAACTAATTTTCTTATTTTGTGCAAGAAAATGCGTTGGCATAAAGCAAATTATGATCCAAGGAATTCAGTGCCCGAGCACATTAGAAGAATATGACCGCAAAGCTACGCGATCGTATGCGCCCGCGAAAATCTGCTCAAGAAGGTGGCCGCATAAAGACGACGCATCAAGGTGAAAGCTTAATAAATCATGGTGGGACAGAAAGTTGATGATGGTTGAATCCAAATTTAGTTGACAAGCCATTAACGACACACTGTAGCAAGTACATTCAATTTTTCCGTGACCATTAATCGGTGCATCAGATAGAGATTTAATGACTCCCCATCATTGCAATCATTTGAGAGAAAAGCATTTCACCTTGAAGCTCTATAAATACCGAAGGCCACCTTCGTTAAAGAAGTTCAGAATTTTGGAGTTCGTAATATACATAGTTCGCCATATACATAGAGATAGATCATAGATAGTCGTTAGTCTGTAATTCTTATACTTAGAAGGTGGAGGCGAGCGAAGAGAGAAGGCATTGAAAGATCATTCTTGGTTAGCTCGAGAGACTGCTGGGAAGTGCTGAGAATGGAGAGAGGGCCGACTCTTGCGGAAGCAAGAACATTCTTTTGGGCAGAGTAGAGTAAAACACAGTGTTAAAGCCTCGGGAAATAAGACATTACTACCGGACTCCCTATCCTTACTTTCCATTGTCGTTCTGTATTCTAATTTTATTTATAAAATGGAATTTACACTTAGCTAGCAGGATCTAAGATCTTCATTTTATGCAATCATCTTGTCTTATAAATGCATCCATAACCCTTTAGAGATAGTTGAGAGAGTAGTCTAAAGAAAGAGCCTAGACTTAAGAGAATTAGGTTAGAATCTAGGCTTGAGAAAGTCAGATTAGAACCGCATAAGCAAGAGATAGAAAGTTAGAGATAAGTTCTATTTGCTATCATGCATGGCATGCACCCTAGAAATAAAATATGATAGTATGCGGTCGTCTTGTGTATGTGTGTATCATTCATCATCGCATAGACAAGAATAAAGGCTTAGGCATAAGTCCTATAGACATTATCGTATACATTGCATGCGTCCTAAAATTAGGAACTATGGCATTTGCATTGAGAGATGACATGCTGTTATGTGTGTGTAGCATGATCGTATGATTTGAACGCAATCTTAGGAAATGTTAGCTAAATCCCCTTTCAATCCGTTCCCCGCATACTCATTGTAACTTTCGCTGTTATTAACTCTTTACTCAATTCCGCCGCATAGAATTTATACTTTAAACAACATACCAACCAACTTATTGTTTTTGTCACTGCAAAGGAATCAAGATTTACCAGCGCATAATATCTCACTAGTCCTTGTGTTCGACCCTGGACTTACCAGGCAACCTAGTAGGATTTTACTAGGAAAACTTGCATGTGCAGCGCATACACCACCATCGCAATATACACCATTACTTTTGGCCCTGTAGTTACATCTAACTCCTTAAGTACCACTGATCCCTTTAATGAACAATAAGTCATAATCCAACTATGACCAAATCCCTTTTGGGCCAAGAGAGGATGTGATGCTACATTGTTTAAGCCTTGGAATCAGCCCTGAAGGGAATAATTTATCTACTTACCTCGACATCAGGGAAGGAGTGTTATCTTGTGTAGTTGTATTCCTAGCTCCCCAATCAGACAAATCTCTAAAATGGTAGGCTTATTGAGTTGGCAATTTGGCCACTCTCACCCATAAAAATCAAAGGACTGCCTTCATAGGCAGGAGTTCACAACTCACTTAGGATTTAGGTCATGTCAACTATGGTCATCCCGGTGAAATGTAAGTCTCTCTTATGAATGGTGTTATATAATGAGACTAATCATTCTATGGTCTGCTTTCATACAAGCTCCTTTGTATAAAACACCCCCGCTTACATGTCTCTACATGAACGATCAAGATCAAATCATTTGTAGCACTTTACAACAACTGTAACATCTACAAAGCGAGCCGTATTCGTAGTGTCCCCAAGATAAGGTATCCAACTTTATCCATCTACTACAGACCATTTAGATTATCACTTAAATGTAATCCAGATGTATGTCTCTACATACAATTTTAAGCTACAATTGATAACCTTGGACGTTAGTTTATTGGTTTGTAGGTTAATGCTACTAAATGTTGAATAAAACATCTCATATTTTATTAAATAAATAAATTATTTGTACAATAGAATTATAAACTACAGGACCCACATGATTTAGGATATCAACCCCAACAATATGATCCTTGATCAATCGACGTACGATCCTCGCTCTTCGATGCATGTGCAGGCGCTCGTTCATTCTATTTTGTAATTAATGCAATTGTACAATATACACAAATTGGGAGAAATTCCTAACAATTCCCACAATCCTTTCAAAGCAATTTAATGAAAAGTGAATTAATTTGATCAATTTAATGAAAAGTGAATTAATTTGTCTCTTAACAAAGAAGAAACACAAGAAACACAACATACCATTTGAAAACAATTCCCAAAGAATTGAAATTCACTCACATTCTCCCTAATGAAACCACACCTGCAATATTGTGAAGAAATCAATAGATAAGAAGGCACTTGGAAAACTGTAAACTATGAATCTTGATCCTCAAGTAAATATTTCGTGCAAGCTTTTTCTTTTCTAGACATTGTGTGAGATGAATGTAGGTAAGAGAGCGAGTGTGTGTGTGTAAGAATGCATTTTGATCATCAGCAAGTTACTATTGCAAGTTTAAGAGTGGAAAGAAAAAGTGTAAAGCCTTATAACATATTGAGTAACATGCAAATAATATAGTGTATCGTGTATCCTACATCGTGCATTGTAAATCATGTGCATTGAGTATCGTGTAAGGCGTAGCATGTTCCGAGTAGCGAGAATTTTATTGAAACCTATATTTTCTTCTATTGCTATCTTTCTACATGTTTTTTTAAGCATGGACAAGAAGTATCTATTCATGTGACATGGTGGTACATGGGATAACATGAAGCAATGTTGCGATGGAGGTTGATTGAAGGGTATGTTAGTCTTGAGCATATTGATATATAAAGAATTGAGTAATCTAGCATATAAGCTTACGAAGGTTAGTGTTGAGGATGATGCCCTAAACTCACAGTATGAACAAACGCTTGTGTTGTATAATATATGATATTTTCTTCACTTATTATCTTTGAACATTGGATGTTTTATTTGCTTTACCACAAACCAATAAACTAAACTCCCTGGTTGTCAATGTGTAACTTAAACATGTATGTGGAGACATACAAGTGGATCATGTCTTAAGTGATAACCAAAATAGTCTGTAGTGTATGGATATAGGAGGGAAACCTTATCCCGGTTACGCTACGGATGTGGCCCACTTTCTAGAATAGTTACAAGTGTTGTGACTTACTACAGATGGTCTGATCCTGATCATTCATGTGGAGGCATGCGAGAGAGGGCATCCTATACAAAGAGTTTGTATAAGACTTGACCACGAAGTATTAATGTCTCATTATATAACGTTGTTCATGACAGAGACTTCATTTCACTAGGATGACCATAGGTAACATGACCTCAATCCTGAGTGAGTTTGGAACTCCTGCCTTTGAGGGTGGTCCTTTGATTTGCATGGGTGCGAGTGGCCAGGTCGGCAACTCAAACCTACCACTTTGGCGATTCGTCTAATTTGGGAGTTGGGAACTTAGCTACACAAGATGGAATTCACTCCTTCCCCAAAGTAGGGGTAAGTAGATAGAGTGCTCCCTTAAGGGCTGATCCCGGGGCTTGAACGATGTGACACCACACACCTTCTTATGGCCCGAGAGGTATCCACACATAGTAGGACTATGTTGTATTTTTCATTAGAGGGATCAGTGGTACTTAAGGAGTTAGATGTAACTACAGGGGAAAAACGGTAAATCGGCCCAGCTGTACTTACGAGCATTTATGAAGGGTTATCATACTGTTGATTGGTTATATCCGATGGACACAAAAATATATCTGTGGAAAGAAGAGTTCAGTTGTTGGTCTTTAGTGGAATGCTTGTCAATTAACAGATGATGTAGATGGAAAGAGAGGTATAGATGGAAAGGTGCAAACGATCGTTTAAAGACAGGTGTGTGATCATTTAGCTGCTGGTATGCGATCGTTTAGACGATGAGCAACTATTGCATAGGCTCTCAAACTAGGCGATCGTTATGTTTTCACACCGATTGCGAAAAATCGAACTTTTGCAAAATGAAACAAATTTTCATTTTATTCTTCAGCTACAATAACCGACTTCGGATTCTCCCACTAACGCATGACCAAGAAGAGGTTTTCGGCCAATTATCATATAATTAAGCAATTTAATAATTAATGAATATAATCATATTATATTCTTACCCTATAGTTTGATATCACATATCTACTATAGTAATTTCTCCTCCACTTGATATAAATCATATTTATATCTAATTTCCTCCAAAATAATGCATCTCATATATTTAGTCAATTATATCATATATAATTAACCAGTCCAATTATATCATACATAATCGAACTCCCTCTTGAATTTTAACATTTCAATCTGACCCAAATACTGATTCTCGACTTTATCCAAGCTACCCAGGGGACGTAATGGACTTATGGCTCGAAGCTCCAACGGTACGTGAATAGCTGACTAAACTCTTTATCCACGAGATCCACCATCTGTTAACTATCAGGCATTCCACTAAAGACCAACAATTGAACTCTTCTTACCACAGATATTTCTGTGTCCATCAGATATAACCAATCATGAGTACGATGATCCTTCACAGATGCTCCTAAGTACAACTGGACCAATTTACCATTTTGCCCCTGTAGTTACATCTCACTCCTTAAGTACCATTGATTCCTCTAATGAACAATACAAGATAGTCCAACTATGTGTGAACACCTCTCGGGCCAAGAGAAGGTGTGTGGTGCCACATCGTTCAAGCTCTGGAATCAGCTCTTAAGGGAGCTATCTATTTACTTACCCCTGCCTCGGGAAAGGAGTGAATTTCATCTTATGTACCTGAGTTCCCAGCTCCCAAATTAGACGAGTCCCCAAAATGGTAGGTTTGAATCGGCGAATGGGCCACTCGCACCCATACAAATCAAAGAACCGCCCTCAATGGCAAGAGTTCCCAACTCATTCAGGATTGAGATCATGTTACCTATGGTCATCCTAGTGAAGTGAATCTCTGTCATGAACGATGTTATATAACGAGACGTTAGCACTTCGTGGTCAGGTCTTATACAAACTCTTTGTATAGGACACCCTCGCTCGCATGTCCCCTACATGAATGATTAGGATCAGACCATCTGTGATAGTCACAACACTTGTGACCATTCCACAAAGCGGGCCGCATCCGTAGCGTTACCAGGATAAGGTTTCCCTCCTATATCCATATACTACAGACCATTTTGGTTATCACTCAAGACATGATCCACTTGTATGTCACCACATACATACTTAAGTTACATACAGATAACCAGGGATTTTATGTTTATTGGTTTATGGTAAAGTAAATAAAACATACAATTAAGCAAAAAAACAAGATGTGAATTAAATATCATATATTATACTACACAAGCATTCGTACAATCTATTTATAAACTACAGAACATGAGACTTTAAGGTATCAACCCCAATAATCTCCCACTTGTCCTAAAGCGAAGTAGGGTGTACATAAAACTAAGTACAAAACAATAAACTAGGCACAAAAGCCCAATACAAGAAAATCTCCCACTTGCCCTAGTCCAACCACGAGCGACCCTGTAGACCCATGCTCGATAGGTGACTCTCAAACACTGTAGCCGTGAGAGCCTTTGTAAAAGGTTCAGCAAAATTGTGCTCTGAAGCGATCTTCGTGACGATCACGCCCCCTCGATGCACCATCTCGCAGATTAGATGATACTTCCGCTCTATGATTTTGTCGCGCCTGTGACTCCTCGGATCCTTGGAGTTTGCCACTTCCCAACTATTATCACAATATAGGGTAATGGGCCTAGACATATCTGGAACAACTTTCAGTTCTTTCAAGAACTTTCTGAGCCAGACGACCTCCTTAGCAGCTTCGAAAGCCGCTACGTACTCCACCTCCATAGTGGAGTCGGCAATGCACCCCTGCTTAGTGCTTCATCACACTACAGCTCCTTTGTTAAGAGTAAAGACTGACCCTGATGTGGACTTGCGAGAGTCCTTATTAGTCTGAAAGTCAGAATATGTGTATTCAGTAAGAATCAAATCTCTAGAACCATACACGAGCATGTAGTCCCTCGTTTTCCGAAGATACTTGAGGATGTTCTTCACTGTGGTCTAGTGACCCTGGCCTGGGTTAGACTAATAACTACTGGCTATGCCCACAGCGTAGCAGATGTTTGGACGAGTACAGAGCATCACGTACATCAAACTATCAACGACAGATGCATATAGGACCGTCTCATCTCCTCAACCTCTTGAGGCGTCTTAGGACACATATCCTTAGACAAAGTGACTCCATGCCTGAACGGCAGTAGGCCCCTCTTGAAGTCCTGCATCGAGTACTTGAGCAACATCTAGTCTATGTACGATGCCTGAGACAGTGCTAGCACTTTGTTCTTACGATCTCGAAAGATCTGTATACCTAGAACAAACTGAGCCTCTTCCAAATCTTTCATTTGGAATTGGGTTGCTAGCAAGTTCTTAACTGCAGTCAGTAGACCTACATCATTCCCAATGAGTAGTATATCGTTTACGTACAACACTAAGAAGACTACTGAAGCGTTGATGATTTTCTTGTTGACATAAGGTTCATCAACGTTTTGGTCAAAGCCATACGACTTGATCGCAGTATCAAACCATATGTTCCAAGATCTAGACGCCTGTTTCATGTTGTAAATGGACCGATTCAGCTTGCAAACTTTTTGCTCTTGACCTTGGGCTATGAATCCCTCGGGTTGAACCATATAAATGGTCTCCTCAAGACTGCCATTCAAAAAGGCCGTCTTAACGTCCATTTTCTAGATCTCATAATTATAATAAGCTGCAATGGACAGGAGGATGTAGATCAACTTTAACATGGCAACAAGCGAGAAAGTCTCTTCATAGTCGACTTCCTCTACCTAGGTATAACCCTTTGCCACAAGTCGAGCCTTGAAGGTCTGTAGCTTCTCATTAGCACCCCGTTTGTGCTTGTAGATCCATTTACAACCTATAGGTCTTGCCCTATCAGGCTGATCTACAAGATCCCATACTGAGTTGAAGTACATCGACTCCATCACAAAATCTTGAAAGTAGCGTTCGTTGAAACAAACACCTTATTTTCCATCAGATTATAAAAATAACCCCCTCGTGTACCTTTGGGGTAGCCTACAAAGAGGCATAACCTCGACCGCGGTTCCAACTTCTTGGGATTAGCCTCAAACACGTGTACAGGGCAACTCCAAATGCGAAAGTGACGTAAAGTAGCTTTACGCCTATTCCACAACTCCAGAGGTTTTCTCACAACATTCTTGAAGGGAACACAGTTGAGTATGTATACCACAGTCTCCACTGCGGAACCCCAAAACGAGTCCGGTAAGAAAGTGTAACTCATCATCGAATGAACCATGTCCAACAAGGTTCTATTTCTCCTTTCCGCTACACCATTTTGCTGAGATGTACTCAGTGCTGAGAGTTGGAAAACGATTTCATGTTCTATCAAATAGTTCTAGAATGTCGAGTCCAAAAACTCACCACCTCGATTCAATCAAAGTGTTTTAATCCGTCTATCCAATGCATTTTCAACTTCAGCCTTGAACTTTTTTAACTTTTCAAAGGATTCAAACTTTCGTTGCATAAGATAAACATACCCGTACCTAGAGTAATCATCAGTAAAACTGATAAAATACTCATAGCCACCTCGGACTCGCACATTTATAGGACTACAAAGGTCAGAATGTACTAACTCAAGAGGTTCCTTGGCTCTATAACTTTTTCCAGTAAAAGGTCGTTTAGTCATCTTACCCTCAAGACAAGACTCGCATACTGGTAAAGAATTTTCTTCTAACTCACTTAGATGTCCATTCTTCACCAAACTCTCAATCCTATTGAGATTGATGTGCCCTAAACGTAGATAACAAAGATGTGCATTTTCTTTTGGAGAAATACATCGACGTTTTGTTTGAGTAACGACAGTTTTAAACAATTTTGTGATATGGAGGGAATTAATGGCAACCGACCTTAGCAAATATAAATTAGATTCTAGTTTTTCTGTACAAATAATAACACCATCTTTATGAATAGACGCTTTATCCACATTGAAAGAAATAGTATATTTACATTGCAATAAACACTTTATAGAAATGAGGTTCCTCTTAAGTTCGGGAACAATATATACATCATTCAAAACTAGAAACGTATTCTGTAAAGCTAATTGGAGTCTTCCCACTGCCACAATTAAGACGACGTGTCTGATGCCTACTTGCATCGTCATCTCACCAGCTTCCAGCTGTCGCCAGGATCTAATCCCCTGAAAAGAAAAACAAACATGGTTAGTGGCGCCCGAATCAATTATCCAGGCTGAATCATCATTCTCCACTAAATAAGTTTCAAGAACTAGTAAATCATATTTACCTTTATTGGCCTTGGCCTTAGCCTTAGCTGCCTTCCTCTCTTTCAGATAGCGAGGACAATTCCTCTTCCAGTGTCCATCCTGATTGCAGTGGAAACCCTTTCTTCTTTCAACCGGTGGACGCCTCCTAGGGGCAACAGTCGGTGGTTAACAGGCGCCTTCCCTTTTCCCTTACCACCCGTTTTCTTCTTCCCCTTTGCAAAGTTAGAAGTAGAAGGTGCAGACTTTGTCCTTGAGGTCGAACCTCTATGGAACGTCCTGGAGGATGAAACAACATTTGCCTCACCCTTCTTCCTCTCCTTACTTTTCAGTAAAGATTGGTAGGTCTGCAACTCGTTGAGGAGAGTTGTGAGGTTATATTTCACTTTTTTAAGAATCACATTACTAACAAAATGCAGGAAGCTCTTTGACAAAGAATGCAAGATTATACTAACATAGCTACCCTCATCGATGGTAGACCTATTCAACTCCGCCACATTGAAGTGGACCATCATGTTAAGCACACGTTCACGAACAGAGATGCCTTCTTCCATTTTGGAGTTGAACATATATTTAAGAGCCTCATGCATAAGCTGTTCAGACGGTTGTCCAAACATCCTCCACAGAGACTCCATGATCTCACGCGCTGAGACTATAGGCTCATGTTTCTTGGCCAAGACTTCAGAAAGACAAGCCAAGATGTAGGCTCGGGCCTTCTCATTCGCCCGTGTCCATCGCTCGTACACCTCCCGAACATTTCGAGCGACATTAGAAGCTAGAATAGAAGGACAGAAATCCATAAGGGTGAACATGAGATCCTCGATGATTAGGATCGTCGTGATCATATGTTTCCATGTTGAAAAATTGTCGCCAATTAATTTTTTGGCGCTTAGCAAAGCTAACATGGTTGTTGCCATTTTGAAAAAGTTGTTGCTAAAAGTACAAACAAAACTTTATTAGATTTTTGCTAAAACACATTTAACCAATTAGTTTTGCAAAACAGTTTCAAGTACCCTAAGTTAAAGACTTCTATTTTGCAATGATGCTCCAGTGAGGCAGGACAAACGTCATCGGTAGGGTGATCAGATGCCCTTTCACTGGGATGAGACATTCTCAACCATTAGGCAGAACCAACTCTTGGAACTGAACCTAACAGCCACCATTTTTCGGTCCAGAACTGTTAACCTTTAACAATTTTGTGTAAGTGTGACCCCTCACTTTTGGTGCCAGAGTCCCACCCTCATGAGCCCACCGTAGGGAAGAAGTAGACTAGGACAAGAAACTAAGTTACCTTATCCTTTAACAGGAGATCAAATAAAGAAATGCATCAAAACTACTATCCTTTAGGGGGACACTCCCGGGGTGCCTTGAGATGATGCATAGTAACTTTATTCAATCCAACGAAGGAGACCGAGGGATATGCTATCGCACTTCCTACTCCCATTTACTATGAACACTCTATCCATCCACCTTGATATTGACCTACCTAAACACCATCCGTTAAGGGGACACGCCAAAGGTGCCTCGAGGCCGAGGGTAGAACTCACGGTATAGACTATTTAGGAGAAACGTGAAAGGTTTAAGTGAAGCATCTTATACCCCAAGTACCTCCCACTGAATGTTCTACCTAGGGGTCATTAACCTAGACAATCTGGCTACTGATTTTAGTCTAAGTCGTCTTTTTTAAAACTCTACTCATAAACAACATTTGTTTATGAAAAATGAACAAGTGCAAGTAGTCACATTTAAACACTTTAATGGACTATCCTTAACTTACATGCATGCATCAAATCTATCTAAACACCTTTCCAAATAAGTTATCTGGTAGGGGTGTTACGTTTCCGTCAGCTTAAATACCCCAACCTAGACAGAACCTGCCTTAGACAAAAGGTCCCTTATAGATAGATTTGCTACACTTTAATCTTTTATTAGCCAATTTAATCCTATTAAACTGATTAAAAGATTAAAGCATTAGGGTTGTTAATCATATTAGAACCATGATCTTAGGTCTATGTGATCCAAGTTTTAAACATTTTAAAACCAATAATTAAACCTAAGTGAGCATGCATGTATTTCTTATTTCTTTTAGTTCTAATTTCTCTTTAATTTTTAAAAAGAAACAACTAAAAAACATTGCGCACAACATGGTGTTTATAACACTTATAAAGAAACCTATGTGTCATGCTTCATGCAACGTTCGGTCATTACTATACATAACTTTTATATATACGCGTAAAACCAAGCAAACATGCTATCATTCACCCTTATACTATAAAAATTATAATATAAAGATGATGCATGCCAATGCTTTTTATGCATGCATAAATGTAACTCTTAAATTATATGATGCATGAGCATGCTCTTACATAATTAAATCATGCTTCTCTAAATTATAACATTTACAATAAAAAGATGATGCATGACTAATGCATAACCTAAGGTGGATTTGCTATATGTGCATACCATATGACACATAACCATACATCGCATGTATTAAACTAAGGATTAATGGACCGGGATGAGCCTTTACAAAAAAACCATAATGAAATAACCCTATCTATTACATTTTCCATCGCACAAATCGGTTCACAGGCAAACCGGGTCTTGAACTGCCAGGAGGACTCCATCGTGTAGTATATGCTGAAGGTAGACGATCGCCTAGCGTGCAATATACGATAGGCACAAAAACTAAACGATCGTGTAGACGACAACGTGGCTATGAAGCCTGATCGTCTAGGCGATCGCTTAACGCGGTGATAGGTAAACGATTTACCTTGCGTTACTAAGCGATCATTTAGTCAGTTACTAAGTGATGAAGCTTACTGAGCTAAAAGATCGTCTAGTGCATGTGTGCGTTAAATGATATGTGAGCATGCCATCGTCTACACGACCTAATACTTAGCGATTGCTTACCAAATCGTCTACACGACGCGATCAACCCTTGATCGTCTCCTTCCTCAAAGAACTGCAACCCTTGCTCCGATCTTCTTTACGAACAACTCAAGACTCAAACTGACTTTGAATTACAGACTCATAACGATTAATAATGCCCTAAAATGCAAGGGCCTTTACAATCAACCGAAAATGTAAAAGAATTAAATCAAACCGAGGCTAACATCCACGAAAACATCCATTAATCTGCACATCCACAACAATTCAACGATTAAACAGAGCAGACATGCACCCACCAAGAACGTATATGTAATTCGTTACAACAATGAAATTGGAATATCGGTAACCTGGCTCTGATACCAATTGAAGGAACTCTTAACGAAGAGCATCCATGAGCGCGTTCGGATCTTTCCGATTTCATCGTGACCGAAATACAACACATACATTCCAACAGACAATTATGCAAATTAACACTAATTAACGGCATGCTTTGAATAATAAAAAAACAAGGGAAAAAGTTCTCATACCAGTTGAAGACTCTCTTCAAACATTGAACTCAGATGCAACGGAAGAACCTCTACGCGAACTTTATCGCCCAACCAAACAGTCGGCTGCAACAATACGATTGTCTATACGAACGGTAGCAACACGGACAATCACGAACAAGAAAGCAGTAGGGACGACACCACCAATTAGAGCCCTTGGTATTCTCGGAGTGAGAATCCAAAGAGTGGGCTTTGGTAAATTTAGTAGAGGTCGGAGAAAAGACAAATCGTGTAGACGATAAGCAAGTGGAAGAGAAAGAGCTATCGTATAGCTGTGTGTTTATTGTTTAGAAAAAGCTACACGATTGTGTAGGTTTTGCTAAGCGATCGTTTAATAAATGGTAGACGATCGCCTAGAAAACACGGCACGCTATGCGATCGTTTAGGAAAGCTAAGTGATCGTTTAGAGACGGACGTGTGATCGTTTAGGCACTGGTGTGTGATCGTTTAGACGATGAGCAACTATCGCATAGGCTTTCAAACTAGGCGATCGTTATGTTTTCACACCGATTGCGAAAAATCGAACTTTTCAAAATGAAACAAATTTTCATTTCATTCTTCGCTTACAATAACCGACTCAAATTCTCCCACTAACGCACAACTGAGGAGAGGTTTTCGGCCAATTATCATATAATTAACCAATTTAATACTTATGATTATAATCATATTATATTCTTACCCTATAGTATGATATCACATATCTGCTGTAGTAATTTCTCCTCCACTTGATATAAATCATATTTATATCTAATTTCCTCCAAAATAATGCATCTCATACATTTAGTCAATTATATCATATATAATTAACCAGTCCAATTATATCATACATAATCGAACTCCCTCTTGTCAATTTTAACATTTCAAACTGACCCAAATACTGATTCTCGACTTTATCCAAGCTACCTAAGGGACCTAATGAACCTGTGGCTCGAAGCTCCAACGGTACGTGAATAGCTGACTAAACTCTTTAGCCACGAGATCCACCATCCGTTAACTGTTAGGCATTCCACTAAAGACCAACAACTAAACTCTTCTTACCACAGACATATTTCTGTCCATCGGATATAACCAATTATGAATACGATGACCCTTCACAGATGGACAATACAATTTACCAATTTACCCTTTTGCCCCTGTAGTTACATCTCACGAATATAACCAACTAAACCCTTCACGGATATAACCAATTTACCATTTTGCCCCTGTAGTTACATCTCACTCCTTAAGTACCACTGATTCCTCTAATGGACAATACAACATAGTCCAACTATAAGTGAACACCTCTTGGGCCAAGAGAAGGTATGTGGTGCCACATCGTTCAAGCCCTGGAATCAGCCCTTAAGGGAGTTATCTATCTACTTACCCCTACCTCAGGGAATGAGTGAATTCCATCTTGTGTAGCTGAGTTCCCAGCTCCCAAATTAGACGAGTCCCCAAAATGATAGGTTTGAATCGGTGACTTGGCCACTCGCACCCATACAAATCAAAGAACCGCCCTCAATGGCAAAATTTCCTAACTCACTTAGGATCGAGGTCATGTTACCTATGGTCATCCTAATGAAGTGAAGTCTCATTCATGAACGGTGTTATATAACGAGATGTTAGCACTTCGTGGTCAGGTCTTATACAAATCTTTTGTATATGACGTCCTCGCTAGCATGTCCCCTACATGAATGATGAGGATCAGACCATTTGTGACAAGTCACAACACTTGTGACCATTCCACAAAGCGGGCCGCATCTGTAGCATTACCAGGATAAGGTTTCCCTCTTATATCCATATACTATAGACCATTTTGGTTATCACTTAAGACATGATCCACTTGTATGTCACCATATACATGCTTAAGTTACATACAAATAACCATGGATTTTATGTTTATTGGTTTGTGGTAAAGCAAATAAAACATACAATTAAGCAAAAATCAAGATGTGAAGTAAATATCATATATTATGCAACACAAGCGTTCGTACAAACTGTTTACAAACTACAGGACACGAGACTTTAGGGTATCAACCCTAACAGAACCCTCAGTAGTCTCAGTCTCACTAGAAATCTCACGTAAAACAAGCTTACTTCGTGGCTTATGATCCTGGATTTGGTCTTCTTCTAAGAAGATAGCATTTATAGGAACAAACATTTTGTTCTCACTCAGATCATAGAAGTATCCACCCCTCGTTTCCCTCGGGTAGCCTACAAAAAGACAAACTTTCAAATGTGGTTCGAACTTCTTCGGGTTAGTCATAAGCACGTGGGTTGGACACCACCAAATTCAGAAGAGGCGTAAACTACCTTTACGGCCTCTCCAAAGCTCAAAAAGTGTTTCAGAAACACTTTTCGAGGGAACGTTGTTCAGAATGTAACATGCAGTCTCCATTGCAAAGCCCTAAAACGAATCTGGAAGATGAGCATAACTCATCATAGACCAAACCATGTCCAACAAGATTCTGTTTCTCTTTTCTAATACTCTATTCTGCTGAGGTCTCTTGGGGCCGAGAATTGGGATGTAATTCTATGTTCTATCATATAGTTATGAAATTGGAGGTCCATATACTCTCCACCACGATAAATTCGTAGTATTTTTATCTTCTTACCTAACAAGTTTTCAACTTCAACCTTATACTCCTTGAACTTGTCAAGTGCTTCAGACTTACATTGCATTAGGTAAAGATACCCGTACCTTCAATAATCATCTATGAAAAAGATGAAATATTCATGCCCACCTTGAGCTCTAACACTCATCGGACCACAGAGGTCTGAATGTACAAGCTCCAAGGCTTCCTTAGCTCTGTAACATTTTCCAGTAAAAAGGTCGTTTGGTCATCTTGCCTTCGAGGCATGATTCACACACCAACATGGAGTTTTCTTCTAAAATGTTTAGAAGTCTACTTTTCACCAACGACTCAATCCTATTGAGGTTGATATGACCTAACCTTAGATGCCAAAGATGGGTGCTTTTTTTAGGAGAAACCTTTGGTCTTTTTACTGTTGTTGCCGTACTGAACATTTCAATATTAAGCAAGGCTTTTATGACTAACGACCTTAGTACGTATAAGTTACTTTCCATTGAACCAAATTCAATCCCCATCCCATTTTTGAAAATAAACACTTTACTTTCAGAAAAAGAGATAGTATACCCTTGTTCAATGAGACAAGAACCGAGATTAAGTTCCTCTTGATATGAGGAACTACAAAAAAATTATCTAGTAACAGATAACATTTCTTGTCTAAAATTAACTTCAGCCTGCCTATAGCAACAACTGAAACAACCTTACCAGTACTGACTCGAAAAGTCATCTCTCCCTGTGGCAACGTTTTCTAGGAACTAAATCCTTGGTAAGAGGAACTAACGTGATTAGTAGCACCCGAATCAAGGATCCAGGCAGAATCATCATTCTCTACTAAACACGTCTCTAAGACCAATAAATCATATTTACTGTCTTTAGACATCCTCCTCTTTTGGAGAGTAGTGGGATCAGTATCAGAACCTAAATAAGCTCCAAGTTGTATTTCAGAGAACACTTCTCTTCTATGAACAGAGTCAGCAACACTTGCTTTCTTTTTTTGGAGTTTAACTTGAGAACTGACACTATTGACGTCTTTGTCATCCATCCCTCTTCCTCGAAAAGTAAGAACTGACGTTCAAACCAATCTTGCAACGAGTCCATGATCTTACATGTAATGCCAAAGCATCAGGTACGCTAGCCAAAATGTGAAGTCGGGCCAATGAATTAGCCTTCATCTACACCTCATTTGTATTACAAACACTTCGCAGTGCATCAAGGGTTGGCACTTGAGGACACTTCTCAACCATGAAAAACTGGAGATCGTTTACCATAAAATACGTTTTACAAGACTCTTTCCACTATATGTAACCGATCAAACTAGAGGCATTAAACAAAAAAATCAAACATATTGCTGAAAACAAAAACACAATGATCGACGTTAGGTTTTAAGCAAATACCCGTTGAAACATACAACATCCAATACAGTTTAGCAAAACTAACATGAACCCTGTGTGACATCTAGTTTCCCAATGACGCTTCAAATATTTAGGATAAAAGCCGCCGAAGGGTGGTCAAATTATCCCTCATCTGGATTGAGATATTCTCAACCAGCCATTAATACCATAATAATTCTTGCTCCTATAACGACTAACCATCATTGTTTTGGTCAAGAAATCATTAACTTACTTAGCAATTTTCTGTAAATGTGACCCGTCATTTTAGGCTCTAGAGTTCCGCCACAAGCAGCCAATCCGAAGGGAAAAAATCCGATTGGGGCAAAAACTAAGGGGACCTTATCCATTTCTGAAGCTCACCTTGATATTGACCAACTGCATAAAACCCATCCGAAGGGGGACTCTCCCAGGGCGCCACGAGGGAGTACATAATGATCTCATGCTGCAAACCAATGACAGAGACTGTAGAACGTGTTGACACACACCCTTCACCCACTTACTATAAACACTCTTTCTGTTCAACTTGATATTGACTCAAGCAAACGCCATCCGAAGGGGGATGCTCCCAGGGCACCACGAGGCTAAGCATGAATCTCACGGTGTGAACATTTAGGGAGAAACGTGAGTGGAATCATTGACATATCATATACATCTCTTCCTCCCATTGAATATTTTATAACCTAGGGTTTAGTTTACTTAGAAAAAACACGGCTAAGAATTTTAACTAAGTGACTTTTTAGGTTTGCCCAAGAGTAACTTTTACCTTGGATAGTTTAACAACTTTTGATCATCATCCATTAAACTCTTTAACGGAGTCTTTGACCAACTGTTGCATGCTTGTAGAAAATCTATCTAATTCACCTTTCCAGGTAGGTTCCTAGGTAGGGGTTTCTATTTCCGTCAGCTTAAATACCCCAGCCTAGACAAAACCCATCTTAGACAAAAGGTCCCTTATAGATAGATTTAATAAATTCTAATATTTTATGCCAATCAATTTAATCCTATTAAACCAATTTAAAAAAGATTAAACTAGGTTGCTAATCTCATTAAAACCTTGAGCTTAGGTCTATCTCAATCCAATTTTAAAACCCTTTTAAAACATGAGTTCACTCTAAGTCCGCATGCAACTCTTTCTTATCGATTTTAATTCTAATTTCTATTATAATGCTTATAACAGAAACAACCAAAACCATTCACAATGCAAAGCAAACACATACAAGGCATTCATAACACTTACAAACAGCCTAAGTGTCATACTCCATGCATTGTTCATTCATTGCTACTCTTTATATAACTCTTATACAAAACAACAACGAACCAAGTAAACATGCTTCCATTCACCCTTATGATATAAAAATGATGCATGAATATGCTTACTGCATGCATAACTATAACTTTTATATTTCATGATGCATGCGCATGCTCTCTTGTAATTTCATCATGCCATATTATAACACTTATAATACATGATGCATACATAATTGCACAACCTAAGGTGGGTTTCAAATTTATGTCATACACTATGCCATATAAACCACATACATCTCATGTATATTAAACAAAAGTTGATGAACTGGGATAATTAGCCTCAAAATTCAGAAAACCAAAAGCTAACTATTAAAAAAGCAAAGAGTTACCGGTTCTAATAGGTGAACCGGGTCTTGAACCGTCTGATTGAAGTCTGTGTCTCCACTGATCGTGTACCAAACTTCCTCGCGATCGTCTACATGAAAGAGTAAACATTTTACTCAATCGTTTACCAATGCTCCCAGAGCTAAATGATCGTTTAGCAACGATCTTGTACCTTTTACAATGCGATGAAGAATGAGGTATGCGATCATGCAGCGCGCCACACATAACGTAAAACTTAAACGATCATCTAAACGACAATGATGCAGTGAAGCACAATCGTCTAAACGATTTCTGAGCGAGCACCTAAGTATCGTATACCGTGTGATCGTGTAGTCAGTGACTTTGCGATGAGGCAGCTAACCACACGATCGTTTAGGGCACACATATTTTATTAAACGATGAACATCATATGCTCCCACTTGATCGTTTACCTCCAATGTCTACACGATTGGGCAATCAATGCTACGCGATAGAGTAAATGTTTTACCTAATGCTAAACGATCGTTTAGTAAATACTACACGATCACATAGAAAAATCTACAAGATCGTTTAGCCAAATTCCAATGATCGTTTACCTGAGGATACACGATACGACCAACTCTTGGTCTTCTTCTTTGTTGAGAACCGCATCTCCATGCTTTGAAACATAATTAGAACGACTCGAAAAACTCAAACACTTTGAATTACAAACTCATTTGCTTGTTAATTATGCCAAAAAAACACAGGGGCCCTTACCAATTAACACATTGTAATCAAAAGAAAGCTTTAAACAGAGGCAATTAACCCATAAACATTCATCAACGCTGATAGCGGGCAAAAATGCATGTTATCATAGTGCTAAGTTCTTAAACAACGTTGGATTGCATTGATGAAATATGTTAACTTGCGTCCATTAAGCATCGTTTTCATGATATTGCGGTCGCATACGTTTAACGCATTAGAACAATTGATTTTTGTATTTTTGTGCAAAATATGTGTTCACGCAATGCAAAGATTGCGATCATAGGAATTCATTGGTCGAGAGCAACTTCACCGTAAGGCTTTGCGATGATTGTGTTCGCAAACATTCACCCAAGAAGAATCATCGCAACTTGGTCAGCGCAACATGGTGGGCGCATCTGGGTGAAAGGCTAATCAATCACGATGGGATAGAAAGCTGATGACAGTCGAATCTGAATTAAGTTGACAGCCGATAACTGTCACAAAGTACAATTAGCTTTTCGGTGACAATTATTTGGCGCATCAGTCAGGAATTAAAGCCGTCCCATCTGTACAACCATGAGAGAAAATCCGCCTTTCACCATGGACACTCTATAAATACCAAGGGAATTCTTCAGAAAAGGGGTGATGGGTTGACGAATTAACCAGTTCACGAGTTCAGCTATTCTTTGTTCCACAAATTCGCAGTTTCTTTAATTTTAAGGCGGAGCAAGAGAAGAGTGGTGACACCGGAGATCGCTCAGGGAAACTCGAGAGAAGACCTTGGGGCGAAGAAGTAGAGAGCGGGCCAACTCTCGCGAGAGAGAGATTATCTTTTGAGCACGAGTAGAAATCAGTGTAAAAGCCTAGGCAGTAAGAGATTGCTTCCAGGCCCTTTATTCTATACTTGCATTGTTATTTTGTACTTCATCTTCATATTTATACAATGGAAGTTCTATTTCTACATTTGTTCACTCTCTTAGCACACATGAGTAGCTAAACTAGTCGAATGGGTTGAGGAAAACTAAGCTAACATGACCTAGGAAGTTCATTGCTTGCGATTGTCTTGATTTATGTTGTGCCAAATACCCTTTGGAGCTACTTGAGAGAGAGTCTAAAGAAAGAACCTAATGACTCGAGAGAACTAGGTTAGAATCTGGACTTGAGAGAGCAAGATTAGAACTGCATAAACAAGAGATAGGGACTTAGAGATAAACTCTGTTTGTCAACCTGCATCGCATGCATCCTAGAGATGGGAATGATATTATGTGGTCGCCTTATTTGTGTGTGTGTCATCTCGTCATCGCATAAATAAGAATAGAGGCTTATGTGTAGGTCTTATAGACTTAGCGCATATATCGCATGCGTTCTAACCTTAGAAGTCGTGGCATTCGCACCGAGAGGTGGTTTACTGTTCTATGCATGTTGCCTGATTGCATAGCATGAACACATACTAGTAAGTGTTAGCCGAAACTTTTCTCGACCCGTTCACTTCATACTCATTGCATCTTCCGTTTACCAACTCTTTTCAAACTCCGCCGCATTTATTTATTTTTTCATCAACGCAAACAACAAACCCAACAATTTATTTATTTATCCGGTTACCGCAAAGTTCTTCACAAAAATTAGCAACGCAATTTGTTTTCACAAGTTCCTGTGTTCGACCCTGGACTTACCAGGAAACTCAGAGGAATTTACACTTGGATTCCACTGGGGAAACTTGAGTGCACAACGCAATTTCATCAATGGATATCATCCACATTTCCACTTCATAAAACAAAGCATCAAGTTTTTGGTGCCGTTGCCAAGGACTTCGGCAGAAAAGAGTGCTAACGGTAATTTTTATGATTTCTTTGCAGACTCTCAATCTCTAGCGAATTACGTCCTAGAGATTGAGAGGACTTTTAGACAAAGATTGAGAGACTGCCAACAGCAACCACAGTCAGATAAAGAAGAGATGACGGAGCAGCCTGGAAATGGAGCACCAAATGATAACAATGTCACGGCAAATCCAATTCTGTTGGCAAACGATCGTAATAGGCCCAATGGACTATGCATTGCCAAATCTCTATGATTTCTCCCCAAGAATCATGAGGCTTGCCCTCGACGGAAGCAGATTCGAAATGAAACTGGTGATGCTGCAGATGATCCAGACTGTAGGTCAATTCGGAGGAAGGCGTGGCGAGGACCCGCATGCCCACCTCCGAAGTTTTATTGAAATCTGTAATACTTTTGTATTCCCGAACATCTCTGCTGAAGAAGTTTGACTAACATTGTTCCCATTTTCTCTATGTGATCAGGCTAGGAAATGGGCATATTCTCTCGAGCCGGGAGAGATCACTTCTTGGGAATAGGTAGTGGAGAAATTTATGAAGAAGTATTTTTCACCTACCGAGAACTCTAGACGAAGGAAACTTATTACAAATTTTGAACAAAACATGGACGAATCGCTCAGCGATGCTTGGGCGAGGTTTAAGAGGTTGGTTCGGGACTGTCCACATAATGGGTTTCCAGATTGCCTTCAAATGGAGATTTTCTATCATGGTTTGAATCCCTTCACAGACCACTGCCAATGCGATAGACGCTGTGGTCTTCTTGATAAAACGTACGATGAGGCAAAGAATATCTTGGATCACATCTCTAAGAACCATGAAGATTGGAGAGAGAGTGACCAGAGATTGAGACTTAAAGACAATGACGCAAATAATGGTGCTATTGCTTCACTGCAAAACCAGATGACCGCAATGATGAATTTAATCCAAGGAATTGCGATCAGTAGCCCAACACCGCAAACTGGGAAAATCAATGCAATCAGTTAAAACACCGCAAGGTGTACGACTTGCGGTGATGGACATGCGATGGAAGATTGCCCGCAAAATCCACAATCTGTCTACTTTGTAAAGAATAACCCTTTTTTGAATACCTACAACCCCGGGTGGAGAAACCACCCCATTTTTGCTTGGAAGAATCAACAACAAAATTTCCAACCTATGACGTAGAAAGAAGGGCCACCAGGATTCTTCCCACGCAACAATAGTCAAATGAGCAATCAAGCAAGTAGCTCACAACCACTGCAATTATCTTCTTTGGAAAGCCTACTGAAGCAATACATAGAGAAAAACGAGACCGTGTTTCAAAATCAGGCTATATCCATTCGCAAACTAAAATTACAGATGGACTAGATTGCGAGTGAGCTGAAGAGTGGACCTCAAGGGGCTCTGCCAAGTTCAACTAAACTTCCACGCAACCTGGGGGGATCAAGTAAAGAGCAATGTCAGGTTGTGACATTGCGCAGTGGGAAGACTGTGGAGGGAGAAAAAAAGGAACTTAGTAGAGCAATTTCCATTGCGGCTGAACTTGAGATTGCAGTGACGCAAGAAGACGAAAGAGAAAACGAAGCAGTAGAACCGAAGGTTGCGTCAACCTCTAGGCCAACTGAAACGGGGACCGTGAAAGTTCAGTTACCCTCTTTCCCGCAAAGACTAAGGAAGAAAAAGAACGAAGAGGTACAGTACCAATGCTTCTTATCTATGTTAAAGTAATTACATGTTAATATTCCTATCAGTGAAGCGATTGAGGAAATGTCTGCCTACGCCAAGTTTCTGAAGGATATGGTAACTAAGAAGAGAGGAACTGGAAAATTTGCCACGGTGGTGTTAACGCAAAGTTCCAAATCAATAATTCCATCGAAGATGAGCGATCCTGGGAGCTTTACTATTCCTTGCTCCATAGGAGAACTGTACATCGGGCAAGCCCTGTGTGACTTGGGAGCTAGCATAAATTTGATACCTCTGTTAATCTTTAGACAATTGAATGTAGGGCAACTTGTGCTCATAAAAGTGACTCTCCAACTGACCGACAAATCTTTGGTACATCCAGAGGGAAAGGGGAAGGATGTACTGATAACCATTGACAAATTTATCCTGCCAGCTGACTTCATCATTTTAGACTACGAGGCCGACAAAGATGTGTCCATCATTCTGGGGCGACCTCTTCTATCAATGGGTCGTGAAGTTTTCAGATGAAGAAGACCTGCATGATTTAGATGATGACCAAAATTCGATTGAAGAAGATAAGTTTGATGAAGAGAATGAAGAAGAGGATGACAGCGCATCCGTTGCTACCTGTAATGCGATCATAACAAATACAAGCAAGGAAGAAGAGATGATCGCAAAGCAAGAAGTAGAGCCAAAAAAAATAGATCAAAGAAAAACAACGCAAACTTCCCTAGTGGAACCACCAACACTTGAATTGAAGACCCTACCAACCCATTTAAAGTACGCATTTTTGGAGCAGAATGAGAAGTTGCCAGTGATCATTTCCTCTACGCTCAACGAAGATCAGAAGAATGCGTTGATGAGCATTCTCAAGAAACATGTGCGAGCAATTGGTTTGACGCTCACCGACATTAGAGGAATTAGTCCTGTGTACTACATGCACTGCATTCGTCTTGAAGATGACAACAAAGCAACAATTGAACATCAACGCAGACTCAACCCTGTGATGAAGGAGGTCGTCAAGAAGGATGTTATCAAATGGCTAGATGTGGGCATTATCTATCCCATAGCAGATAGCACGTGGGACAGACCCATGTAGTGTGTGCCGAAGAAGGGCGGAATGACGGTAGTCCTGAATGAAAGGAACAAATTAATACTGCAAAGGACCATCACTGGATGGCACATATGCATGGACTACTGCAAGTTGAATGCGGCCACAAAGAAAGATCATTTCCCTCTGCCATTCATTGACCAAATGCTAGACCGTCTAGCTGGAAATGATTTTTACTGCTTCCTGGATAGATATGCTGGATATAATCAAATTATGATAGCTCTAGAAGATCAAGACAAGACCACATTCACCTAAATCCAATATGAAATAATCTATCCCGTAAAAGATCAAATCCTAAACTTTATACAACAACGTCTCATTATTCATAAGTTTTAATTTTTAAATTCAATGGTTATACCATTGAATTAACTGATATAATTAACCAATTGTATATTAAATGTTAAATAAGTCTTATGTAAGATTTACAACCCCTTCAATACGTAAGGTGTCTTAGGAAACTTTTGCTTTAGATATATCAACTTCATTGTAGAATGGTACATTACCATTCCATCTGAAGCTATTGCATTGAACATTAAACAACTACTTTGTAAACGTAAGATGCATTAGACAAATTTAACATCATGTTCTAAACATCTTATATGGACTGTTAGTATACGAAAATACTTCAAATCAATTATTTGAAAATGGTTAGACAGTCAATATAAAATAGATAAATACCCACTTTTCATTTTCTTGTCTATACAAGAATATTGCTATTGTTCAAAGTTATGGGTTACAATACTCTGTCAAAACCATTTTCAAAGATCCTAATTATGAAATTTATTTCTCAAATGAACATCACAATTTTGCAAACCTTTTGCAATTAAATTTTTGAAAATTTGCTTGAATTTATGTAGATGCATTGAACTCCTTTTCATAAAAGAAGTTATTTATTTTTACGTATCTCATATGCAATAATGAATCAAAATGAATAAAGATTATTAAAATAACCCATGAGAAAATTGACTCATAGTCTACTTTCAACCACCAGTTCTAGTGTTGGTTTTCACCTGACACGAAGAATCTTACTATAAAGATCTCTATTTCCAAGTTCTGCACTTTCAACTCTCTCTTTTGAAAATGCATTCATATCCTTTGGGTATGACCTCATCAATGAAAATCTTCAAAAACGACTAAGAATAAGTATACTATTTTATCTTAAACTTTATGACTTTGACATAATTTCTTTTTGTCAACTTCCTTCAATTCTTGTCACCCATTATGACAATTTTGACATCCAATAAGCCATAGCAGAGGTTTAGTCATCTTATAACTCTCCTACAACTTTGATATTTATAAGTTTTCATCTTGTCATCTCATATGAAAATGAAGACTTCAAGTAAACCTTTGCAAAGGTCGAGTTATCTCATAACTCTCCTATTACGATGAAGACTTATCTGGTTGACATTTAGAAATTAACTTCTAAATGAAAATAAATGGTTAACAACACTTGTTAACTATTACATAGTATTACTTGGAACTAATTCATCAACACAATTTGACCCTATTACAGGTCCGCAACCTTTCACTTTGACTTTCCAAGTGAAATCAGTATTTTTCATACAAATATATCATTTTATTTTGGACTATCCAAAATGCCATATATATAATCCTCAAGGACTACCAACGTTTAGATGTATTTTTAAATAATTATTTTGCCAAGGGTTCATTTTGACAAAAGTGTGGCAACTTACGCTAATACTAAAATGTCATAAACCAATTTTACAACACTTTCATAATCCAAAATCGTTTCTCAAACATTTCTGGAGGAAATAATTTTCAAAATTGCAATCACTATTGCATATCCTTAGTGAGTTTGGCACTAGTGTAATGTTTATATTTCACACAGTACTTAACATGTACTAAATTTAACAAGACCATATTTCTTTTGTTTCAACACAATTTCATCCAAGTTGTACCTAATGCTCGAAGTTGAGATCTTATCTCATTTCTATCAAGTAGGCATAGTACAATAAATTTTCTGTACTAATAATTATAATCTGATCATAATGTTACAATTGACTTTCCAAATGATTTTAACTTTAATCCAATTTCTTTTGAATATTTCAAAGAAAAGAAGACTTAAGTTGCATTAGATTAAGATACTTCTACTCATAAACACTCATTAATCATATTAAGGACATATTCACGAAGTCAGAGTTACTCTTTCAATCACAAGACCACTTGGGTCAAAATGCGAAAGTCCAATAGATTCTTTGGTAAGGCAACCTTATCTAATAAGGCTTGACGACACTTGATATAGCTTCCTTTATGGTGTCATTTTATTCCAAAAGGCTTGCAAATCAAACAAGATTTATATATTATCGATCTTACTCCTATTACTACAAAGACACAACAATAGTGGTAAGTTTGGGTCGATCTATAGGGGTGCTTTTTTCCGTTAAGTTAATTTAACAGTTATAGTGATAAATGTGGAGGGTTTAGTGTGGTTGAGAATTAAGTGTGCAAGAAAATAAAAATAAAGTGGATAAATGTAATTAGGGATTTGAGATCCTAGCCTTGGGAGTAAATTGGGTTCTTATGCAATTTACTATTATTGGGTTATTTTGATTTAACTCATATTTGCCCATGCTTTACACAACAACATGAAGGATCCCTAATTGAAGGGAGCCGTGAGTGGAAGCAAGATCGATCCAAATTTCATTTTCATTGAATATAAATTTTACAGTAAATTAGTAACAAGATATGCATTTACATAAAATACAACATGCTATATAATTAGGTTTTAGAAACCTTACCTTTGAAGTCTTTTCTTCAAGAGTCCCTTGAACAGTACACGAATGCCTTGAAGACTTTCTTCAAGAAAACCTCAATCAAGAACGTGAACACAACCACAATGGATTCCTCGGTATTCTCAGGAAGAGAACCCAAGAGTGGTGGGCTTTGACTATTTTGGAATGGGGAAATTTAGATTTGAGTAGAGAGGAGGAACAGTAGAGATTGTTCACCAACAACTCAAACTTACAGAATTCTTCTGTTGTTTTAAAAAACAATCAAAAATGAAGAAGAAAATACTCTCTTTTTCAATATCCCAAATATAACAACCACCCACTTACGTCGGTGGAGAGAAAAGAGGGGGAAGGGAGTTGTACTCCCTTCCTTATTTTTTTAAAAAATAACATTTAATATATATAAAATATAACATATAACCTATAGTTTTAATATTGTATCACACACAATATAACCTATAGTTTATTTTCTCTCTTATATGACATTTAATATAAATCACATTTATATTAAATTTAACAATTATGAATCCATTCATATTAATAATATTTGAATCTTATTCAAATATTTATTTCCTCTCAATTAAGCTATAATGTATCAAATACATTATAATAATTATTATATCACATATAATTAAAATATCTTAATTATATCATATATAATTAAATCTCTCTATTAATTTGAATAATTCAAATTAATCCAAAAATTAATTCTTATTTAATCCTATTGAGCTACAAGGGGGACCTCATGGACCTGTAGCTTGAAGCTCCAACGGTACATGAATAATGAATCAAACTCTTTAATTAAATTATTCACCATTCGTTAACTGTCGGGCACTCTACTAAAGGCCAATAGCTGGACTCTTTGCATTATAGATATATTTCTGTGTCCATTGGATATAACCAATCAACAGTACGATGACCCTTTACAAATTGCTCGTAAGTAAAGCTGGTCCAAATTACCGTTTTGCTCCTGTAGTTGCATTTAACTCCTTAAGTACCACTGATCCCTCTAATGGACAATAGATCATAGTCCAACAATGACTAAACCCTCTCGAGCCAAGAGACGGTGTGAGGCCACTTTGTTCAAGCTCCAGAATCAGTCCTTAAGGGAGCAATTTATCTACTTACCTCTACCTCGGGGAAAGAGTGAATTCCTTCTTGTGTAGGTGTGTTCCCAACTCCCCAATCAGATAAATCCCCAAAATGGTAGGCTTGTTGAGTCGATGATCTGGCCACTCTCACTCATACAAATCAAAGGACCGCCCTCATAGGCAGGAGTCCACAACTCACTCAGGATTTAGGTCATGTTACCTATGGTCATCCTGGTGAAATGTAAATCTCTATTATGAACGGTATTATATAATGAGACTAAACATTTTGTGGTCTGGTCTTATACAAACTCCTTTGTATAGAATATACATGTCTATACATGAATGATCAAGATCAGATCATTTGTAGCACTTTACAACAATTGTAACACCTACAAAACAGGCCATACTCGTAGTGTCACCAAGATAAGGTACCAGCCTTATCTATATACTACAGACCATTTAGGTTATCACTTAAACATGATCACCTGTATGTCTCTACATACATGTTTAAGTTACAAGATAACCTTGGATGTTAGTTTATTGGTTTGTAGGTAATGCAACTAAAATGTGGAATAAAATAGCATATATTTTATTAAATAGACAATGAATTTGTTCAATACATTTACAAACTATAGGACCTTATGAGATTTAGGGCATCAACCCCAACACAACATGTTTGATCCGACCTAACTAGCCTTTACAACGGCATACAACTAGCTAAGATCAAACCATTCAAGCGACCTAAGTAATAAAACTCCAACAAAGCCTTAATTAATGTAAATGTAATTAATCCTATAGAATCCTTAGCACTCATGAAGAATCAATTAACATATGCTTTAAGCCCTAGGTTTCTATTATGTTGTTAATTAATCAAAAAACGTAACCTAATTAACCAAGTTTTCTTGATCCTAATTAAATCATGCAATTTAGAGAGTCGAGATTAGACCCTAGTATGCAAGATTCAACTATTGCTACTAATCGATCTAAGCAAGACAAAGATGGAAAACAACGAGCAAGCCTAAAATCTCTAGCATACAACATAAGTTCAAGGTGAGAGCATCAATCCAACCGAAGAACATATATCTAAAAATTAGATCCAAATAAAAAATGTAGAAATCAAAGCATGAAATTAATACAAAATAGTCCTCAAAGAAATTACATAAGGTTTACTCCCAAGAACGAGAACACTTACCTCAACTTCTCCATAGACAAAGAAATAAGAGAGGAAGAGCTTCAATCCATAAATTATAATTCAAAATCGAAGTAAAACTAAACTAATAATGAAGGATCTCATATCGTAGAGTTCCATGAGCATGATCGGATCGTTTCGATTTCACCGTGACCGAAATACAATAATATACATTCAACACATATAGTTATGCAAACAAATCTAATTATCAACATGCTACGAACAAAAAATTAACAAAGAGATGGAGTTCCATACCAGTTGAAGACAATCTTCAATCTTCGGAACTCAAACGCAGCGGAAACTCCAAGCAATCTACCAACGCCCAGCAGCAGCATCAACAAAAGCAGCACGAACAACCGCACAGGAACGTCGTAGGGACAACACCACCACTAATAAGCCTTGGGTATTCTCGGAGTGAAAACCCAAAGGGTGGGCTTTGGTGAATTTGGTAGAGGAAAGAGAAAACACAAATCGTGTAGGCGATAAGCAAGTGGGAGGGAAAACAACGCTATCGCATAGCAGAAGTGCTTATCGTTTAGGAGGAGTTACATGATCGTGTAGGATTTACTGAACGATCATTTAGGAAAAAGTGTATGATCGTTTAGTAAAAACGACACACTATACGATCGTTTAGAGAAGTTATCTGATCGTGTGTGCAATTGTTTAGCGTGAGGTGGACGATCGTTTAGGCGAAGAAGAGCTATCGTATAATCTCTCGATTTTCTTAAACAATCGCTTAGAATTCTCCAACGTGTGCTTCACGGAATATTTTTGGGCGAATGACAGACGATCGATTGAACGATTCAAAATTGAAAACATTTTTCATTTTAACCCATCAGTTACCATAACTGACATTGCCCACTAATCCACGTCTGAACGTGAAATTTGACATAATTATCTTATAATTAACCAAATAATTAATTAATAAATATAATCATATTATACTCATATCCTATAGTTTGATATCACATATCTACTATAGTATTTTCTCCTCTACTTGATATAAATCATATTCATATCTAATTTTCTCCAAAATAATGTATCTCATACATTTGCCAATTATATCATATATAATTAACCAGTCCAATTATATCATATATAATCGAACTTCCTTTTGCCAATTTGAACATTTCAAATTAACCCAAATATTGGTTCTCGACTTTATCCAAGCTACCCAGGGGACCTAATGGACCTATGACTCAAAGCTCCAACTGTCCGTAAATAGCTGACTAAACTCTTTAACTACGAGATCCACCATTCGTTAACTGTCAGACATTCCACTAAAGACCAACAGTTGAACTCTTCTTACCATAGATATATTTCTGTGTCCATCAGATATAATAATCATGAGTACAATGACCCTTCACAGATGCTCGTAAGTTCAGCTGGGCCAAATTACCATTTTGCCCCTGTAGTTACATCTCACTCCTTAAGTACCACTGATTCCTCTAATGAACAATACAACATAGTCCTACTATATGTAAACATCTCTCAGGCCAAGAGAAGGTGTATGGCGCCACATCGTTCAAGCCCCGGAATTAGCCCTTAAGGGAGCTATCTATCTACTTATCCCTACCTCGAGGAAGGAGTGAATTCCATCTTGTGTAGTTGAGTTCCCACCTCCCAAATCAAACGAATCCCCAAAATGATATGTTTGAATCGGCGAACTGGCCACTCGCACCCATACAAATCAAAGGACCACTCTCAATGGCAAGAGTTCCTAACTCACTCAGGATTGAGGTCATGTTACCTATAGTCATCCTAGTGAAGTGAAGTCTCTTTCATAGACGGTGTTATATAATGAGACGTTAACACTTCGTGGCCAGGTCTTATACAAACTCTTTGTATAGGACGCCTCCGCTCGCATGTCCCCAACACAAATGATTAGGATCAGACCATCAGTGACAAGCCACAACACTTGTGACCATTCAACAAAGCGGGTTGCATCCGTAACGTTACCAGAATAAGGTTTCTCTCCTATATCCATATACTACAGACCATTTTGGTTATCACTCAAGACATGATCCACTTGTATGCCACCACATACATGCTTGAGTCACATACAAATAATCAGGGATTTTATGTTTATTGGTTTGTGGTAAAACAAATAAAAAAAGTAAATAAGCAAAAATACAAGATGTGAAGTAAATATCATATATTAACAACACAAGCATTTGTACATATGTTTACAAACTACAGGACACGAGATTTTAGGGTATCAACCCCAACAAATAATGCCTAAAAGATAAAGGAAGAGGAGAGGATTTTTTGTCTCTCCCCAACCTTTATACAAATTTGCATTACATCCTAATCATTATCCATTCATAATTAAAGATAACACTAAAAAAATAAAAGAAAATATATAAGGGGCTGGTGAAGCGCAACTGCGATGCCATAGGAGCACTGTTGCACTCTACCTTTTTGGCCAAGCGCAGCGCACAACGCTACTTTGCTCAAAGGGTGCTTCTTCTTCGTGCATGTTGCATGTGTGCTAGGGTGTCCATCAACATCCGGAGCACTACTGCACTCTAGGGCAATGCAACGATGCTCTTGCCACTACATAGCTATTGCCTTTGAGCGTGGGTAGCCCTGTACCCTCCAGGGGAAAAATTATAATTTTGCTCCCTATTTGCTCCATTTCAACCTAAAGTGCATCCAATTCATCCCAATGGTGTCCTCTACTCATTTATCTGTAAATAAAAAAAATAAAAAAAACACTAAATAAAATATTAAATACCTAAGAAATAGTATGATTTAAGCAGTATCAATACTCTTGCATAAAACACAAGATTTTTTTATGGGTAATAATAATTTAGCTCTAGCTCTTAGAAAGCTACCTGTAACTATCATAAAATGCCAAAGACAAGTATCCTTTTAGGAGAAAAGAATTTGTGTTTTTTTCTGGATTCAATAATCCTTACTCTCTCATAGTTTAGTATTAGATGTATTCACTTTTAACACACAGAAAGTTGAACATATTTTTAAATAACTTTTGAAAACATGCCTTATCACTAAAACCATTCATACTTTATGAATTATTTAGAAATAAAGACCATATTCCACATAAATAAATGACATTTTAATATCTCCCACTATTTTAACTGAGGTGAGCTTTCCATTTCCCAACTAGTAAAACTGAATCTGAATTAAATATTTGACAAGAAATTCAATTTAATTGTAATAAAGAAAAATTTTGATAGTGAATCCTTATTCAAGTTGGGAATCTGTATTCCCACCAAAAACTTAGTAAATCAAATTTACTTATTCTTATTTTTCTTCTTTTTGAGGTATTTCCAAAATTCCTCATCATGTGACATTCCAAGCTAATTAAGAAACATTTTCTTTATCAGCTCTTGCCACATAATTTTTTCTTGGACTCAAATAATACTTAACATTGGAGGTCACTTCGCTTCCCATGACTTCAACATACAATATGTTTTAATCATGACTTTTTCTTAGAATCTAGAAACATCATATGGTATCTACATGATAAAAATAAGCTATCACTTCAAATATAATTCATGAACATTTCATGAACTGGCAACACCCTTTTGAAAACATTTCTCAAATTGAAGACAAATTTAAAATTACACTGCCATTATGTGTCGATGATATTTTTTCAAGTGACATATTTATCAACCTTTTAACTTATACCGGTAATTAAAAAAAAAAATTGAAACCCTGAGAGAAAATGACATAACTTTGAATATATAAAATATGTTATTTAAACATATGCAATCTTTTACCCATTCTAATTCAGCATAGAAATTAAAAATGAAATCAATAGATTTAATATGAATCTCATTCATATTAATTGAGAATTTCTATTGCTATGATATTCTAGTGAATTAGAATAAAATTCACCGTAGGGCAACCAGTTACTCCTTCACTAGATTGAGACATTCTCAACCAAATATTATACCGGAATAACTCTTATTCCTATAAATTTAGTTACCATAATTTTGGTCAAAATTTCATCAACCACCTTAATGAATTCTTGTAAGTGTAACTCATCATTTTGGAATTTATAATATTTTCCCTAACAAGTATGTCATAAGGAAGAACAATACTAAGAGTAAAAGACTATAATCCTATCTTTTTCAAGAGTTAACCCAGATATTGACCCATACACCTCCAGTAGGGGGATACATTGAAGGCATCTCGAGGCCAAACATGAATCTCATGTTGCCAACTAATGAAGGAGATCGCGGGATGTGTTGACACACGTCTCTCACCCACTTACTATAAATACATTCTCTAATTCACCTTGATATCGACTCATGCAAACACCATCTGTAGGGGGTCGTATCAAGGCGCCTCGAGGCGAAACATGAATCTCATGGTGTAAATTACCCGATAACGTATGAGAATTATATATATATATATATCATTTTTCCTTTCACTAAGTATTTTTTTTATTAAAGGTTCCTTACTTAGGTAAATTAGGCTAAGAAATTTATCTAAATCTTGTTAAATGTACCCAATATAACTCTTATATTTGATAGTTTAACAATGTATGATTATCATTTATTAAATACTTTAATAAATTTTTAATCATTTATTGTTTGCTTATAAAACATTTGACTAATTCGTCTTCCAAGTTGGTTCCCAAGTAAAGATGTTTCATTTCCGTCAGCTTAAATATCCCAATCCTAGACATAACGTTCCTTAGACAAAGGTCTCTTATAGATTAAATGCTTTATAAATTTAATCTTTTATTTTCTCATTTTAATCCTATTAAGTGAAAAACAATAGATGTATTTAAATCTAATCTTATTAGAAATAAAATTTGAAGATTAATTAAAATAGTTTTAAACCATTTAAAATAAATTAATTAACCTTATCCTAATCACATTAAGCTAGCATGTAATTGAACAATATGCATCTCACGGTATCATTAATTAAATATAACAATTATAAACTAACTAATAAAACCATATCTCATGCATATCACATTCATCAACATACACAATATAACTCTTATATTAATGTTAATGAATTACTATATAATTAAGCATGTTTTATCAAAATGAAACAGATAATATAACACTTATATTATAAACATGCAAACTATATAGTAAATCATGTACATTCTTTAGGAATTAACATAAATTATAAATATAATAATTATATTTAAATATGATGCAGGATCATGTATTTTCATTAATTAATATAACTTATTAATGAAAATAATAATAAGCATGCTAGCATATAATATAACACTTATATTAATAAGAAAACTACATGACATGCTTATTATAACATGCAACCATATAAACTATTCTAAGGTGGGGTTTTAAACTATATAGCATATATTATGTAATATATAATTAAAACATTAATTTAATCATACATCACATGCAAAATTAAATAAATAGAAAAATAGACCAAATTTTGGCACCTCTAAAATTAATTAAATAACTATAATATTTATATTAATTTAATTAATTAAAAAAATTAATAAATCATATTAAAAAAAACAAAATTAAAGCAAAAACTGCTTCTAAGGCTTGAACCCATGATTTGGAAGCCAACTACACATGTGCGTGACACCCGTCGTGATACTCCAACCTAGCATTGCAATGCTTCAGTCGATGGCACCAATATCATTACTATCATTAATTTAATTGATATATAACTAAGTCATTTCACTAATATACAAATATCATTGATTGCTTCTATTAGTGAATATCACTAATAGCCTCTATCCGTGGCTATCACCGATAGCTTTTAGTAGTGGTTATCAATGGTAGACTTTCATCAAACGTAATCGGCTTTTTATATCATTGATATCATCGATATATGGATATCACCTAAGTTCTATTACTAATGTCACTATTATCACTTATATCATGATTATCGATCATATCTTCTATCACTGATAACATGTCATCAAAGATAACTTCTGTCAATCCTTTTTACCATCAAATATCATGTTGTCATTGATGGTTTCTATAACTGATAATATATGCTATTATTGATTACTTCTAGGAATCTCACTTACACTTTAGTTCAAGATTCAACTTTATTAATTAATTAAATTCATTAAGTTGGCTATCAACGATAAACTTCTATAAGTGGCTAGTAACCATGAAAGAAAATCATCAAAGATTAATATATTGATGATAGAAAATATTAGTGGTTATCACTGATAGATTTTCTATTGGCCTGTTTGATAAAGTTCTCATTTCATATTTTGTTAGAAATAAACTTGTTTAACACCATTATCATTTCTTATTTCAAACTTTAAGAAATGGTGCAAATTTGAGGATTAAAAAAAGAAGTTTCTTTCCAATCCTTTTTCATTTGTTATTTATATTTTATATTTTATTATAATAATCAAATTTGATGATTGGTTTGTTGGTGCTAAGTCAATTATGAATTAAGTATTTTCAAGTCTTGGGTTTGAAACTCAGTCTCATAATTTTTTTTCAATATTTCTAGTGGGAAATGGGAAGATGAGGGACAGAGAAATATTTGGAGAGGTGAGGAGATTGGGAAGATAGAAGCAAAAACGGAAGAAAGAAAAGAAAAGAAAAGAAAAGAAAATTAAAAAATTAAAAAATCAAAAAAAGGGAAAAAAAATTTTAAAAAATTTGAAAGAAAATAAATTTATTAAAAAACTCAAAGGAAAAAAAAAACAATTAAAAACCGAAGTTAGGAAAGAAAAATAAAAAATAAAAAAACCGGAGATAGGAAAGAAAATAAAGAAGTGAGAAAAGGAAAGGAAAAAATAAAAAAGAAACAGAAGAAAAAGACAAGCAACAAGACAATGAAAATTAGAAAAAATTCAAAAATTAACAGATCAAAATTTTCATATTTATAGATATTTTAAAAAAGGTCTTATATTTTAAGATTTTTTTTCCGTTATTTTACGATCTATTAGAAATATATTAGTTTGTATGATCATGTGCTTATAATTAAATATTATGGTATTTCTTTTTCTTATTGGACACTAGAGGTTTTTTACTTGTAGTTTATGGTTTAAATATTTGGGGTATTTTCAACGGTACAATCTCTAACCAATTTGGATGATAATTAAAAAGGACTGCACTAATTTCACCCACCTTCCATATGTTTTCACCACAACTCCCACAGATTTACCTCACTTCATCTGCCCCATACCAAGATATATTTGCATGAAATTAAAATTGTACATTAAAATACTAGAAACAAAATTAAGAGGAAAAAAAAAAAGGAAAATAACATGAGAATCACATAATTGAACTAAGAGAAATCATATAGGGCACATCAGGTGCATTCCCACCCTACCATTACTAAAATAAATAAATAAATTTGTATGTTTCATTATACACTTTTTACTCATATTATCAAAAATTAAGTCAAACTTTAGATAATAAAAAAAGTAGTTTCAAAAAATAGTTTTTGTTTTTAAAATTTAACTATGAATTCAAGTGTTTCTTTAAGATAAATGAAAATCATAATTGAAAAATTTGAAGGAAACAAACATAAATCTAAAAAATAGAAAACTAAAAACGAATTTATTAGCAAACAGGGCCTAAAGTTTTTTATTAGCTTAAACTATATTATTGACAAAAAAGTTAGAAATTTAAAACCACATTCTAACATGTTTTTTAACCAAAATAAAAACTATGATCCTATTTAGTAATCGTTTAGTTTTTTAAAACTAAGCATATTTCATTTAGTTAATTTCAATTTCATATTTCTCAAATAATAAAGTTGTATTTTTAGTCAAATTCAAAAAATAAAAATAAGTTTTTAAAAACTACGTTTTTTTTTTTTAGTTTTCAAAATCTGGCTTGGTTTTTTAAAATATTGTTACAAAATAGATGTACAAAATAAAAAAAAAATAGATATTGAATGAATGTTTATAGACTTAATTTTCAAAAATTAAAAAACAAAAAATCCAATGATTATCGAATGGGGTTGCATTTTTCTATTTCTAAAATTTCTACATGTACTTGAACTTTTTATTTTTTGGATCTGAAAAATAAAAAATGATTTGGTTTTCTTAAATGAGCATGATTTATTAAAATCCAAAAAATAAAATTAATGAATGATTAAGTACAGATTAGGCTATAACTAATTCCATGAAAAAAGTAATTCAATCTTTTTTTCTAAATCCTGTCACATAGCATACTTTTATTGTTGTGCAGTCTACCACGTGGCAGATTTTTTTAAAAGAAAATTTGAATTATTTTTTATTTTTTTAAAACCGGCTGCATGAAACTTCATGCTACACAAAGAGAACTGCACCCAAGGTTTTTTGGAGCTAAATAATATTTTAAATATTAAATATATTAGTATTTTTGGTCCATGTATGGTTTAATATGTGTAACAAGCGTGCAAGAAAACCTCCCACTACTACTAATTTAAAAATAAAAAAATAATTGAGAAAGTAAAAGAAAATAACAAAACTAAAAAACACAAAAATTTACGTGAAAACTCCAAATTCAGAAAACAACCATAACCCATCAAAAATAGATTCACTAAGTGAAAAAGTAATGACACAGAATATTTTTCTTCTTGATCCCAATTACTAGAGCACACTCTCAATTCTTTTGTACAACTCACACCCTTTAATCACACTCTCAAATTAAAGAATACAAAATGAAATTTAACTAGAGTTAGCATACCCAAGCTTAAATTATTTCTAACTAAATAAATTTGAAGTTAAAGGTAGACTCCTTTTATAGAGTTTAGAGCTCATTACTTCCTTGAACATTTTCGATGTGAAACAACCACTCTTCTGTTATTTTTCCGAAACCTAACAAGTGGGAGAAATGAAAAAAAAAAAAAAAAAAAGTTAAATGAAGAGGGCGCATTTGATGGGCTAGAATAGGTATGAAAATTCACAGTAGGGTAGTTTTCTTTTCTTTTCTTTTTTTCTTTTTCCATTTCTCACATTTTTTTATTACAAGAAGGGTAGTAGATAAGATTCAAACCTTTGACCTTAGAGAAAATATCACATGCATTATTGTCAAAATAAATTCACTTTTACATAATAAAATAGTTATCGTTAGTTGAAATCTGGATTTGAATTTAAAATTGTGTTGAGTTTTGGCAAAATATTAGAATTACAGTTAACCCACATTGAAAAAGTTTAAGGAAGTAATGGGCTCCAAGTATTATAAAAGAAGTCTACGTCTTTGGTTTCAAATTTTGTTTTATTTAGAAACACTTTACGGTTACGTATGCAAACTCTAATTAAATTCCCTTTTTGTATTCTCTAGTTTGAGAGTGGGATTGAAAGGGTGCAAGTGGTACAAGAACTTTGAGAGAGTGCTCTTGTAATTAAGCTAAGAGAGATCATTATTCTGTGTGATTGTAATAATTTTTTACATAGTGAAATTTTTCTGGTCCATGATTTTTTCTAGTTTGGAGTTTTTCACATTAATTCTTGCATTTTTTAGTTTTATTATTTTCTTTTAATTTCTATATTCTTTTTCTACTTATTCATGTGGTAGTAGTTGGAGGTTTTTCCCAACAAGTGATATCAAAGCTTTAGGTCCATAGTCCTGTTGAATTTCTAAGTATGATCTGTGGTTGCAACATCGTCTGAACTTCTACATCAAAAAAAAAAAAAATCTTGAAACGAGTTGCGGTATTGTGAATAGTATGGGTTGCTCATTATTTGCATATTTATTAGGAGCGAAGCAAATATGTCAAGCTTTATGAGTTCAATAAAGTTTGATGTAGAGAAATTTGATTGCCTGATGAACTTCAATATGTAACAAGTGCAAGTCAAGCATGTGCTGATACAATTGGGGTTACACAAGGTCTTAAAGGAAAGCCCAAGCAGTGGTGCTTCCAACGAGTTAAACAATGATGGTGATAGTTAAACATGAGCAATGAAGATTGGGAGGAAATGGATTTGAGAGCTACAAGTGCAATCAAACTAAATTTGGCTAAAAATATTACTGCGAATGTGCATGGAATTTCGACAGCCAAAATGTTTTGGAAGAAACTTGAAGCAATGTATCAAGCGAAGAATATCTTAAATTGGTTGTACCTGAAGGAGAACTGAAAGATTAGATGACACTCTGGGCGGAAAAGATCGGTATCCCAAAATTATTTTACAGAACATATAAATAGACAGAAAACGGAAACATAAACATTCAATATAATTTAGCATTCCATCACATGGAAAAAGAAGAGGAAGAAGAGATCAGAAAATCACTCACCTTCGAAGACTCATACTCTTCACGTTCTTCTTGAAGTGACGAATTTTTTTTAATTCCCTTCAAAGTCTTGAACAACCAAAAAAAACGCAGCAATGTATCTCTAAGTTCTATACACAACCACACGGAAACCTCGATATTCTCGAAGGATAAGGAACTGGTAAGAGTTTATGGGCTTCAAGATCAATCTGTAAAGGATAAAATTATATTTCTCGGGAGAGCAATGCAACCTATATTTATACTAGAATAGAAGGTGAAGATGAAAAATTCAACTCTTCCCACTTTCATTAGTTAATGAGAGAATAATAGGGAAGGGGAAGAGTTATCAAATAACACACTTCCCTAATAACTAAATTAGTTCATTAAACAAAAACTAATTTTCCTATATTAAAATAAACATATGTTATATCTAATATAACATATAACCTATAGTTTATATTATATCACATATAATAACCTATAGTTTAATATTCTCTCTTTTAACTTATTATTTAACATGAATCAAATTCATATTAATTTTAATATTTGAACCATATTCAAATATTCATTTTCTCTCAAATAAAACTATTTACTATTGTATCTCATATAAATAATTTTATATTCATTATATCTTATCTAATTAATTCTATTTATTAATTTGAATAATTCAAATTAATCAAAATTAATTCGATTCTCTTTAATTCCAATTGAGCTAATAAGGAGATCTATAGATTGAAGTTCCAATGGTACTTGATTAATTAATTAAATTCTTTAATTGAATTAATCAACTTTTATTAACTTTTAGTCACTCCATTAAAGATCGACAATTGTACTCTTCGTACTATAAATAAATTTATGTGCACATTAGATAAATTTCTGTGTCAATTGGTGGAAGGTTAACTTGAATTTAATTGATTAACGATTTGAATTTTATTTAAATTTAATATGATAGTTGTGACACCCCGCACCAGATTAACCTCCTAACCTAGATGGAATGGTAATTGCAACAGTTACTAACCCTTTTGCTGGCACTTACTGCCTATCTTACCTGTTAAATATTGCTCAAACCTTGAATACATACAAAATAACTCAGAACTTAACACATTTATATTAGAGGGTTTCGCAACATTATTCATATATGGATATTACAACCTAGTGAGTCTCATCAAGAATACTAGTCACTAGACAGACACATGTGTACTAACTAACATAGGTCTTCAATTACGCTTACTTCAACCTGTTTCTTTGAGTGGCAGAGCAGCAACAGAAAAGTCTTTTGGGAATTGACTGCTACCTGAAAAAGAAAAACATTTGAAAACATGAGCTAGAAGCCCAGTGAGTGACTTAATAAAAATATAAATCTCATGTTTTAAACCGAAAGCTTGAAAACATAATACTGAAACTAAATTATACCAAGCAAACGTGTACATAAAACCTTTAAAACCACCATTAAACATCATTATTACTTAGTTGAGAACGAGCATACATCACTCTAGCTCCCAACGTCTATTACCGGCCAAGAGGCCCATACTTCGGCCTCCCTTTGCTGGTATATAGCCTAGGAGACCCATACTTCGGCCTCTCATTCAGAACTACCTACGGCACGTGGAGTTTTCTATGTACCGTCAACACCTTAGGTACATTTATTCAGATACCTTCCTTACCTTCAGTATCCAGTTCACTTAAGCTATCGAGTTCTCGAAGAGCATTAAAAGAATAGTTCTCAAATATAGCATAGTAAACTCTTTAGGATACCTTCCCTACCTTCAGTATCCCTTTTCATTATGTTTAGGAATACCAGCGCATGTACTTTGACAATCTTAGGTATTTAAAACATAATACATCAAGCTTCATTCAACTTTAGCTTTAACCCTAATGCATGCTTCATACTTTGTAAAATAAGTTGGCTTAAATCATGTTCAACTAGCTTGTAAAAACTATTAGCATGTGTTAGATATGTAGGGAAAACTCATACATTAGTAACATCATGCGTTGATAAACATTCGTAAGCATTAGCAATTCCAAACTATCCTTCTAGCCTAGGAGAAGATATGGCTGCCTTTATCCTTAGTTGAGAGTGAACTATTAGATCTACCCCTCAATGTCAACCTTAGTCGGGGAGAACCCTTTTGCTCAATCCCTCGACGTCATATTACCTATGTGCACATGGTTATAACTGAGTACCGTCATACCTTAGTTACTTGATTAGGATACCTTCTTATTATCCTTCAGTATCCTTAGGATACCTCCTCATTGTCCTTCAGTATCCTTAGGATACCTTCTCATTATCCTTCAGTATCTGTCATATAACTAGTCATAAACATTTAGTTGAACACTAAGGCTTAGTGCTCAAATCATCATACTAGTTCATCCATCATACTGGTTTATCATAAAAATGGAGTGACTTAAACATGCTAAAAGTATTTGGACAAGATAACATATTTAAATCATGTCAATTTCCATGGAAAACATGCTTTACTTAGCATGAGAAATAGTTTCAAACATATGTTGCTTAGCACTTCATATAAACACTTAGCATGATAAATAACTTCAAAGAAATCATGGTTTCTAAATTATTAAAGCATTAAATTATCACATAGTCACTCACAGCTTGTTGGCCTCTTAACAGGTTATACGCCTCTCCTAGCTCTTCTTGGCCTGAAAGGACATAATTCCCGGTTAAAATATTTAGAATTCTTAGCAAAATACCTCAAATAATTCATTTACTAATGGAACTTTCATCATCAAAGATAGCTTTACTAGCGAGATACTCATCATGAGTGAATTCATTCTCATGAGCGAGATCCTCATGAGCGAGATCCTCATGCTTTTCTTTAACAAACTTCCATCCTAGCGATACTCACCATACCAACGATATTCAGTCCAATTTCTAGCGAGATTTCCTTCTAGAGCGAGATCCTCAGCACAAAATTAGCGAGATTTCTTTCATAAGCGAGATCCTCATTCTCCTTATGAGCTGTTTGCTTGTTCTTCTCAAGCAGCTGTCTGCTTATGTACAGATTCTCTGTTACAACTTCAAAAATTCATAACTCAAAATCCAGCCCTCTTTTGAAGAAACTTCCTTCTACAAACATGTTTAGAATTGAGTAACTTTTTTATCTTAAAATTTCAGCCAAAAATTCTTTATAGTTTGGCCTAGAGATTCCAATCTTCTCCTCGGGCCCTGATTAACCCGAGATTCTGCCTCCTCTACACTTTATTCACTTCTTGTTCTTCTCCTCCTGCAATCTTTCTCCGGCAAGACCACCTCGGAAACTAGATTCTCCCAGCTTTCGAATAGCACCAATTTCACTAAATTTGCACATGTGGATTACCGAAACCAAGCTTTCGAAGTTTATCTTTCTTTTAATCCTCCTGCCACCTCCCGAGTTCAAGGATTAACCGCCACGTCACCCTACATTTAGTGCCCCCAGCCCAAGCCAATAAATGGGCTTCCTTATTTAATATATTTTTCTTTTCCTTTCTCCACAACTCCTATAATTAACGTGGATTTTCACTTATTAAATATTTAATATGTCATTCCTTTGGCTAAACATACTTGTATAGGAAACTTAGAATTCGGGGTTTATACTTAGCTACACAAGAGCTTATTTCTTCTTGATTTCATCCTCTATCCCTCCTAAAACATGGCTTCATTTAACTCATTAGAAAACATCACATTACTTACTCTTACTTAAAGTAATTAGGGTTCGGATTTTACAATAGCAGATTTGAAATTTATTGATTTAGGTTAATAAAAGATTTGAAATTTAGGAAGGTAAAAAACAAAATATTGACTTAGGTCAAACATAAAATTAGGTTAAGTTGTATAATATATATACATGAGATGAAGAAAAATTATAAAAAAATTTTATTCTTTAACCCAGAACCGCACAGACACCCTCACCCCTCCCCCCTCCCCCGGGTTGGTCATCTTCTTCTTTGCGAAGTAGAAGTTCGCCGACCATCACGTCTCCGATCACGCAACAACAGTGCCAACACCTCTAGTTGGCTAGTCATCGTCGACCGCCACCCAATGCCTTGTTGTCGTCTTCGATCGATAGTCAACCATATGCAATCGATGAGCCCACAAGTCCTTCGCCGCACCCTGTTTGTTGCTTGTCAATCAAGCCACCGCAGCCCTAGTCGTCGTTGGCCAACTGCTCAATGTCATCATCTCTTGCCTTCGTCGCTGCCCCCGTTGTGGCTTATTGGAATTTTGTTGTTAGCTAGATTGAAGTTTTTGGAGAATTTCAAGGTGTTGTTCATCGAGATTAAGGTTGTTTCAACACATTTTTTTATTTGTATTTTGTGCTAAGATTAGAAGTGATTTTGGAGCAAAGCATGTGTTGGGGTTTTATTCAAGATTTATTACTCAAAGTTGAAAAGAAGACTAGTTTTTTTCCTTTGTATAATAACTTAATTTTGAAGTAATTCTTACAGAAAGAACCTAAGACAAGAAAATAAAGATTGCAGGCAGCCCATTGCGCCTATGTATATAAAGAAAATGAATGTGAGAATAACATAGTAAGAAAAGGAAAGAGAGCAAGGCATTCGTTATAAAAGAGACATTTTCATAGTGGGCATAGGCCTTTGGCCGAACCACTTAAACTCCTGTGTTCTTTCTTTCTAACTCTACGATTGATTAGCATTTACTGAAGTATTGTTCACGATCGTGTAGTTCCTATCATATCGTGTACTCGATCGTTTAGTTTCACGGATAATCGTCTACTTCTTCAGCGGTTGTCTATATGATTGTTTAGCTCCAATCAATAGTTGTCTACACAATCATCTAACGCTTCATCCTATCATTTACATAATTGAACTATTATTTAGTTTTTTGAGCTTCGTCTACCCGATTGAGCTACCATCGGATAAACGATAGAAGAGTTCAATTACTCTACTACTGAAATGCCTTTGAGCTAGGCAAAAATTATGTTAGTCAAGCATGTCCTTTTATGTGATTAAATATGACAGTTTTTTATTGACAAGCATGTACACCATATACACCAGTTAAGCATGAACTATGATAGTGATTTTATATAGGGCCTATATGTTTACGTTACATGAATTCTCAAATATAAGAAACTATGACACGATTCACCTTCCATGCAGAGATGACACGATTTGCATGAAAAGGCACACAACACAACTCATCATCAGGGCACATGACACACTCGACTAAAATAAGGCACGTGACATGATTAATTTGAAAAGAAGTGCTATGAAGTGGCACATGACACAGTTTTGGTTGGATTTGTCTAACTTTTACGTTTCACTAATTGAAATGATTTTCAAATTCATGATTGTATGTGATTGTATAGCTTGGCCTTGGTAGTGGGATTATTTACTGAGTATTTTTTATATAATCTTTCTTTAACATGTTTTTCAAGTAAATGTAAAGAACGATCGAGGCGTATGACGAGGAAATCCGAGATAGAGCCATGAGACTAGTTTTTTTTTCTTCCACGTTAAGTCATGTAGTTTTTGTAGGGATTGAATCCCGAGCAGAAGCATGAGAATGTCTTGCATTTTGAAATTTGATTTTAAAGAAACAAAATACAACAAACTAAAACAGAATAGAAGAGGATAAACATCATAATAAGCATTCATTATAAAGGAGAAACAAAAAAGATGAACGATTCTTACTTTTGTAGATTTCCAAACTTCTCGAAATTCTTCTTGTTCTTCACATGAACTTCTTCTCAACAATCATCGACACCTTCACAAGAATAACCTTGTTATTCTCTAGGATTCCAAGAGTTGGATGAGTAGTGTCCAACACTTGGAAGAGGAAGAGGTAGAGAGAGTGTAGAGAGGAATTATCTTGGAGGCTAAGGTATATTTTTGCATAAATGAATGTTTGCCCTAACTGGGCTAATAGGATGAATTTATATGAAGAAGGGTTTTCTTTTTCACCCTTGATGTTCTTATTTAATTAATTACACATTAATTAATTAACCATATATTAAATTAGATTTAATATATGGTTATTTTATTAATGTATATAAGCATCACATTTTTATATGTTCCACCTCTCTATCATTATAATTAATTAATTCTTCATGAATCTAATTCACATGAATTAAATATTTGAATCTCATTCAAACATTTCTCTCTAACATAATTTGAGTTATAGATCACATCTGTAATTATATATTAATCACATTAATATATAATTTTCTCAATTGATTTGAACAATTCAAATCATTCCTCATTAATATCCTTTAGTGAGCTAACAAGGGGACCTACTGAACTGTATATCAGAAGCTCCAACAATATGATATTAATTGGCTAAACTCATTAACCAAATTAATCAATATACGTTAATTGTGGGTATACTTCACTACCTACAACTACACTCTTCTCACTGTAGATATATTTCTGTGTCCATAGATATAGACCAATAACAGCAAGTTAGTCCTTCACGAGTGTTCGTAATACCAGTGGGGTCAAATTACTGTTTTACCCTTGAGTTAACTCTGTATCCTTAAGTATCGGTGCTCCTCTAATGAACAACCTGTTTATGGTCTAACCATTAAATAGAAACCCTTCTCAGTCTAGCGAGAAGGTAAGGCCCTTATTCAAATCCTAAAGAAACCACTCAAGGGAACACTCATCTACTTACCCTAAATTCAGGAAGGAGTGAAATCCATCTTGTAATATTATTTTCTCAACTTCCCACTCGGTATTGTCCCAAAATGGTAGGCCTATTGAGTTTGCAAACTAGCCATTCTCACCCATACAAATCAAAAGAAAATCTCTCGTGAATAAGAGTTCATAATACATGATTAAGACTAAGTTACCTAGGTCATCTTATTAAAATAGAAATCTAACTAGTCAATGGTGTTACATCTAGTGGTTACTATTTCGCAATCTGATCTTATGCAAACTCATTGCATAGGATACCCCGATACACATGTCACCTATACGAACATGTTGGATCATGATGTTTGTATCAAATACAAAGTGGGTCATATCCATAGTGTCATCAGGATAAGATATCAACTTTATCCCTATACTATAGACCCTTTAGGTTGTATTTTGAACATTGATCCCTATATGTCTCCACATATAGTTCAAGACTCATAAAACAGTCTAGGATATTAGTTTATTAAATTTATGGTTATTAAGATAAAATAGAAAACAACACAATCAATAACATTTATTGAAATAATTAACATCGATAACTCTTTATTGATGACGGTCAATTAATTACATTTACTATCTATGAGTTTATGGCATGAAATCCAACAGTTTTGAGCATTGTGGGTGTTTTTAGTCAAAAGGTTTGAATTACAATCTAGGTATTCTCAATGGTATTGTGTCTGAGCTAGAGGTAATAATAGTGAAGATAGATGATGAAGATAAGACAACTCATACTCATCTTATCACTTCCCCCTTCTTATGAACACATGAAGCCAATCTTGATGTACGGGAAGGAAACTTAAATTTTGCTGGCTATTAGTAAATTTTTGTCAACGAAAAGAAGTCTGAAGAGTGAATGGCATACTTCATAGGAGGATTCAATACTGATAGCTAAAAATTGGAAGAAGAAGAAGAAAGAGTTTGTGCAAAAAAAAAGGCTACTAAGAATTTAGGCAGTCTAGACACATGAAAAAAAAATTTCTAGCATAGTAGGTTCACCAAAGGTCTCTGAGTTGGATACTAACATTGTCTACATCATCACAAAAAATGACAATTTGTTCTTCTAAAGAAAGACAATATTCATCCTTATGGTATCTCTTCTTTACCATGATAAAGGAAATGATGTTAGCGGTTCCACAAGTTTGCACATAGGCATTTACTTGGCGGTTATGCAAGGTGTATCATGGAAGTTATGTCAATGGCTAAAGAATGTCCAGGTGAGCTATGTAGGTAGAAGTTGCACTATAAGTTTCAATAATGTTTATCAGCATGTGATGAAAAAAGGAAATCTTGGAAAGTGGTATTTCAAGTGGTCTACTCTTTATGGTGGAATGGGTTATAATTCTTTGAACTGAAAAATTATGATTGTCAGTGAAGACAATGGATGTAGTAGAAATTGTAGATTCTTCAAATATCTTATAAAAGTGGAATTTGTTGAGTTTTGGCAAAATATTAGAAGTGCACTTGCCCCGTATTGAAGAAGGTTAAAGAAATGATGGGTTCTAAACACTATAAAATGAGCCTATTTCTTTAGTTTCAAATCATCTCAGTTAAAAACACTTTATGTTTATGTGTATTAACTCTAGCTAATTCCTGTTTTGTATTCTCTAGTTTGAGAGTGAGATTGAAGAGTGTGAGTGGTACAAAAGCTTTGAGAGAGTGCTCTTGTAATTGGGTCAGATTAGAGAATTATTCTGTGTGATTGTAATAATTTTTCACATAGTGAAATTTTCTGATCCTTGATTTTTCTTTGGTTTGGAGTTTTTTCACGTTAATTTTTGTGTCTCCAATTTTATTGCTTGCTTTTAATTTCTTTGTTATTTTTTTGCTTGTAATAGTGAGAGGTTTTTTTTCCAACACTTTGTTTATTGTGATTATGAAGAAAAACTAGCTACTTGAGACTTGATTGATCATTTGTTTGATCTTGAAAGATTAATTTTTTTTTCACTTATTACATTTTAAATCAATCTCATTCTTACTTAATGAATAGTTCCAAAAACCTGATGAACGAAGCAAAAAGAAAATGTATTTTGAAAAGGTAGAGAAGAAAATAAAGAAGATAAAGATGCAAAACCACTTGTTTTGTTCATTCGGCAATTAAAGAAGTCAAACACAAATGTTGAAAATTGATGCATTGACAAAAAAAATTAAAAGATAGTCTAAATTGTTAGACATATTTGGAATGAATTTTCCATTACTTAAAAACCTTTTTTTCCCCTTTTTTTCACTTCAAAATAGTTTTTTGAAGTATTTAAAAAGTTATTTGAACATGCCCTTATGTATAAAAATTTATAGACTAATACAATAATAAGTCTCCACGGGTGTAAATTAGCATTTTTCCTAATGAAATATAATGAAAGATATAAATTGGTATACTTATGAAAGTTTAAAATTTTTATTGATACAATTAGTTTAGTTTTTACTAATGTAACTTCAAAAGTTTGAGAGTATTTTTCCCTTTCTAAATCCTTTCTAGCTTTTGAACTAAAATATGATAAAAGTATTAGTAATATATATATATAATTCAAATTTAAGTTAAAACTGAGATAAATGTGTATTCCAAATTATTTATTATTTCCTAAAAATTAGCTTCATACAAATGTTTAGTTATTTTATCCATGTAAGAAGAGAACTAGCTTTTGGTTGGGGCTGGGAATACAATACCTGTCCTTGTTCCAAAATTATATGTAGAAGAAAAATTTTCCTCATCCCATCAACTAAAATGGGGACTTTTTGCCCTAATTATTGTGGGTCCCTACTAAAGGAAGATTTATTATATTTGTTTATTGTGATCAAATTTATGGTTTTTATTGGGGAAAATTCAATCACGTAATTCTCAATTTTAGATGAGAGAACTTCTTATTGGTAACAAATATAGTTATTGAATCTAAAATAAAAAAACAGAAAACGTACAACAAAAGAGAATCAACATACAGATTTACGTAATTTGTTAACAATGTATTTTTTTTCGGACAAAGAGAGAGAATAATTTTATTAGAGAGAAAATTCAGAATATAGATCCAATGCACCTCTAGGATTAGAGAATTTATGTAGCACAATTCTCTAAACTCCAGAGTCAAAATCTTAAATAACATAAATATGACAAATGTGAATTCAACTAAACTCGAACTCATACCAAGGCGCGTCATACTGGACCTCCAACTTCCTAATCGGGCAACGAGATCCTATACTTGATCGCTTAAAGTGCCAGATATCAAATTTAAGGCATTCGAACGAATATAATGATTGATCCTGTAACTAGGAAATCTATTGTTTATTTATCATCCAATATTACTAAGCATAGTTCAACTAACATAAGAAATACACTGTTGACCAAGAGGATCAAAAGTTTGTATTCCTCCGATCTCAAATTGCTATACTAAAAGGTAAGGTACCCCAACTAATCTTCAAATGGATCACATGGAGAAAGATCAAGATCACTAGCTAATTGTAGTATCAAAGAGAAGGAAGGTTGAACAATTACAAGTTCAATATTATAATAATGATGATGAAACAAAAGAAGGAAACCTTGGTATATAGAGAGACTTCAATGTTGTACCAATATCTTGTAACACGAGCTAAAATAGTTGGAACGTGTTTGGAGTAATTTTAAAATAGTTAAAAGCACTTTGCTCATTTTTAGAATCATTTTGAAGCATATTTTAAGTATTTAAAATCAAACATTAAATTGACTTGAAATACTTAGAAATGTTTCAAAGTGATTTTAAAAATGGGCAATTACAACTTCAATAAAAAAAAATAAAAATAAAAATTGGGTGTATGTCCCTAGGTTTTGTTTTTTTACAAACATGTCAAAAAACTTTCACCAGAAATTTGATTGTTATCTGATTTTTATATGATTGTTATGTGATTGTTATCTAATTTCTATGTGATTGCTATGTGATTGCCACATCTACAATTACAAAAAAGTTGAAGTCATGACTTTGGTTTTTTAAAATGTATTTGTCATACAATGCAATTTTCCTTTTAAAAATGATAAAAGTAATTGTAACCATTTCAAAATCGCTCTCAAATATATCCCTTAAATTGTTTTAAATCATTTATTACGTCATATTCAAAAATCTCTTTTTTTAATTATGGAAAGATTAATTTTGATGCTACAAAAATTATATAGTGTAAAATTAAATACTGAATTGAATTTGAACATTTAAATGCATAATCAGAATAATTTTGAACATGACATAATAAAATCACTCTCACAACACCCACTATTCATCTCATTTAAGGCTATATTATTAGGATATCTAATACTACCCATACCTCTAGTTTGTCTCTTAAGGTCCATATAGAGAAAGTAGCCATCATCATAGACACTAGTTTCATAGAAATGGTGTCTTTATTTTGATCATCAACTAAAAGTCTGAAATTGATGAGGATGCTATTAAACAAATTTTGGACCATGTGGAACCAAACTTTTCAATAGAAGCATAAATCCAATTGTGGAAATTTTTCAAGTAGATAAAGTGAAAAGAGCTTTAAACTAATCCAGCCCTTAAAAATCCCTTGGGCCAAATGATTTTCTTTCTTTCATTTATCCAAATTATTGGAAGGAAGTAATATGAAATGAAATGATGAGCTCTACTCATGTATTCTAAACAGCAACCACTCTCAAAAGTGTGTTTGATCCGAGAGGTTGAGAAGTAAAAATTAGAAAGTAAGATCTGTTTGATAACGTTTCCATTTCTTATTTTCTATTTCTGTTCTCACTTTTTAAGAAACTGATATATTTGATAACTGTTTTCATTTCTTGTTTCTAAAATTTGGGAAATGTTTAAAAAAAAAAGTAATTTCTCTCTGTTTTGTTTTCTTATTTTCATTTCCATTTATTTAATGCACTAGCTTGGATGGTTGGTAGTGAAGCACACCTAATCCTTTTTCATGGACTACTTTTATGTCCTAGGTTCGATTCTTAATGAATACAATTTTTTTTTTTTTTTACTTTTTTATATTTCATTCTTTTTTATGTAAATTTTATCCCTTTACATTTCTTTCTTTGTTTTATATTTTTTCTTTTACATTTCTTTCTTTCTTTATTTTACATTTCTTCTTTATTAACTTTTTTATATTTATACTTTAAATTTAATTTTGAATGTTGAATCTTCCGATATTTAGATTTATATATTATTTTTATTTTCAAATTGCAAATTTCTATATTCAAATATTTTTTTAATTTTGAATTTATATATTATTGTAAATTTAAAATTATTATTTTTAATACATTCGAAATTGGCTAGAATTTTGTAATATATAAATTTTGTTTACTAAGACATTCAATTAGGTTTTCTTTGATATTTTATAACCATGACATTTACATAATAATATAATTGAGTTGAATTTGAGTTAACATCATTTAAGACAAACGAATTAAGTGAGAAATAATATTCAAAATCAAATTTTTGCGACATATGAATAATAGAAACAATTATATGATAGTTATTAACTTTGCATTGAGACTTATGTATATCTGATAATGTAAATATTTTATAATTATTTTTTTAATTTAATACATGCTATATATTTTTTTTACATAATTAAATTGTGTTTAAACTATAAAATAAGAAAAAAAATATTAGGAAAAAGTACAGAACGTTATCAAATAGGCCTTAAGAGTTGTGAACTCCACTCTTTTTTTGTCCCAAAAGTTTGTGGGTCCCACTACTAAAAAACATCAATTTTATATCTTATCAACTTCTTGCATTATAGGTTATAGAAATAAATAACTCCTTAAACTTCATATATCTTTGGAGCTCATTATGCCACCCCCAAACACCCTATAAATCATTAATGGAATGAAATCCATATTAGATTAAGTGATCACTCACACTCAAAATGCTTTTGTGATGGATATATAGATGTATCTGATAACTCATAATGATGGATTCCACATGCATACAATATAGTATAAAGAACAAGCGGTTGGTTTGCATTAAACCTTGAACAAAGCTTATGTAGGGTCAAAAACAATATTTCTCTAAGAAAATATTGAGTTGTCTTGGTTTTGCTATATGAATTAGTTGAGAATGTGCGCATATGAATATTGTTATACAAAACTTAACAAAGATCCAAAAATCACTAAGACACCTCTTAATCTTCTAAAGGTCCTATTATTCTACTCTCCAAAAAAACCCTCTCCTTGCAAAAATGACTTGCTTTCAATGTGTTTAACGCGTTAAAGTACCCGGAATAAGTGAGAAGAGTTATGCTGAGGAAGAATATTTTGATAACCCACAGTTCTATTAGACATTGTTGTAACTTAAATGACACTTTGTAATCCATGAACCTTCGTAATAGAAATAATTATCCCTCCCTTCAAATATTTGTCATATAGGATCGATGGGTGCAATAATAGTGCTGCCTATAGAGATGAATCAATATATATTAGTTAATATATTGTATATATCCAATTAAATGAATCTATACACAAAAGATTATGTAATGTACATAAAAATATATTTAAATATGACTATGAAGCATATACATGTTTTATAGGAATTATAACAAAGATATGGAATAGTTCACTAATTGACTTTATTATATAAAGAAATTTATGGTATATACAAGTATATTGCAGTATATGAATTCAAATCTTGAATGATATTTAACTGAAATATATCATGGACATTTTTATATGAAATCATATCACTACAAGAAAAAGGCATTTTTATAGCCTTTGGGAATAACTCTTTTCAAAATAAGCTATGAAATAAAATGAAAATAAAGGGAAGGGAAATGAAAAACTTTTTATAAAGGAAAATTGAAAACACGCGAGAGAAATGGAAAATTCACGTTAGGGAAATTGGAAAACACGTGATGTTCATCTATCGTTCAAACTGATCGTTCAACTCCTTCTCAGATCTCGCTTTGACTCATTCGCCGTTCATCTCTCCTCACGCAGACTTGCCCTAGTGCAAATCTGATCCTTCGACTTCTCCTTCGTTCAAACTCGTTGACCTAGCATAGATCTCCTTCCCCAAGCGCAATCTCGTTCAAACTTGCCCTAGTTCCTTCATTCGTAAGATGAAGCTCGCCATTACCAAAGGTAAATTTCAATTACTTCTTCTTTTCGGGGGGATTTTGTGTTCTTTTGAATGTTGTGAGATAGCTCCTAAGGATTCTATATATGGGTGTTTTATTGGATTTGAATAATTTTTTAAAAAAATTATTTTTGTTACCAAACGGTTGATTTTCAATCTAATTCACAACCAAACATCCCATTTTGGTTGTTTCATTTCATGTGCCCTCAATTGTGTGATTAGAACTAGACAATAATACTTTTAAAAAATATCCAATCAAAACCTCTGTGGCCGCTACCACAATTCAAAGATAGATCTACATTCCATTGGAAGGAGGTTTTCATCTAGTCCTTTTACAAATATGGAAGACCAATCTTTGAGACGTTATATGATGTAGTCTTCATGTTTCTGTTTATTGAGAATTTTGTATTCGTGTTGGATAGTTAAAGTTGATTGTGTAATCATAGTTTTAAGTAGTTTTTAAGGGATTTTTTCGTGTCTTTAGTAATTAACCTAAATAGTACCTTGTCAAAAGTTCCATAGTGGTTGACCCATATCTCTCCTATAAAAACTGCAGTAACATTGTAACATTTGTTAATTTGAGAAACAAGTATTCTTTTTTCTTTTTTTCTTAAAGATATAAACAAGTATTCTTCTTTAATAATTAGCCCAGTGCTAATGAACAAATTTTACAAAAGGCTTCAAAATCACTCGAGTGAATAACCATCATTACAACGAGTAAAAAACAATATACAATAATGAAGGATATGGGATATATTGTCCCAAATAAGTATGATCTTCTCGTTTGTAGTCACAAACTACTCAGAATTAACGGTAAAGTACACTTCAAAACTTAGGGGAGACTGTATGCTTAACGCTTCAAAACTCTTCTATCATTTACTTGAAGGCAGTAAAATCGTGTAGACGAAGCTTCAATGAGCTAGACAATAGTTTAATTATGTAAACGATAGTACGAAACACTAAACGATCGTGTAGGTGATAGTAGTGAAGAACTAAACGATCGTATAGACGACAGCTGAAGAGCTAGACGATGCGATGCAGAACTAAACGATCGTGCAGATGATACGATAGGAACTAAACGATCATGTACACGATACTTAAATAAATGCTAGACAATCGTAGAGAATGAAAGAAAGAACACAAGTGTTTAGGTGGTTCGGCCAAATACATGCGTCCACTGTGCAAATCGAGAGGGCCTCTTTTATTACTTCTTCTTCAAAATTATTACATAATGAATATCTTGCTCTCTCTATCTTGTTCTTCTCTCATTCGTTTTCTTTTTATACACAAGCGCTCATGGTCAACAAAGAAGCTCTGGTGGTTACAACAATATAATAGAAAGAAGACGACAACATTCAACTGCCTGCAACTTCGTTTCTTGTCTTTGGTTCTTTCTATAACAATCTCCACCTTTGTAAACATCCAGAGTACCTTTCCCTCTTTGCTTGTTGAGCTGGCTTGAGCTAACCTTTTTTAGGTATCTCGAACCCGAGGAGGTCCAAGCATCTACTAAGCTTGCTTAGTGGAACTATTTTGGTCAGCATATCAACAACATTGTCTAAGGTATGTATCTTTACTACCTCAACTTCCCCTTTCTCAATATCCTGTCTGATAAAATGGTATTTGATGTCAATGTGCTTGGTTCTGCTGTAAAACTGTTGGCTTTTAGATAAGTAGATTGTACTCTGGTTGTCACAATATATTCTGACCTTTGTTTGTGTAATACCGAAATCGTTTAGTAAACCTTTCAGCCACAAACCTTCTTTCACAGCTTCAAATAGTGCTATAAACTCAACCTCTACTGTGAAAAGGGCTACAACAGACTACAAACTAGCCTTCCAACTTATCAAATTGTTTCTCCATAGGAAAAAATAGCCAGACAGTGAGCGTCTCCTATCCAAATCCCCTGCATAATCAGCATCAACATAGTCATACATTTCGTCATTGGAAGGCTCATTTTGTCTATATGAGATCCTTACTTCCTTTGATGAACAGAGATACCTCAGTATCCATTTGACTGCTTCCCAATGTCGTTTACCAAGGTTTTCCATGTACCTACTGACCATACTTGTAGCATAAGACAGATCTGGTCTGGTTGAAGTCATTAAGTACATTAGAGATCCCACTGCTTAGGAATAGGGAACAACCTTCATATGGTTTATGTGATCTTCATCTAAACTTTTTGGATTGTTTGCAGCTAAAAGCTTGAAATGAGGTGCAAATGGAATGTCATCTAGTTTAGCACCCTCCATTTTGAACCTCTGCAATATTTTCCCACAGAATTCTGATTGACTCACATGCAATCTGTTATTTCTTCTTTCTCTGTCAATCTCAATGCCTAGAATCCTTCTAGATTCCCCTAGGTCTTTCATATTAAACTCTTTCTTTAGAGGCATTTTAACCTGCCTCAACTCTTCTTTGGAACTTCCGGTCAGCAATATATCATCTACATAAAGGAGTAGATAAATCGGTTCCTTGAAAAAGTTTATGAGCATTGACTTTTTTGGGATATTGTGTTTATAGAGTATGTGAAATTTGTTTGAAAGTAACATTACTATGTTCTTTTTCTTGAAAGGTTGTTAAGAATAATCTTTGTTGGTATAATCAGTTTATGGAGATTGTGAACTTCTATTGAAGAATGATTTAATTGAAGTGTATGTTTTGGGGGGGGCATTGAATTTGTTAGGATATTGTGCTTATAGAGTATGTGAAACTTGTTTGAAAGTGATATCTTTAAATATTACTATGTTCTTTTTCTTAAAAGATTGTTAAGAATATACTTTATTGGTATAATTAGCTTCTGGAGTTTGTGACTTATTCAATTGAAGAATGACTTGATTGAAATGTACTGTGTTTTTTTTTTTTTTTTTTTTTTGGGAGGGGGGAGGGTTGAGAAAGTTTAAGAGCATCGACTTTGTTGGCAAAGGATAGACGAAAATGTGGGGTTTGTATTATATAATTTTGCATATACTTATTGCAAGGAGCGCATTGAACAAATTGAGGCTGAGATGACAACTTCAACAACTAACGTGGTTGATGATGCTTTGAGTAAAGTTCTTGGTCCTGACTGTGGTCATGTAAGAGGATTTGGGTTTGGTGTGACTCGTACAAAACTATCTCTCTTGTCTCAATAAGATAACAAGTACAAGGTTCTTGAAAAAGAATATTTGAAGATGAAGGAAGAAATGATAGAAATGAAAGCAATGAAAGATGAAATGATAGAAATAAAAGCAATTATGTCATGTTTTATAAAGAAACAGGTAATCTTTTTTCTTTAAATCACTTATGTTCATTTTTTTCTCTTATAATTAGTTGACTTTTTTGTTTCATATGAAATTATCATAGGTTGAACCAAGTGAGGTACTTTCAAATGCTACTGCAAGTGTACCTAAGGCAACAAATATTCCTTCAACTTTTCTAATATTATCTCCATTGGTAAATTTATTTGTAATGTGATGAGAATTATTCTTGAATTTATTATTATCTTATTTTAATATCTCATATTTTTCTTTTGATAGAGTATCAATAAAAATAGTCAAATTAAGTGCAAGTTATTAGATTGGTATGACTCATAAGAGATTGTTGCAAAAGGACGATGGTCTTCTAATGATCCAGCTACTCTTGTTCATCACATTCCTATTGGTCTACATGCAGTTAGAGTATGGGTTGATGTATCAAAGAAACCCAACGCATATTTGTGGAGGCCTACATCTGAGATGACATGTATTGAAAAAACTTTGGGCAGTACAGTTGCATGGCCATCTGATAAAGTAATTATTGGTATGTTATTTTCTAAGCTTATTTATCTACATTTATTAAAAGATTTACTATATTTATTTAATATTCACTATTATTGGTGTATACAAAATCGTACATTGATATAGATTTTATAAATTTATGTAGGTGAATGACATGATGCCTTACTAGAGGAAAAGAGAACCAACGATGACAACTTAACTACGTATTTTTGAACACTTGGTGGATTTTGAAACACTTTGTATTTTGAACACTTGGTGAATTTTGAACACTTTGTATTTTGAGGGCTAACTTATGTTGTTGGTGTGGTCACTAAATACTTTATCTACCTTGTATCATTTAGACACAACTTTATTCTAGGAAATTATTGAATATTTTATTTTGTAATGTTAATAGATTATGAATGGAAGTTATTAATATTTATTATGTTATGAAGTATATTATGTGTGTATATTTTCACTAAAATTGAGTACTTGAGCTAAAATTTATCAAAATCTAATTAATTAAAAAAATTATTTTTGAAAAAAAAAGTTAACTCTTTTATAGTCATGAGTTAAAGCTATAGAAAGATTTATATAGCAAGAATGAAATGCTATTAAAAAGTTATTATTATAATAATAATAATTAGAATGAATTAAATAACATTACTATAGCATACAATTACAGCTATAAATACTATATTATAGTATTGGAAAAAAGCTATTATAGGTTAAAATAGCACATTATTTTAGCTATATAAACATATTATAGCTTTAATAAAAAAATGCTATCAAATGTTTTTATAGCATCATATATAAGTTGTATCTTCATACTTTATAATAGCATCCAATATAACTCAATAAAAACACTATAAAAAGTCCCAAACTTTTAATAACATTGGTTGTCAGAACCTTCGAAAAAGGCTATAAAAGGTCTTTTATAGCTTTTTCGTTACCTTTATTTCTTGTAGTGTATAGTACGTAGTACAAAACGTACCCATTATATTATGTCGAAATTAGAACTGATGGGATGAAAATAATGGACAAGTGTTCGAAGCTTTGCCAGGACATATACTTATGGACAGTTGGTAACTAGGCAATTTTTTATAGCATTTGGCTACCTATGAGATTGGTTCAATAAAATTGTTAAGAAATCGACAACTTAAGATAAAGAGAAAACGTAAATAATAGAGAACCGATAAAACGCTTACGTGATTCACTAACAGTGTCTTACCTATATCCACGAATAGAGGGAGAGAGAAATTTCATTAGTAGAAATAAATAAATAAATATATATATATATATATATATATTATATATAATATATATATATATATAAATAATATATATAAATATAATATATATATGTATATATGTATATATGTATGTATGTATGTATGTATATGTATGTATGTATGTATGTATGTACGTATTACGTATGTATGTATGTATCAAATTTTATATTAGAGATGTGTCTCTAGGGTTAGAGAGTAAATATCACGTACTCCTCTAAATCCTAAGCCAAAAATGTAAATAACATAATTACAAATACAATTTCGGGGGTAATGTGTCACCTTAGACCCAGATTCACTAACCGGACAGCAAGATTCCATACTTAATCATTTGAAGTATCAGATTACAAATTCGAGACATTTCAATAAAATTTAGAGTTGAAACCAAATAAAAGTGGAAAATGAGTGAATTTTTAGTGGATAATAACTCTAGAAACTAACCAAATTTTTAATTCAAATAAAATATAAAATCCAAATACAAAATGGTTATCAAATAAAGGGGGTGTTTGGGGTAAGTGTATGAATTGCTACCACTGAAGCCTAATTTTGTATGTCATCATACTTTATATCCATGTCCACTAACTTGGTAACAGTGCACTTAGTCCTTGTCACCATTGATGCCCCTGTTGCCACTCTGACCATTACCTCTGGTAGCCAACTCTAACCACCAACTCCGGTGACTTCTGATAGTGGCAAACTCAGGTCACATTCAACTATCACTATCGTTGGTCAACTCCTGCAACCTCCGCCAGTGGTACCTCTACCAACTTTGACCACTAACATTTTAAATTATTAGTTCATAGTATTTTATAGTCATCCTTTATAGTAAACATATATTTTTATTATATAACAAACCAAACAAACTTTCTTATAAAAATACTTTTGATCCTAACAGAAGCTTATATTATGACAAAAGATAAGTATGAATTGGAGTCTAGGAGGTGAAAGAAAGTTGTCGAACATATCTATCAGGTAGAGAGTTTGGATGGACGTTTACATAATCTTTTTGTGCAAGTGAACTTGATCATTTGTTGGCCCATATTATATATAATTTTTTTTTTTATATCATATAACTAGGTCGGAGAATGTCGCTATTTGTCACATATTTTTTGAGTCAACCATGTAACATGACCCTTAATGGGTCATTATAGTACAATTACATTTTGAGGATATTTTACTTACATAATATAAATTCAAATTTATTTTATTCCAATGAATCTAATATAATTTTGTTCAACTTAATTAGAAACATCACATACACAAATTTAAAAAATGATTGCTTAAATTCAAAAAAGAAAATTGAAATGTATGATCTAAAAGTAAATCATAAACCTCATTTCCTAAAACTCTCAACAATATATGTGTACTTTTTAAAAAACAATAAAATAAAATGCAAACCATAGTTTACTAAAAAAGGTTGGTAAATTATTGAATGAAAAAGTTTGAAACAAATATAATCACTATAAAAACATATCATTTATGTCGAAAAAAAACTGAACATATGAACTCAACTCAACATTCCTAATATCCTAACTAAGACAAAATAACTCTGCATCCCAAATACAAACATATAAACACCACCGACATAAATTTTACGAACATATGAAAACAACTCAGTACTCTATACAGCATAGAAAATTTTTTTAACAATCCAACCAAAACACCTTGGGAACCACATAGACAAAAAGTTAATTTACTGTTAAAAAAAGGTTTGAAAGTATTTTTAGGTTAATGAAGTGAAAGAAAATCCTTTTGGCTATGTAATGAAAGAAAGAAAAAGTAGGATTCCGAATGGTGCTAAAGATGAAGACAGCCCTAACCTATGTGAGCACTAAGGAGGGATAAATATGTGAAGAAATGAGCCATAATTGATCTTCATAAACCACAACATATGCCATCATATGCCTTGCTTTCTATTCATTATTATATGAACATTGATTTTAAAAAATAAGACAGAATAATTTATTGTTTAAAAATCCGTTAAACTATATAGCTAGTTTAACTATTGTCTTTAATCTATATTATATAATATATAAATGAGACTATTCGTACATTTTTTTAGTAATTTTTATTTGATCATTCATTACAATCGTTTGGATCGAAGTGGCATATCATTTTATGTAAGAGTGTGTGGTCTAGACCATTGATACTAAACATCACAATCTAACGTTTAAGATATATTGAACAAACAAACACACTTTCTTTATCCTTTCATGTAGGAGCGTGATCTAGACATAGAAATGAAATATCTCAATATTATGGTGGAGATATATTGAACAGATAATCACATCTTTTGTACGTTACAATTATTCAAGTTGAAGTAGTGTGATATAGACCGTAGATATGAAACTTCATGATCTAACAATTGAGTCATGTTTGATAAATTTCTTTTGTCCTTTAAGATCTCATTAATTTCGATTTACACTTGCGTGTATAAATGAGCCAATTCGAACATATAGTTCAGCGAATAAAACACTATGAAACTCAAAGGAAAGAAGAGTGAAATGTCATTTTAGTCTCCATACTTTGAATTTTGGTCTATTTTAGTCTCTAAATTTTCAAATGTCTAAATTTAGTCAATGTAATTTTAATAATTTTTTTTAGAAAAGTTTCAACAAATATTAAGAATTTATAGTCCATAAAGTTAGTTTGTTATTGATTTTTTTAAAAAAAAAAAAAAAATAGTCTAAAATAATATTCTCTTTATAAATTTTTAAAATATATTCACATGGTGTCTTTTTTTTTTTCTAAAAATTATGGTTATGATGGGATCCATTTTCAATTCGAAATAAATTTTGAATGATTTATAAATTAAGACTAAATTTATACCCAATTCAAAGTATTAAAATGAAATGGAAGCTAAAATAGTGGGATCAAAATAATATTTTAATAAAGAAAAAGAAAATATGTGTATGAAAAAATCATTAATTTGGGTTGGTCAAAGGTAGCTAGGCCAGCCATTATTGGTAGCAATATATGGAGTTTTGCTAACCCAACTCTTTCTTTTAACAACTCTTAAATTTTCAACCAATCAACTAACTACTAGCCTTCAATTACAAGTCTCTTTGGTCATACTCATATACCTTCCCTTCTTTCATAATTTCAAGTCTTGATATTTTCTAATTGGGAATTAATATATAGGGGGTCTAAAAACCCTAGACCACTTTAACTAGATTGAAAACCATTTTGAGAACCAAAATAATAAAGTATTGTAATTATACAAAAAAAAAAAAAAAAAAAAAAAAAAGTTTATAAAGGCAAATTTTCCTTCGACACACAATCTTATAATTCCTATTGTCCATACTCATTAATATACAAAGAATCTCTCTCTCAAAAGTTTTGGACAATATTTTTAGCATTTAATTAAGAACTAGGGTAGTATACCCTACACTTTTGACAATTATTGTTTATAGAGATGGAGAGGGGGAAAAAAAGAAACAAAAGAGAGAGATGTGAAGGGTAGGGTCTCTAAAAAAATTGACTTAGCTTTTCTAAGCATATATGCATGTGTTTTATGCAAAAGGTGTATCTCTTAATTAATTTATTAAGGGTGGAGTGCCCTACAATAGCTTTAGTTATCAAGTTTCTTATTAAGGAAGGGATTAAGGGTCCTCTCATCTTATACCTTACCACACCAAAAGAAGCTTCAACCCAACTTGCCCTTTGAGAAGGTCCTCTTTTTAAAATTAAGGAAAAAAAAATTATAATAGTTGATAGAAAATTAAAGTGTGTTATTTATTCTATGGGTGCATGCATTGCTTAAGCACAATTATTAGATAAGTAACCAAGAAATTATATACTTAACAATGTTGAAAGAAAATATTATTTTCCATACTTTTTCCTTCAAAATGAGTGAGGTTGAATATAGAATATATTTAATTGGTCAAAAAGTTATTAATTTGGCATGATGGGATCTAATAAAGTTGTCCATGGATAGCGCCAAAAATATCAAATTCAATTGTTAATTGAAGTGGCAAATTTATCGTTTTGAATTAATTTAATTAATGAATTTAAGTTAATAATTCTTCTACATGAAAGTTTGGACCGAGATACACAATATTTTTATTATTAATTTTATAAGAAAATGGTCTAGAACAACATAATACTTTAGTTGTTGAAATTTTAAAATGGATGTAATACACACAACTACGATGTTGTTACAAAATAAACAACAAATAGAAAGATCGGATAATAAATAATCAGATTAGAGACAAATTAAACAAGATATAATGAGATACGGAGATCGGTAACCCAGTTTCTGTGCATAATGACACCTACTTTGGAAGCAGTGTACTCGATGGAAAAACTTTTACTATCAAAAGAGTTAAGCCATTACAATTACGAGTACTTATCTATTAGACTCTCTCTATAATGACTGATAAATGGCTCACTATTTAGTTTCAGCTTAGGCTCACCCTCAGTTTGAGATCCCCTTAGCTTCTTCCAAACTTTGTTTGAGATCCTTTCAAACAAACTTATTTAGGCTCCCCTTAAGCATGAGTTCCCCTCCTATCACCTTTTTGAGATAGTTTCTCTCAAGTTAAGTATAAGATCCCATCAATACAATAAAATTTAAGCTCTTATTAAGTGTAAGGAAAACCATTTTTCACTCACACTGGAAGATAGTAGATGAACACACTTCATCCTCGTCTGGATGACATTCGAGAACACCCTCAACAGTGACATTCACAAAATATTCTAGCAGTACATCAAAAAGCTCTATACAAAAATCTCTGTAACAAAACATAATAACCCAGGAATTCAAAAAGGCTAGCCCTAACCAGAACAAACCCACACTATAAATATGGTGCTGCTTTGAAAAGATTTTCAAGGACAGAAAAGTCTTTTGTCCAATAAAAACGAAAGCGGTTCCTACAACAACTACACCTCTCGCTTTGACAAATTTGGAAAATATCTCCAAATAGAATCTACATAGAGAACAAGATGCAAGATATGTTTAAGTTAGCCAATCAAAATGCAGTAACAATCATCAAAAAATTCATACAAATTTAAACTTATTCCCTAAAAAACCTAGTAATTTATTTCATGCTTAAGTTAATTTATTCGAAAATAGTGTAAAAGATAGCTTTTATAGAAGAAAAAAAACTACCTAACTGAGTGTAGTAAGCTTAATTGGTTAAAAAATATATTCAAAACTCTAAGATTAGAAGTTCAAATCTCCATCTCGCATGTTAATCAACTTATCAATTTAGATTACACAATGTCTTTCTTCAGCATGTTTAATATTTTGAGTTCTAGTGTTGAAGCTATGGTAAGATGAGAAAGGAGAATGAGGAGGAGAAGTAGAAGTAGAAGAAGAAAGAGGTGAAAAAGAAAAAAAGAGGAAGTGTTGTGAACTTCAGCAGCACAATAGGAACATGGATACCAATAAAATATAATATAATATAATATAATATAAAATATAATAAAATAAATAAAACAACAAAAGATGAATTTCTCCACTTTCTCCAATCTTTTTGGATTGATCACCAATACGTGTGTCTTCTAAAACTCACCAAATGCCACTATTTATAGGCAATTTGGCAAGCATGAGGTAGATTACATGGTAATAATAGTGTGTAATCTTCAGATACATGGACAACACATGGGGTAATGGATAAGTGACACTTGGCCAATGGACATTAATAATGGGCATCTAATTACACCTAGTTTAACATATTTATAATACTCTCCCTTAGATGCCCATTATATATGAAATATACCTCGTTAAAATCTTACTAAGAAAAAACCTATGGGGAAAAAATCCTAGTGAAGGAAAAAGATTACATATTTTATATAATTTGATACTCTTAAAAAAAATACAGTATATTTATTTCTCCTCATGGAAACATCGCTTGAAATCTCTGAGTCGCTGCATTACAATATTGTGCACCAATTTTTCAAAGGTTGCGGTTGGTAATGATTTTGTAAATAAGTCTGCCAAGTTATCCTTCGAGCAAATTTGTTGTACAGTGATGTCACCCTTTTCTTCAAGATCATGAGTATAGAAAAGTTTTGGTAAAATATGCTTTGTTCTATCTCTATCTCCTTTAATATATCCTCCTTTGATTTTGGATATGCATACTATGTTTGTTAGGATTGGTGTCCTAATTCTCTCGGAGTCTCGTAGTTTGTAAACTTTGTACACACTATTATGAATAAAATAAGAGTTATTTTATTTGTATTTACTCATATTCAATAAATAAAGAAACGTGGTTATTGTATGTAAACTTAAGCATGTATATGAGATATATAAGTGGATTATGCCTTAAGTAATAACCTAAAAGGTTTATAGTATAAGAATTAAGGAAGGATGTCGTATCCTGATGACACTATGGATACGGCCCGCTTTGTAGAGGTTTACAAGTGTTGTGAACTACTACAGATGGTCTGATTCTAACTATTCATGTGGAGACATGCGAGTGAGGGTGTCCTATACAAAGAGTTTCTATAAGACTGGACCATAAAATGATTAGTCTCTTTATATAACGTCGTTGATACTTAAGACTTACATCTCACCTAAACGATCATTGGTGGCATGATCTTAATCCTGAGTGTTTTGAGAACTTTTGTCTTTGAGGGCACTCCTTTGATTTGTATGGGTGAGAGTGGCCAGATTGCCAACTCAACAAACCTACCTTTTTTGGGATTTGTCTGATTGGGGAGCTGGAAACTCAGATACATAAGACAGAATTCACTCCTTCCCTAAAGCAGTGGTAAGTAGATAGATTGCTCCTTTAAGGTATGAGTCCGGGTCTTGAACATAGTGGCCACATCTTTTCTTTGGAAGAGGGGACCCAGTCATAATAGGACTATGACTTATTGTTCATTAGAGGAATCAGTGGTACTTAAGGAGTTAGATGTAACTACAGGGGCAAAACGATAAATTGGCCCAGTTGTACTTATGAGCGATCTGTGAAGGGTTATCGCACTGTTGATTGGTTGATATGGACATAGGAATATATCTGTAGTGAGAAGAGTGCAGCTGTCGATCTTGAGTGGAGTGTCCGACAGATAACGAATGGTGGATCTCGTGACTAAAGAGTTTAGTCAGTTATTCACGTACCGTTGGAGCTTCAAGCTACAAGTCCATAAGCTCCCTTTGGTAGCTCAATGGATTCAAGTTGAGAATCAATTCTTGGGGTTAGTTTGAAGTGTTCAAATTAACATGAGGAAATTCAATTATATATGATATAATTGGTGTGATGTATGAGATACATCAAGTGGAGGATTAATGTAAATATGATTTACATAAAGTACCATAAAATAGAAAAAGAACTATAGTTTGTATGTTTCATGAGATGAAATACTAAAACTATATGTTATAAATATAATATGGTAAATTTGTTATCATATTTATTTATAATATATCAATTATATGATAATTAGTTTCTTTTTCTCTAATAACTGATTAAGTGGGAGGTTATTGGTGGTTTTATGGTAACCGTGAGATAAAAAGAAAAATATTTTCCTAAATTAGGGAGTTGCCACTTTCGGAAAGAACTCACGGAGAAAGTTATCGAGTGAAAGTATTTCACTAAGCAATAGTTCATTAGTTGACTAAACGATCGTGGAGCTTTGACTACATGATAGTTCATCAGTTGATCATAACTAAACGATCATGTGGCTTTGTCTATACGATAGACTGCCATTTACTACACAATCGGGCACATTGTCTATACGATAGACGCTTTTTATTTCCCACTTGCTCGATCGTCTACACGATTGTTGTCCTCTAGTCACTTCCTCAAGCCAAGATCATACAAAGCCCATAACTCCTAGATTCTCACACCGAGAATACCAAGGTAACCATTGTGGTGGTATCCTCACTCAACTTGATTGGTTTTGAGGAGCCGTTGGCTATTTGTGGTGTTCGAACTGTTGATCGTGCTGTGCACCGGTTGCATTCGAGGCCGTGTTGTTGTGGATGCTTGGAGATTGTTCGAGGGAGTTTGAAGAATGGTTCTTCAAAGGTATGCATATTCTATCCTTTGATACTCTTGTTAGCATGCTGTAATTTCTTGTTGGAAAGTCAACTAAGACAGAGCCATTATGATCTCCTTCAAAAGGTCAAATTTAGGCCTAACATGACCTATTAGTTTCTGTTCTTGTACTGTAATTATTTATGTTCAATTTCGAATGGAATTTGGAACGATCCTTCTACTGCTCATGGAAATCCTTATGCTTGATTTCCTTCAATTGGTATCAGAGCCAGGTTGTTCTGACATTCCAAATTACCATGTCTATTTTGAACTTCTTTTACAGTCGTGGTGGGGTTTCTGCATTGCGTTTAAGTGTTAAATGCGTTTCTGGATGGATGTTGATGAATGTTTATGGGAGAATTGCCTCTATTTAAAGCTTTCTTTTCGATTACAAAGTGTTAATTTGTAAAGGCCCCTGCGTTTTTGGGCATAATTAACGAGCAATCAAGTCTATAATTCAAAGTGTTTAAGTTTGTTGAGTCGTTCGTGATGAAGTTTTGAAGCATGGAGATGCGGATCTCATCGAGGAAGAAGACCAAGGGTTGGTCGTATCATGTAGCCTAAGGTAAACCATCGTTGAGATTTGGCTAAACAATCGTGTAGAAAAGTTCTACACGATCGTGTAGTATTAACTAAACGATCGTTTAGCATGGGGTAAAGTGTTTGCTCTATCGTGTAGCATTGGTTGCTCGATCGCATGGATGCTGGAAGTAAACGATCACGTGGAGCATTTGATGCTCATCATTTAATAAAAGGTGTGCACACTAAACGATCGTGTAGTTAGCATGCTTCATCACATAGTCACTGACTACATGATCACCTGGTCTCCGATACCTCGTGCTTGCTCAACGATCGTTTAGAAGATTGTACTTCACAACATCATTGTCGTTTAGATGATCGTTTAAGACTTGCATTGTATATTGCGCACTGCACAATCGCATAACCTCATGCTTCATCGCATAATCAAGGTACACGATCATTTAGCTCAAGAAGCATTGGTAAACGATTGAGTAAAGCATTTACTCTTTCGTGTAGGCGATCACAAGGAATTCGGTACACGATCAAGGAGACGCATTTCTTCGCCCGGATGGTTCAAGACCCAGTTCTCTTGTTTGAACCAGAGACTCATTGTTATTTGTAATAGTTAGCTTAGTTTTTTTTTTTTTTTTTTTTTTAGGATTTTAGGCTGATTATCCCAGTTGATATGTGATGTATGTTGGTTTATATGCCATAGTGTATGGTTTTGAAACCTACCTTAGTTTATGCAATTATTCATGCATCATATATTATGACTATTATAATATGCTTTTGGCATAATGAAATTACAAGAAAGCATACCCATGCATCATGAAATATAAGAGTTATATTTATGTATGCAGTAAGCATATTCATGCATCATCTTTATATTATAAGAGCTATAGTATAAGGGTGAATGGAAGCATGTGTGCTTGGGTCGTTGCTTGGTTATATAAGTGTTATATAAAAGTAGCAATAAATGAACAATGCATGGAGCATGACACTTAAGCTAATTTATAAAAGTTATGAATGCCTTGTATGTGTAGCTTCGCATTGTGTTGGTTTTAGTTGTTTCCTATTATAAGTGTTACAATGGAAATTAGAACTAAAATCAATAAGAAAGAGTTGCATGCAGACTTAGGTGAACTCATGTTTTAAAAGGGTTTTAAAATTGGATTGAGATAGACCTAAGTTCAAGGTACTAATGAGATTAGAAACCTAAGTTTAATCTTTTAAATCGGTTTAATATGATTAAATTGATTTCCATAAAAGATTAAATTTGTATTAAATCTATCTATAAGGGATCTTTTGTCTAAGGCGGGTTCTGTCTAGACTGGGGTACTTAAGCTAACAGAAACAGAACACCCCTACCTAGGAATCTATCTGGAAAGGTGAAAGGAATACCCCGACCTGGAAATGTTGTCTTCGTATAATATCGTTGGAAGATTTTTACTAGAAGACAAACCACATATTCCACAAATGTGCTAAGTCATTAATCTTAGCCATACACATTCTCAACTAGCTTCGTGAATTGCAAGAATTTCAGAATGATTTGAGGAAGTAGCCATTATAGTCTATTTCACTAACTGCCACGATATAACGGTTCTCCCACATGTGAATAGATAATATGTTTGAAATCTAGCTTTATGTGGATCAGATAAATATCCACAATCTGCATAACCAACTAGATCAAAATTTGATTTATTTGAATAAGATAAACCCATGTTGATCGTTCCTAGGAGATAACGGAGGGGATCTCTCTCGATCTCGAATTGAGACTCCTCCCCCCCCCCCCCCAGGAGGATCAGGGGAACCTGTCCCCCGATCACTTTTGGAAAACAAGTTGGCTCATCTTGCTCAACCGCTTACCGCTCGAGAGCGTGAGAGTACTTCTTGCTCGACTTCTCAGGAAGAAATGATTTATTGCTAGAGATTCATACATACAAAGTCGATCCAATTAAAACACGATTTGGGAGGTTTTCCTTGAGAAGATAGATTTCTACCAAACCCTAGCTTTATTATGAGAGGGAGGCATGAGACAAGCTTCGTAGGACCTTCAAGGGTTTGGCCAATTTCGAAAGTCGAGACAATTTTTTCTCCAGAATTCACCATGATATATCTGATCCATGCATAATATCATGAAAAATGGATACAAATTTTTTGCTGTTATTTAGTATCGGTAATAGGTCTGAATTGAATAAAAGAGGGGAAGTGGTATTGATCAGATTGACGGATTGAGGACGTCGGTCATGCTTTACCAATTTCCAATACTTATAGTTGATCCTACTGATGTAATTTGAAATAGCATAAAAAAAACTCTTCTGGCTTTATCAATCCTTACTAAACATTCTAACAATAAGCTATTCGGTCATGACTTTCAAGTTCAGTTGTTGTAAGGGCTGTTTCAACCATTCCTCTTAAGCGCAAGGGACGATAGTTGCTTGAACATCAGCGAGAGGGATGAGAGTTTGGCACGGGACTCTTATCTCTAAGCAAGATTATTTAAGCCCTAGACTTGGTCCTAGCATATTCGATAGCATATACAATGATGGAGATGGAGTACTTGGGATCAGTAGAATTCTAAAACTGCCCTAAAACTAAGTTCTTATAGTTTTTCCCGATAAAGTGTGAGACCCTTTTGATCCTTCACTCTTGCAGATTGAGAAATTGAAGAAGAAATTCGAAGTAGTGTACTGACACATATTCGAATGAGATCCTGAATTCGGAATATGGTAAAATGGCTCCTTGATGGAGAACTACACCTTTGATGGGTGTCGCGATGGGTCTATTTGTGATATTTTTATCTATTATTTTGGCGATTTATAATTCTTCCATTTTACTGGATGAAATTCAAGTAATTAGACTCAATTCACAAGAACCCCTAAATAACTTTTCAATTTTCGTTCCACAGGTCCATAAAGTCCCCTTGGTAGCTCAATGAATTCAAGTTGAGAATCAATTTTTTATGTTGATTTGAAATGTTCAAATTGACAAGAAAAAATTCGATTATATATGATATGATCGGTGTGATGTATGAGATATATCAAGTGGATGATTAATGTAAATGAGATTTACATTAAGGACCATGAAATAGAAAAAAAAGTTATCGTTTATATGTTTCATGAGATGAAATATTAAAACTATAGGTTATAAATATAATATGGTAAGTTGGTTATCATATTATTTATAATAATATTAATTATTGGTTAATTATATCTTTTTCTCTAATAACCAATTGAGTGAGAGGTTACTGGTGGTTTCATGGTAACCACGAGATAAAAGAAAAAATGTTTTCCTAAATTTAGTAGTTGAATTGAGAGTTTTTATTCTCGGAAGTTCTCACGCAAATGCTATCAAGTGGATTAGATTCACTAAACGATGGTTGAAGAAAGACTAAATGATTGTGGAGTGAGACTACACGATAGTTCACTTAGCTGGCCTTTAGCTAAACGATCGTGGAGCTTTTGCTAAACGATCGCACGAAATTTGTTAAACGATTGGGCATCGTCTATACGATAGATCTCTGTCATCTCCTAGTTGCTCAATGTTTACATGATTGTTCTTCCTCTGGTCTCTTCCTCTAACCAAGTCCACACGGAGCCCACACTTCTAGATTCTCACACCGAGAATACCAAGGAGCCATTATGGTGGTGTCAAACTCAACTCGACATAGTTCGAGGTTTTTGGAGGCCGTTTGTTGAGTTCTTGGTGTTCGTGTGGTGGTCGTTGTGATCATGCTGTTTTGTGATCAAAGTGTTTGAGCGTTCGTGATTGTTGTGTTGCTAGTGAACGAGCGTTCGTGATCGAGGGAGGTTGAAGATGAGTATTCAAAGGTATGTGTAATCATGCCCTTGATTATCTTGTAAAAGCATGCTGTAATTTCGTATATTGCATGACCAGTTAGTTTCTGTTTCTTGATTGTAATTGTTTATGTTCAAATATGAATATAATTTGGAACGATCATTCCGCTGCTATGGAAATCCTCATGTTTGATTTCCTTCAATTGGTATCAGATCCAGGTTATTCTGATATTCCAAATTTTACTTCTGGTTTGAACTTCTTTTATAGTCATGGTGGGTTTTCTGCATTGTGTTTAATTGTTAAAAACGGTTGTGGATGGCATTGATGAATGTTTACGGGTTTAATTGCCTCTGTTTAAAGCTTTCTTTAAATTACAAAGTGTTTGTAAGGGCCCCTGTGTTTTTTAGGCATAATTAACATGCAATCGAGTCTGTAATTCAAAGTGTTTGAGTTTGTCGAGTCGTTCATGATGAAGTTTCGAAGCATGGAGATGCGGTTCTCAACAAAGAAGAAGACCAAGAGTTGGTCGTGTCGTGTAGCCTCAGGTAAACAATCGTTGGGATTTAACTAAACGATTTTGTAGATTTTTCTATGCGATTGTGTAGTATTTACTAAACGATCGTTTAGCTAATGCTAAACGATGAGGTAAATCGTTTACTCTATCGCGTAGCGTTGGTTGTCCGATCGTGTAGACGCTGGAGGTAAACAATCGAGTGGGAGCATTTGATGCTCATCGTTCAATAAAAGGCACATGCTAAATGATCGTGTAGTTAGCATGCCTCATCGTATAGTTACTGTCTGCACGATCACACAGTATACGATACTTAGATGCTCGCTCAGCGATCATTTAAATGATAGTGTTTCACTACATCGTTGTCATTTAAACAATCGTATAAAGCTTGCATTGCGAAGTGCATTGCACGATCGCGTACCTCATGCTTCATCACATAGTAAAAGGTACATGATCGTTTAGCTCTGGAAATGTAGGTAAACGATTGAATAAAGCGTTTGCTCTTTCGTGTAGACGATCGCGAGAAAGTTTGGTGCACGATTAGTGGAGACCCGGACTTCGACCAAACGGTTCAAGATTTGGTTCACCTGTTTGAACCAGAGACTCCTTGTTTTTGTAATAGTTAGCTTTTTTTTTTTTTTTTTTTTGATGATTTGAGGCAATTTTTCCCGATTCATCAACTTTTGGTTATTATACATAAGATGTATGTGGTTTATATGGCATAATATATGACATACAGATTTGAAACCCACCTTAGGTTATACAATTATTCATGCATCATGTATTATAAGTGTTATAATATGGCATGATGAAATTACAAGAAAGCATGCACATGCATCATGAAAATATAAGAGTTATATTTATGTATGCAATGAGTATATCCATGCATCATCTTTATATTATAAGCGTTATAGTATAAGAGTGAATGGAAGCATGTTTTGCTTGGTTCGTTGCTTGTTTGTATAAATGTTATATAAAAAGTAGCAATGAATGACAATGCATGGAGCATGACACTTAGGTTGTTTGTTGTGGTTGATTTTGGTTGTTTCTGTTATAAGTTTTATAATAGAAATTAGAACTAAAATCGATAAGAAAGAGTTGCATGCGGACTTAGGGTGAACTCATGTTTTAAAAGGGTTTTAAAATTGGATTGAGATAAACCTAAGTTCAAAGGTTCTAATTTAATCTTTTTAAATCATTTTAGGATTAAATTGATTGGCATAAAAGATTAAAATTGTATTAAATCTATCTATAAGGAACCTTTTGTCTAAGGCAGGTTCTGTCTAGGCTGGGGTACTTAAGCTGATGGAAATGGAACACCCCTACCTGGGAACCTACCTGGAAAGATGAATTAGATAGATTTTCTGCAAGCATGCGATAGTTGGTCAAATACTCCATTAAAGAGTTTAATGGATGATGATCAAAAGTTGTTTAAACTATCTAAGGTAAAAGTTACTTTTGGAAAAACCTAAAAAGTCACTTAGTTAAAATTCTTAGCCGTGTTTTTTCTAAGTAACTAAACCCTAGGTTATAAAATAATCAGTGGGAGAAAGAGATATATCTGATATATCAATTATTCCACTCACGTTTCTCCCTGAATGTTCACGCCGTGAGATTCATTCTTAGCCTCGTGGTGCCCTGGAAGCATCCCCCTTTAGATGGTGTTTGCATGAATCAATATCAAGGTGGACGGAGAGAGTGTTTATAGTAAGTGGGTGAAGGGTGTGTCAACACATCCTACGGTCTCTATCATTGGTTCGTACCATGAGATCATTCTGTACTCCCTCTTGGCACCTTGGGAGCGTCTCCCTTCGGATGAGTTTTGTGCAATTAGTCAAGATCAAGGTGAATTCCAGAAATGGATAGGGTCACTTTAGTTTTTATCCTAATCAAATTTTTTCCCTTCGAATTGGCTACTTGGGGCAGAATTCTAGTGCCTAAAATGACGGATCACACTTACGAGAAATTGTTAAGTAAGTTAATGATTTCTTGACCAAATCAATGATGGCTAGTTATTATAAGAGCAAGAGTGTTTTGGTATTAATGACTGGTTGAGAATTTCTCAATTCAAAGGAGGATAATTGACCTCCCTTCAGCGGCTTTTGTCCTAAACCTTTGAAGCGTCATTGCGAAACTAGATGTCACACGGGGTTCATGTTAGTTTTCTAAACCTTATTGGATGTTGTATTTTTTCAACGGGTATTTGCTTAAAACTTAACATAAAACCTAATGTAGGTCAATGTGTTTTTGTTTTCAGCAACATGTTTGTTTTTTCGTTTATTTTCTCTAATTTGACCAATTATATACAGTGGAAAGAGTCTTGTAAAACATATTTCATGGTAAACGACCTCGAATTTGTCATGATTGAGGAATGTCCTCAAGTCCCGACCCTTGATGCATTGCGAATTGTTCGTAATACATATGAGGTGTGGATGAAGGTTAATTCATTGGCCCGACTTCACATATTGGCTAGCATACCTGATGCTTTGTCCAAAAGGGTTAAGAACATGGTCATTGCACGTGAGATCATGAACTCGTTGTAAGATTTGTTTGAACATCGGTTCTTACATTTTGAGCACAAAGGGATGGATGACAAAATCAGTAATGTCAGTTCTCAAGTTAAACTCCATGGAGAGAAAGCAAGTGTTTCTAACTCTGTTGACGTTCATCGACGAGAAGTGTTCTCTAAAATGCAACTTGAAGCTTATTTAGGTCCTGATACAGATCTCACTACTCTCCAAAAGAGAAGGATGTCTAAAAATAGTAAATGTGATTTATTGGTTTTGGAGACCTGTTTGGTAGAGAATGATGATTCTGCTTGGATCCTTGATTCGGGTGCTACTAATCACGTCAGTTCCTCTTACCAAGGATTCGGTTCCTGGCAAATGTTGCCACAGGGAGAGATACTCTTCGAGTTGGTACTAGTGAGGTTGTTTCAGCAGTTCCTGGCAAATTTACAATGCATTGTCAATTGTAAATAGGAAAAATAATATTTGTTTTTCCAAATCCTTCAATTAGATTTGTAGAACCTGATATTGTATTGACTTTTGCTTCCAACATTGTTAGTTTGGAAAAATATTTTCTACTTGTAAGTATTGTATGTGTAGTTGCACTGTCTACCAGACATAGATCTTCTTTACTCATTTTTTTAGTCACCCGACATATGAAAATGATCTATATTTCTTCATTGAAAGAAAATAATTACAATAAGAAAAACAACATTTGGAATATACAAAGGTTAACATCTACTCTGAGAAAAGAAAACATGAAGATTAAAAAAATATATTAAATCTAGATATTTTCAAAATTAAAGGAAACATTTGATGTTCCATTAATTCTGCCAATTTTCTCTTTAAGAGATTCAAAGTCCACCACATCTAAATTTGTCATATGGGATGGGTCAAATATGGCATCCTGATATGCAAAATTTACTTCCACACTTTTCTCTTTTTCCTTCAAGGATGCTTGATAGAGATCAACTAAGTATTTTGACGTACGACAAGTACGTGACCAATGCCCAATCATCGCATCAGAAGCATTTATTTTCAACACTTTTTGAACTCTTATCTTGTGAAACTTTTCCTTTGTGATCATCATTTTGTGTGGTTCTTTTGAAATTTGAATGATTAGAACGATCACCACAAAAATAATAATTATTTCTTCCTCTGTCATGGTCACGGTCTCGACCACGATTATTATTCAAATTCACAGCATTCACTTCAGAGAATGGTGTTGTTTCGGTTGGTCGTGATTCATGGTTTTTCATCAATAACTCATTATTTTGTTTGGCCACAAGAAGACATGAAATTAGTTAATAATACTATTTGACACCTTTCTCTCGATATTGTTGCTTCATGAACATATTAGTGACATGAAATGTAGAAAATGTCTTTTCTAACATATTAGCATCAGTAATTTTCTCTCTGCATAACAACAATTTCGAACTGATTTTAAATAATGTGGAAATCACTTACTGATTTGAAATCTTGTAGCCTCAAGTACATCCACTATAACGAGCTTTAGGAAGAATAACTGTTTTCTGATGATCATACCTCTCTTTCAAATTTTTTTTCACAAGATACAGGGATCTTTTATTATAAGATATTCATTTTCAATCCCTCGTAGAGATGATAAGGAAGGAAAATCATAGCTTTTTCTTTATTCTGACTGGATGTCGTATTTCATTCTTTAATAGTCTCTCCAAGATTCATAGTATCCAGATAGATTTTAGCATCAAACACCCATGACAAATAATTATTGTCGTTAATATCAAGGGCGGAAAATTCTAATTTTGTGAGATTTGTCATGGCAACACTATCACAAAATATTATATTTATATTAGAAATTTAATAGATATTAAATGTGCAAAATAACATTAAATTTATTAATTATAGTGAAGAGTAAAAAAATTGAAACACCTTTATGACCTAATTAGGGAGAAGTTTATTGCCCATTCGATATTGTTTTAATTCAAGAGTAAAATGATAAATTGACTACTCAAAAAGATTTTAAAAAAATATATATATATATATAAAGTTTTTTGTATTTTTCAGAATAGTTTTTAGCAATTTTCCAATGTTTGGGAATGTTTTTGTTTTTGCTTGAGAAGCATCGATGTATGTATTGAAAAAAGAAAAAATGGGAGTCGGTGTGGTTATTTATTGAACGCTAAATTATATTTAAATAATACTATTAAACTTTATACTTTGCTCCAAAAATACTTTGAACTTTTAAAATATTCAAAAATATTCTTGAATTTTTAAAAAAGAGTTCAGAAATACTCTCATTCGTTATCAATGGGATCAGGGATACGTTAGTTTTAAATGGAAATTATTAATGTTTTGTTTTTAAAAAAATACTTGAACTTTCAAAACTTCCAAAATATTCAAAAGTGCCCTTAAACTAGGAAAAAAAAGTTCAAAAATACCCTCACTATTAGTATATGAACAAAAACCATTAATACTTCGTTGTAAAAATAAATGTAAAGTTTTTAAAAAAAGAAAAGAAAAGAAAAAACGTTTAAGAACGCTCCTACAGTTAGTATGGTGATCAATTTGTTTGAAGTTTTTTTAGTTCGAAAAGAATCAAATTTAAAATAAATTATACAGATATCCTCTTTTTCATATAGATGCTCTCATTTTTCTCATATTTTTTAATTAGCACATCAATTTTCTCAGCAATTAATTAAAATAAAAACCAAAATTTTAAGTTAAAACATAAAATCTCACAAAATTTTATAATCAAAATCCTCCCTCAAACCATACAAAAACAATAAATAGTCAAATAGAAAAAATGTATTTTGGCTATTAATACACACCCAACTACTAACGTACAATTGATAAAAACATTTGAGGTCACATAAATTACCAATCTGTAATCAAAATTGATGTAATTGCAATGAGATTTTATTGATGGACCAATTGTAATAGGCCTCAATGACAAACGTAATTAGATTGCTTTTGATTACATTTACGTAGGCATTTTGCAAAAGTAATCTGATTGTGATTGAAGTCGTTTACTTTGCATTTTCTTCTTATCGTTACCTTTACCTTTATTGCTTGGGTCAATCGGTAAAAGTAATAGAAACAGAGAAAGATTTATAATTCACCTACTATAACAGTAACAGTATATATAATGTAACGATAACAATAACGATATCTGAAGGCAAAAATTGGAAAGTCATTCTAAAGTATCTGAAGAAAGCTAGTGGATCTCACATAATTTTCAAACGCAATTAGATTAATCACCTTTAGCTCTGCAATCAAATTGTGTTTGTTGACTATAGATTTAACAGTGTACACCACATTTCATTACGATAACAAAACACAGATAAATAACAACAAGCATAATTAAATGGAGCTCACTTTTCAAATTATCATTGATGAATTAAGTTTCATCTGGGATAAGCATGTCCTAAAAACCCTTTATGCTTCAATTATTCTTTTTATTATTATTATAGTCCATATTGTTGGGGTGTATGCCCTAAAGCTCCGTAGTTTTTGATGCGTTAATAACATGCGATGGATTGATAAGACTATTGTGGTTTAACGCTTAGTTTTATAGGGTCAAACCCAAGTGCAAATTCAACCAGAGTCCTGGTGAGTCCAGGGTCGAATGCAGGGATTACTCCCTAATGTGCGGTGAAACTAAAAATACGATCGTAGTGCAAATTGAAATGTTCGAAATGGTTGAGTGAATGAGCTATTTTGAATCTAAGTACTAAGAAATGAAAATTATGTCTAAATGAAACAGTGTGAATTCAGTAAGGGTTGAGAATAATTATCACTAACACTTCTTAAACATCTAAGTGGATTATGTGATCAAGCAATGCACTCAATGTTACGTCCAACATTTCTCAGTGTATCTAGCCACATTATCTTATTTCTAAGATGCATGCGATGAGTGCAATGTGAAGATGATATACTTATTTCTAAGAAATACTTTCTCTTATTTTATGAGATCCAAATCTAAGGTCTTTCAAACTTAGATTAAATTTACTTTGAACATTCTCTCAATTGATTCAAGCAAGTCATATAAGCATGCATAAGACAAGTTGATCGTCTGATTCTTTTGTTATTTAGTAGTGCCAGTTGCACACTTCTCAACCCATTAACAAATTAGTTACACATGATATTGATAGAAATGGACAGAAGATAAGATGAACATGTATTCATATTATACAGTCTAAAATTGTCAATAAAAAAAGTACAATGCGGAAAAGAAAAGAGTATAGAATCAAGTCGTGGTTTGAAATTTCGTGCTCTTTTACGGCTCCTTTAACGACTGCTTCACTTAGAACATTAAACCATTGTATCCTTCTTCCTCTCTCACAGGAATCCTATGCTCTCTCACTAGGGAATTTCTATGAAAATATAGGAAGGTTTTTTAGTAGAGTTTCCTCTCAGAATTTTCTCTTCTCCTACTATTGTTGTTTCTACATGAAAAATGCATGGGTATTTATAGGCGTTCGAGGATGCTTTTCTTCTTCTTTTTATTTTATCTTTATCATGATTGCATTGATGGGGCGCATTAAATTCCATATCATGTCGCGTCATTTGCAACGTGTCAGGGGTTCATTGAATCTTCACAAAGTTGCCAGCTACCAACACAGTCTGTGATTTGACTCCCACCACCCATGTCATGTCAAGCCCCATCACTTATAGCAACGCGATCATCTGCTTTTCTAGCAGTTCTTATTTGATCGCATCAGTGGGTACTTGGCTTATGTGATCATGCGTTCATCTGGTTGTGCTGAAAGGTATTCTGCACAAAGATAGCAATATCAGTCTGAAATTTAGATGTGTTAGATATTGAGAGTGTGTGATCGCATACTCTATTTTTTGTATAAATTCTTTGGTAAAGAATGTTGAAGCTTCTTGCCTTTCTCTTATTTTTTACATATAAGAGATACAATAACTTATTTCTTACAAGTTATCAGTTTTATGTTAGTTGAACCAATGGTTGAATGATTTTATATTACTTGTGCAAAAGTCCATTAACCTAAGATCCAAGGTTATCTGATGTAACTTAAATATAGATGTGGAAACATACAAGTGGATCATATTTAAGTGATAACCTAAATGGTTTGTAGTATATGGATAAGGTTGGATGCCTTATCTTGGTGACACTACTGATACAACTCACTTTCTAGTTGTTACAATTGTTGTAAAGTACTACATGTGGAGTTTTATGTCTTAAAATTCGTGGTTTGTAAACAGTAAACTTATTTTGTAAATTGATAAAGTTGTTATTGAATATATGAATTGCTTATTTTTCGTTTTAATAAATACAATAAACTAAAAGATCCATGACTATTACATGAGTACTTCAACTTTATGTGCAAATATAAGAATGGATCAGATTTGATTAAATAGTCAAAATGATCTATAGTACATATAAGATTGGGTGCCTTATTCTGGTAACACTATTGGATGTGGCTCACTCTGTAGTTGTTACAAGGAGTTGTAAAGTGCTACAAATGAAGTTATCCTGATTCGTTCATGTGATGACATGAGGAGTGGGGGCGTCCTGTGTAATGAGTTTGCATAAGATCAGACCAAAAAATAAATCACTCTTACTTTATAACGTTGTTTACTGTTTAAGACTGACTATTTCAAGACGATGACCTAGGTGACTTGACCTTAATCCTGAGCTAACTATGAACTCCTGTTTATTCGAAATTATCTTAGATTTGCATGGGTGAGGGTTGGCTCAACAACGCCGGCTCAATAAGCCTTCTATTGCTAGGATAAAACCTGGTAGATAGTTAGGGTGTAAGACAGAATTCACTCCTACCCACTTTCAAGGATAGTAGAGAGATTGTTCCCTTCAGTGCTGATTCCGGGTCTTGAACATGGGCCCCAACCTCTCATTGGCCCGAGAAGGACTTTGTTTGTTGATTAGATCACAAACAAATTGTTCATTAGAGGATCAGCGGAACTTAAGAACCAATAGGTAATCTCGGGGGTAAAACAGTCATTTAACTCAACCGTTATTACGAACAATCTTTAAAGGGTTAACTTACTAATTATGGTTATATCGAGTGGACACAATATATCTGCAGTGAGGGGAGTGCAACTATTGGGCTTTAGTGGAGTGACCCGGTAGTTAATGAATGTGGATTAATTGTAAAGAATTTAGTCAATTAATCTCATAACATTGGAGCCTATAATCTGTAGGTCCATTAAGCCCCCTTACTAGCTCACAGACGGAATTAACCTTAGAATAGTGTGATAAGTTAATTTGAAACAGTCAAATTCGAATTAAGGAAATTAGTAATTATATGTGATATAATTACACGTTTAATTTGGAATTAAATAAAATTGGAGAATCGATTAATATTTAAATATGATTTAAATACTAATGTTATGAATAGGGATTAATAGTGATGGATTTGGTAACAAATTAATTTAATATTTGATATTAAATTAATAGAATTAACTAAATTGTTTAATTAGTTATTAATTATTAATTTTATGAGAAAAACTAATTATTGAATTATTTTTTGTAAAATTAATAAAATTTCAATTTTTAAAGAATTAAAATTGAAAATTGATTTTGATTTTGATTTTGAAATTGAACTCAAAACTCAAAATGGAAAAAATTGAAAATTTGGAAAAACCCACAAAGTGGGATTTTTCCACTCAACTTCAAAGCACCTTAATCACCATAATCCACTAATTCCACCAAGTTGGTGGTGGGTTGACGGTCTAAAATACAAAAGGGCTTCAGTTGAAAAGGACATGCAATTGCTGAATTGTTGAATTTTTTAAAATTGAAGAAGTTATTCTTCAACAAGCTGAAAAACCAGAAAACATTTCCTCAAATTTTCTTAAGTTCAGGCTTGTTTTGAGTCCCACAACTCAATCTAAGGCTCCTAAAGAATAGTAGGAAAGCTTTAGTGGTGGTCCACAGCCTGAATTGGAGAAGATTGCAGCTGTATTTCATTGAAGAAGAGGATCTTCAAAGGTATTTAATGAAACCCTCTTGATCGCCTTTGAACATGCTTAATTTGATGTCAAAATTGAGGAATTAGAATGCTTAATGATCCTGTTTTCTTCCTTTGTGTGTTTCTTTAAACCAACACTACAAATGATCTGATCCTAATCATTCTTGTGGAGACATGTGAGAAGGGGTATCTTATATAAAAGAGTTTATATAAAGATCGGACCACGAAATGTTAAGCTGTTCTTTATAACGTCATTGCTAGAAGAGACTTACATTTCATCAGGATGACCATAGGTGACTTGACCTTAATCTTGAGTGAGTTATGAACTCCTGTCTATGAAGTGGGTGAGAATGGATAAATTCGTTGACTCAATAAGCCTACGATTTTGGGGATTCGTCTGATTGGGGAGCTGGGAACACAGCTGTAAAGGATCTCTTAATGAAGAGCATCCAAGAGCACGTTCGGATCTTTCTGATTTCACCGTGACTGAAATACAACATATACATTATAACAGACAGTTATGCAATTTACACTAATTAAAGGCATGCTTCGAACAATAAAAATACAAGAGAATAGTTCTCATACCAGTTGAAGACGCTCTTCAAGCTTTGGAACTCATACGCAACGGAAGACCTCTACACGAACTCTATCGCCCAGCAAATGCGTCGGCTACAACAGCACGATCAGTCATGAACAAGTGAATGCAGCGGGGACGACACCATCAAAATGGAGCCATTGGTATTCTCAGAGTGAGAATCCAAAGTGTGGTCTTTGGCAAGTTTGGTAAAGGTTGAAGAAAGAACTAATCATGTAGACGATAAGTAAGTGGGAAAGAAAATGAGCTATCGTATAGCTAAGTGCTTATCGTTTAGAAGAAGCTACATGATCGTGTAGGTTTTACTAAGCGATCATTTAGTAAATGGTAGACGATCATTTAGAAAACACAACACACTATGCGATCATTTAGGCACTGAGTGACTATCGTATAGGCTCTTGACTATACGATCGTTTACGTTTCCACACCGATGCCAATTTTTTCGAACTTTTGCAAAATGAAACAAATTTTCATTTTATTCACCGGTTACCATAACCGAATAAGGCTCCTCCCACTAACGCACATCCGAGAGAAATTTTAGGTCAATTATCATATAATTAAACAATTTAATAATTAATGAATATAATCATATTATATTCTTACCATATAATTTGATATCACTTATCATATAATTAACCAGACCAATTATATCATATATAATCGAACTCCCTCTTGTCAATTTGAACATTTCAAGCTGACCCAAAAACTAATTCTCGACTTTATCCAAGCTACCTAGGGGACCTTATAGACCTGTGGCTCGAAGCTCCAACGGTACGTGAATAGCTGACTAAACTCTTTAGCCACGAGATCCACCATCTGTTAACTGCCAGACATTCCACTAAAGATTAACAGCTGAACTCTTCTTATCACAGATATATTTTTGTGTCCATCGGATATAACCAATCATGAGTACGATGACCCTTCACAAATGCTCGTAAGTACAGCTGGGCCAATTTACCGTTTTGCCCTATAGTTACTTCTCACTCCTTAAGTACCATTGATTCCTCTAATGAACAATATAACATAGGCCAACTATGTGTGAACACCTCTCGGGCCAAGAGAAGGTGTGTGACGCCACATCGTTCAAGCCCTGGAATCGGCCCTTAAGGGAATTATCTATCTACTTGCCCCTATTTTGGGGAAGGAGTGAATTCCATTTTGTGTAGCTGAGTTCCCAGCTCTCAAATCAGACGAATCCCCAAAATAGTAAGTTTGAATCAGCGACCTGGCCACTCACACCCATATAAATCAAAGGACTACCCTCAATGGCAGAAGTTCCCAACTCACTCAGGATTGAGGTCATGTTACCTATGGTCATCCTAGTGAAGTGAAGTCTCTGTCATGAACGGTGTTATATAACGAGACGTTAACACTTCATGATCAAGTCTTATACAAATTTTTTGTATAGGACGCCCCCGCTCGCATGTCCCCAACACGAATGATCAGGATCATACCATCTGGGACAAGTCACAACACTTGTGACCATTCCACAAAGCGGGCCACATCCATAATGTTACCAGGATAAGGTTTCCCCCCTATATACATATACTACAGACCATTTTGGTTATCACTCAAGACATGATCCACTTGTATGTCATCATATACATGCTTAAGTTACATACAGATAACCATGGATTTTATGTTTATTGGTTTGTGGTAAAGCAAATAAAACATGCAACTGAGCAAAAAACAAGATGTGAAGTAAATATCATATATTATACAACACAAGCGTTCGTACAAACTGTTTACAAACTACAGGACTCAAGACTTTAGGGCATCAACCCTAACAAGCTGCACAAGAAGAAATTCACTCATTTTCGATAGTTAAGGTAAAAAGATAAATTACTCCCTTAAGGGCTGATTCTGGGACTTGAATAATGAGGCACCTCACCCTCTCATGGCCCGAAAGGGGTTGGTCATAGTTAAACTGTGACTAATTGTTTATTAGAGGGATCAACGGTACCTAAGGAGTTAGATGTAACTACAGGGATAAAACGCCCAGGTGTGCTTACAAGTAGTTTGTGAAGAGTCAACTCACTACTGATTGGTTATATCCAATGGACACATGAATATATCTATAGTGCGAAGAATTCAATTATTGGTCTTTAATGGAGTGACCGACAGTTAATTAATGTTGATTAATTTGATTAAAAGAGTTTAATCAATTAATCTTGTACTATTGGAGCTTCAATCTATAGGACCATAAGGTCCCTTCATTAACTCAACGAGGACTAATGAGAATCAAATTAATTTTGGTGTGATTTGAATTGTTCAAATTAATTAAAGGGAATTAATTGTATAAGATATAGTTAAATAATATATATTGATACATTATATAATATAATGTATGTTTGATACATTTTTGTGAGAGAAATAAATATTTGAATATGATTCAAATATTAATTATATGAATATGATTCATATAAAAACTAGATGTTAAAATTTAATGTGAATATGATTCATATTAAATTTATATAGTTTTATGAGAGAAATAAATGTTTGAATATGATTCAAATATTAATCATATGAGTATGATTCATATAGAAACTATATGTTGATATGAATATGATTCATATTAAAATTATATATTTTACTGAAAGGTGTTATAATTTGAATTTGATTGAATTATTATTTATATGAATGTGATTCATATAAAAGCTATAGGTTAAAATTAATATGAATTTGATATATTAATACCTCAGGTTATTTGAGAGAATGATAAACTATAGTTTATGTTATATATGATATAATATTAAATATAGGTTATGTGTTATATGTAATATAACATATAGTTTAAATATATATTAAGTGGTTAATATAGATATTAAATTCAAATTTTTGAATTTGTATTTATTAAAAATAAAAGGTGAAGGAGTTATAACTCACTCACCCCTTAATCTCTCTCTGTAACAATTATGGAAGAGAGAGTAGGTTCTCTCTCTAGTCCTCCTTCTTTCTGTGAATTTCATAGAGAATAAAAAAACTCTCAGTTATCTTCTCCTTCCCTCACGCCAAGATTGAGTGCAAGCCTACACCTCTATACGATTCTCATCCCTGAGAATAACGGGGAAGACCCCTTGATGGTATCTGTTACTGTTCGTTGAGTTAATGGATGTCGAGTATGTGAGATTGGGAAAAGATGACTTGGATTGGAGAGGAACGTGAAGATTTGGTCTTCAAGGATATGTAATTTCTTAATTCCTTTCTCTCTATTTGAACTGTAAAAAACATGTTTAGGTTTATGTTTTTCCATTGTTTTCATTACTCTGAATTCTACGTATTCTGTAAAACAAAATTTAGAGATTGATGCATCCAATTGCTTCCATTACAAGGAATTTCAATCTTTTCACATATACCTTAATTAAAATTGACAATTTTGTTTATTCTTTATTTTTTTTGTTTGAAATAAATAAATGTCAAATAGTTGACAAAAAGAGGAGTAAGAGGATAATGGAGAAGAGGAGAAAAAAGAGAAAAATAGAGAAGTAAGACCCTATTTAATGGTTTTTGTTCATTTAACAATAAGATTGTATTTTTGTAATTTTTTTAAGTTTAAGAGTATTTTTTAAATTTTTGGAAGTTCGTGCCTATTTTTTATACAAAACCCTCATGGTTTTTCTCCAAAAACTTAGGATGAACTCGATTTGGAAGTTTAAAAGTATGTCTGAAATATTTAAAAGTTTAAGAGCATTTTTTAATACAAAATACAAAATTTAGAGGTAGCTTTGTATAATTTAACCATTATTGAATTGGAAACCTTTTTGAAACATTTTCTCAGGCCGGCCGGCCGGCGGCGGCTCTTACATCCTCTTCGTCTAGACTTACCTTGCCGGCCGGAATCGTGTTTTTGGCGCGGTCCTACATGTTCTTAATATATACACAAATAAATTACAGTTACCGAAGCTACGTGGTCCGTTTCCGAACCAAAGTCGCGCGTTTTGAATACTCGGGTAGTAGTTTCTGCTTGGAGGGAAACCTGGTTTCTTAATTGACCTTAATACCCTTACTCTTTCAACAATAATTCCAATTCCTACTCCATTTATATTTCAAATTTTTTTAAAAAAAATTAACATATTAGGACACATTTAAAGTTATTATAATTATGTCGATTTATCATCTTTATGTTTGTATGATATATTTAAGTTATTGACAACATAGATTAATTAGTTAAAGACATTGAAAATCTCTCAAAATTAGTAAAAACGAGGAAGAAAAATATTTTATTAGTTCTTAAGTTTTGAGTCAGTTTCATGTGGTTTTTAAGTTTCAAAATGTTGCATATTTAATTGTTAAGTTTTGAGTTTAATTTCAATTTAGTTTTTGAATTTCAAAACGTTATACTTTTTACCTTAATTTTTTACTAAATACTAATTATCAATCTTTAAATTTTAGGGATTGAATTGAATAAACTTAAAATTTAAGGAATAAAACTGTAACAATTTGATATCTAGGGACGAAATGAAAACTAAATCCAAAGCTTAACAATTTTTTTTTGTAAAATTTATTATCCTTTACTTTTATAATATTCTATTTTAAACTTAATGAATAACAATTTTGGTTCTTATGTTTATTTTGGCTTAATGACATACTTAATGTAACATGATTTCAAGTCACATAAAGGTAAAGGCAAGCATTTGGCAAGTGGATAGTGTGGGTATATATAGCAAAGATCAAAAGGATTATTTTCTAATAAATTTAAAAATTGAAATATATATTTAAATATATATTTTAAAAATTTAAAGATAAAATAGAACAAACCTAAAAGTTTAAGTCTCATTTGATAATAATTTTGTTTTTTGTTTTTATTTTTGAAAATTAAACCTATAGATACTACTTTTCACCCTCAAATTTCTTTCTTTGTTATCTGTTTTTTAACAATAGTTTAAAAAACAAGTCAATATTTGAAAACTAAAAAATAGCTTTTAAAAATTTGTTTTTGTTTTTTAAATTTGACTAAGAATCCAGTTATTGTATTTAAGAAATATGCAAGTCATGGTAAAAATAGATAGTAAATAGACTTAATTTTCAAAAACAAAAAATGAAAAATGAAATGTGTTACTAAACAGAGTGTTTGGAATCAAAATATGAAACAAACTTAGAAGTTTGACCAAATAAAATTTCTCCAATGAATCTGTGAAAGAAGGGAAATGGTATTTGAGTATTAGTTTATAGTATATGAAAATATAAAACTAAAAGGAAAAAGGAGAAAATAAGAATAAGATAGAAGCACTAGGTCTAATTATTGAGGTGATTTTTTCATTTTTTTCTTCATTAGATTTATTAGGACCACCCATGAAATTTTAACCCTTTTTTCTTATTTCTTACAAAAATTACCCATAAAAGATTTACTAAATAATTGCAAAAATGATTATACCTTTTCATATGTGGTTGACAAATTGAATCATTATATCATATCCAAGGTGAATTTATATATATACACACATATATAATTTTATTGTCTATAAATCTTTGAGTAATTATGAAGATCTTCAAAGTGGTTAAATATACTTTTTAAGAAATGAATAAAATTTTTATGTATTATATAGTTAAGTTTTAATATATATTCTTTTTTTTTTAGTCCATTTTTAACATTTTTACTAATATTTTAAAAACTAAATAAATTTTTTTTTATTTAATTCTTTCAATGAGATTCTTATTTTAAAGTTAATAAAAATGTGAAAAAGGTGATTATTTAGCATCGATTTATATTTACTATATGTTCGTCATTTTCATGAGATATGATGATAAATTTTCATAAATTCAAGAATCAAAATTATAAGACGAAAAGAAAGTTTAAAAGATAAAATGAAACATTCAAAAATTTAAAAAAAAAAAAAATTGACAAAATTATATACGCGGAAGAAAAAAAAGTTATTTAAAATTATATGTAAATATTGTTTTTTATTAATTCTTTTAAATGTCTCAATTTGGATCATATTAAGTTATTAGCTAGACTTGATTTTCAAACAATTAGTCATATCTTCGCTACCATATGTTAAGATTTGAATCACTTCTATCGTAATTTATAATGATTCATATTTATGATGGTGGTTTGATATCCTTAGTGACTATGTTCTGTGTGATGGTGGAATTGATTTTGGGGATCATTTATTCTTTTACTGCTCTTTTAATAAAGTTATCTAGAGTGTCATGTTTTTGTGGGGTTGGTGTTCCCAAAAGATTTTTCATTGAGATACATAGTTTATTTGGATCTATCAATTTAGTACTCTCGAAAGCGATATGATTGATGCATCAAGTTTGTAAAATTGATTGGTGTACAGTTATTTACAATATTTGGCACGAGCATAATTTGCGAGTCTATGGTGCAACGTGCATCCCCCCTCGGTGGTTAGTCTGATGGTTCGATCTAAAATTTTTGTTTGTTATTCTCAGTGGATTGAGTTTCTCTTATGAGGTTCTAAAGGGACTTCATCTTCGCCTTGAAACCTTCTTGAGTTGTGTGAGCTTTTGCATTGTGCTTTTATTATTAGTTTTTTTCTTCTTTCAATTCTCATTTGTTGTGTTTTGTTTGTGCTTGACCTTATACTATTAAGTTCCCCTATCTTTCAGCAATGTATTACTTTTGGGGGAAAAAAAATCATATTTACGTCTGATTACCTCTAATCAAACCCATGGATAAACTAATAAACTTTTGCTCATAGTATAAAATGATTTTGTTATCTCACGCCTACTTAATAATTTAATTAGTTAATCAAATTGTACTTTAATATTTTGATTTATTTTTATTAAATAAACTCTTGAAGTTGAACAAAAACAAAGCATATATCAGCTTTATGCCCTCTCCAAGTGATTCGTCTAGATATTCGATCTAATATTTCTATATTGTTCTTCGTTCTTGGATGCTTCCATTGTGGGGATATGATATTGTTAACTTCTTAATATATATATATATATGTATACATAAATATGTATAGAAAAAATTGATCAAATGTTCCCATTGCAAAGAACCTCTTATATGTATTATCAGTACTTATTTAAAACTAAGCATCTACGAGCTAAAGCATGCCATAACATTCTTAATTACAAATGAAAATTTTAAGTGGGCTTAATCATGAGAGAGAGAAAGTATAAAATAAATGGGTTAAAAGCTTAATTTCTAACCAATTAAATAATTGGGGTATGTAAAAGAAAACAATAAAAATTTCTTAATGGCTATTTTTTTTAATATATGTTTAATCCTGTATTTTCTTTTTCTTTCATGTTTCATCATGATTGAAGGTTAAAGTATTGATCGCTAACTTATGTTTTGTAAACTGGTAATATTTAAATGAGAAAAAAAAATTCATCTAAAAAAAAAGAGTTATCATCTTGGTCTCCATACTTTAATTTTGTTCAATTTTAGTATCCATATTAAATATTATGTCATGTAACTTAAATTTATCATCAAAATCACTTTTAACATTTAGATTTACGAACAATGAAAAATAAAATCAAACAAAGTAACAAAATAAAATGAACTAAATTTAAATGTTATATGTTTATATTGTTTGAGGCAATAAAGCAAACATATGATGTGTAGAATTCAAGCAAAAGCTAACTGATCATTGTTATTGTTTCATGAATGAGAGGATGTACCTATGAAGGGAAAAGAGGAACCTAAAATAATTAACACTCTCCTTCTTTCGCCCATATTAAATTACTTTTAAACAAAACCATTTAATAGTTTTATTTATTGCCCAATTTTTTAATTGACATTTTTTTTAGATACTTTAATTGACAAATTTTAATTTATCACTTATGGTCTTAAAAGGGTTTATTTCTCATTTCAATTGATTTGCTTTCAAAATTACTATACTAATCCTATATACCCTCAAAAGTATATATTTTAGTTAATTAATTTAAGTTTGTTCTTTTTTTTTTTTCCTATGACTTTCCCAATAATGTTTGTTTTAATCATAAATATTAACTAATCCGTTAGAAATCGACAAACAAAGAATGCACAAAATGTAAAATAGTAGAATATCGATATACAGATTTATGTGATTCACTAACTGTGTGTCAATTATGTCCACAGAGCAAAGGAGAAACAATGTTATTAAAGATAATGTTACGGAATATAGAATAGTGGCACCTTTAAGATTAGAGAAGTGTATATAATGCATTTTTCTAAATCCTAAGGTCATAATCGTAAATAAATTGTAAATAATTAAATATGTCAAATCCAAGTTCAACTTAGGTTTGGGAGGTAATCTCTGGACGTACTTGATCGTTTAAAATGTCAAATAACATATTGAAGACGTTCCATCATCTAATAAATGGAAATGATTTTTTTTTTTTCAAATTCTCAAACAGAAAATAAAATCACTTTAAAATAAGCTTGAACAATTTTATGGATTAAAAGTTTAAAAATCAAAACAAAATAAAATTTGAAGAAAATATATAGCGGTAAACAAAAATCTAGATCCAAAAATAAGAATGGAATAGAGACGAGAGAGAGAAAAACCTTCAAAATATAACACTTTTCAAATAATAACTGTCCACATTATTATTATTATTATTATTATTATTATTATTATTATTATTATTATTATTATTATTAGTACAATTGGGGTAAGTGAACCTCGTAATTATATATTAATACATTCGTATGTGAATTCAACTATACTCTAATTATTTTTCTTAGAATTCAATTTTTTTAAAATATATATATAACTAAAAAAATCGATATATGAGATATTCAAATATGTAAATATTTTACTATAAGAGATAAATATTTTTGAAATTTTCTATTTATAAGAATTTTCAAAGTTAGTAATTAATATTATTTTAATCCATTCGTAAGTAGCTTAAATATGAGTACTTTGATTAAAAAAAAGTAAACTATATTCCATGGAATTAATTTCTTTAAATGATGATGTGATATCTCAAAATGTGATTAATTTTTCGATTTTATGAAAATTAAAGGGTTAAATATACAAATTATTGGAAGAAAAACTTATCGTCTTCCATGTTAGTGAAATAGCTACATCATCTCTCAAGTTGTTAATTTTATATTTTCTTTCAAACCATATTTAAAAATTTAAACGGTTATATATTGACCCATTTATTGTCAATTAAAATAGCAAAATTCAACCGTAATTAATATGTACTCCTTCTCTTAATGTTAGAGATTGAAATCTCATATATTCCCACTTATTCTACTAAAATCATCCCTTCAATTTAATACAATTTTTTTTTTCTATCTTATGAATAATAATATAAATATTTCAATATCAAAATTTTCTTTCAAAAGTTTGGATACCAAATCTTGATTTCTAAGCTTACCTTATGTAGATATATCTTGATGCTATACTTTTAACTATTTAACTAAAAAAACATTGATGTTTGGATCATTAGATCACACCAATAACAATTTCTTTTTGTTACATCAACACCAAAATTAGAATAGGAAACACTATCTAACTACAATATTGTTTTTTTCCATCTATTTTCTTTTTTTTTTCTTTTTTTTTCTTTTTTTTTCTTTTTTTCTTTCTTTTTTTCTTTCTTTTCTCCTTCTTCTCCTTAAGTGAATCTTTTAGATTCCTTCTCACCATCATACTATATCTTTTTCCATATTTCTTTTTTTTCCTACAAAAAAAAAAAAGAAAAAAGAAAAAAGAGAAAACAGATCAACTATGTCAATACCAACCTGTTTTTTATAGATACTCTAAAATCTATGATCCAAAACCAAGTAGACATCACCAAATTTAGTTGACACATGCTTCAAATTTAGAATATATATATATAAAGAAGAGAAATTCAAACTATTTACAAAAATAGTAAAAGAAATACAGATAGATATTGATAGACCATCTATCAACATTTATTAATGATAGATTTATATAAGTTTCTATAGACACTAATAAGTTTCAACCTCTATCAAAAAAAATTAAAATTTTGTTATTTTGTGTAAATAGTTTTCTCATTTTTCTATTTTTCAAAATCTCTTTATATATAATGTCATAAAATATATAAATTAAATAATTAGAAAGTAGAACGATAACTTTTTAAGGTAAAGATTATACTCAACCTCCTATTAAACCTGAAATATTTTTAAAGGATAAAGTTAGGAAGGAAATGATAAGTAACTGGGGACCAAAGAATTATAGTATAGGAGAGAGGCAGAGAAAAATATGGGAAAAAGAAAAGGAGAAAACTTAGATTTTTATAATAACAATAAAAATAATTTCTTTTCTTTTTATTAAAAAGAGAGCCTAACATTTCATAGTTGTTATTTTAGGCTATATGTGATGTCTACTTGGTTTTGGAATATAGATTTTAAAATTTAAGCCAATAAATTATTTTGATACATATTTTATATTATTGTTTCAAAAAATCAACCCAACTTTTAGAAAATTAATTTTTAGGCCTTTTTTATAACCATTTTGTTTTTTATTTTTATTTTTATTTTTGAAAATTAAGTTTATAGACATTAATTTCACATCTAAATTTCTTCTTTTATTATTTACTTTTCATCAATTATTTAAAAAACCAAGCCAAATTTTGAAAACTAAAAAAATTAACTTTCAAAAAGTTGTTTTTGTTTTTGGAATTTTGCTAAGTCTTCAACCATTGTAGTTAAGAAAGATACAAATTATTCTAAGAAATGTGGATGAAATAGGTTTAAGCTTTAAAAGCAAAAACAAAAACAAAAAACCAAATGGTTACCAAATAAGACCTTAAAAATTTGTTTTCATTTTTTAAAATTAGATAAAAATTCAAATGTCTTTTTAAGAAATACAAAACTGATAGAAAATTAGGATAAAACAAATATAAATTTTAAAAAATAATAATAAAGTGGAGGACTTTGACTATTTAACCATTTGATTTTTTAAAATTAAGATGTAAAGGCTATTTGTACTTATAATTTTCAAAAACTTGATTTTGAATTTAGAATTAGAAATACGTGTTTTCTTGAGATTCGTATGAAACGAGGAAAAATTATAGAGAAGAAATGAAAAGAAAAGAAAAGAAAAGGATAATTATAAGGGTGAAATGATAATTTCGCCAAATAAAAAAAAAACAAATTTGAATTTAAAAAAGATTTAACTAATTCGGACAAATATATTTGGTTTTAAATTTTCTCACCCGTTGAACACAAACCGTTAAGCCATCTTGTTCGCGGGAGGCTCGGAACTAGCTTCGGTCCCATTTTCTCCAACAAAATTTGGACGAACACATAAAACTGAAAGACCCATCAAAGATTTTCGATAAACACAGAGAAAAATCCTTATAATGAAGAAAAACGACTCGACCCACTAATAAAAGGGCAAGACATTCTCTCCCTCTTCCTGTTTTTCTTCAATTTTTGCAATGATCCTTCACCCAGAATCGAAAATTCCCTTCTCCTGAGCTCTTCTTTCGACCCTTTTTCAAAATCATTTCTATTCTAACACCCAATTTGTTTTCTGGGAAAATTGGGATTGTTTGGAATAGATTAGGGATTTTTATTTGATTTCTGTGGATTCTTGAGGGCTTAATGATGGCGACAGAGCAAGTTTTTCCGTTTTCTGTTGCTTCTGTGGTTGAAGATGTTCTTCAACAGCATGGAGTTCGTCCACGAAATATCGATTTGGCTTCGAAGAAGTCTGAAGAAGACTGTATGTTCTTCGTTTTCTTGTTTTCTGGGCTTTGCATTTTGACAATCCATCGATTTTTCTTCTTCCTTTTGTTTACATAATGACTGTTGAATGATATGATTTGTTGATTGATGTGATTCCCATTTCTGGTGTTGTAATATGTATTTTGTGAGCTCGTGAGTCGTTTGGTAATGTTCATGTTTCTTGTTGGATTCTGAGAAACATCACCTCTTGATGGCCATTCCCTTTTTCTCATTTCTTAAGAAACATATTATTTGTTTTTTCATTTGATTTATATGAACATATTAGCTATTTTGAATTCAATCCCATTTTTCAGTTAGAAAATCAGATTAATTTTGGATTTTAATAGCATGAGATGAGGGGAAATTGGGAAGTTCTGATTATGTTACCCCATTCAAGTACAGAAATCTATGTGAGTTTAATGAAGGGATTTGGTTGACGTGAAAATGAAATTGAATGTTCCTCATTTTACTTTGAAGCCTTGAGAAGGTATGAAGCGGCTGGGTGGCTAAGGAAAACTGTTGGAGTTGTTGGTGGTAAAGACTTACCAGCTGAGCCTTCTGAAGAGGAATTTAGGCTTGGATTAAGAAGTGGAATTATTCTTTGCAATGTCCTCAATAAGGTTCAACCTGGAGCAGTGTCAAAGGTATATATAGTTCATAATTTTTCCCCTTATTCTAAGTTACCATTCCATCTTACGGCGATGCCCTCATAGTTTTTGGTTTCAAAAGATTGTGTATATATCTAGAAAGTTGGAATGTAAACATTTTTCCCTTTTTTGTCTCTATCATTGAGTATATCTAATGTTATGGTCATTCAATTCCTGTCCTTGTGTAGGTTGTTGAAGGCCCATGTGATTCTGTAATCATTCCTGATGGGGCACCCTTATCTGCATACCAATACTTTGAGAATGTAAGAAATTTTCTGGTGGCCATAGAGGAAATGGGGTTGCCAACTTTTGAAGCGTCTGATCTAGAACAGGTAAGTTTGGTAGTTTTGGACCTTTTTTTGGTAACTTGAAGTGAACCAGATTAATCTTTCTTCTGATTGTATTGATCTATTGCGAATTTATGGCTATGTTAGGGAGGAAAATCTACAAGGGTTGTGAACTCTGTTCTGGCACTCAAGTCATACAGCACCTGGAAACAAGGAGGCGGAAACGGGGTGTGGAAATATGGTGGGACAGCTAAATCACCGACATCACGGAAAAATGTGGTGCTAAAAAATTCAGAACCATTCATGAAGTCTTTTTCAAAAACCTCATCTACTGGTGATAGTTTTTCTCTTGAATCGTCTTCAAGTGGTGATAATAGCAATGAAGCAGTTAGTGAGCTTTTCATCCTTCTTTTATTTTCTTCCCATTTCTACCTTTGGTTACATTCTAAGAAGTACAGATACGGATACGAGACAGGGGCACGACAATATGTCATTTTTTTAAATCTAGGACACGATACAGCGATGGTACATTTATTAAAATGTATATTTTTAAAAATATATATCATTTTTATTCTAGAAGATATATATCATTATACTAGAAGAAAATTTAAAGTAAATGTGTTGATGCATTTATATGCTTAAAAAAATAGTTTGATGTATTTTGCACTCAAAATTTATTATTATTGTCGTATATGTGTTTTTTTACTCTACTCAACAAGGGTTCTATGCTTGTCTAACACATTTGTTGCACTAACAAGTATCTGATACGTGTCTAACAAGTGTCAGACACGAATACACTAACCAAGCTAAAGTGTTCGTGCTTCTTGGGTTACATTGTTGATTGAGTTGGTTTAAGACATCTCAGGCTTTTTACAAATTTCAACTGCAGGGATCGCCCCGTCCTTTACATATGCTACTTTCTCAACTTCTTTCTAATAAACAGCTTGACGAAATCCCCAGTGTAAGTGTTGGCTTTTAATTCTCAAGTTATATAGACCATCTTCTTAGAAACATGTAGATGTTGAGATGAGTTTTCTTTTCTTCTCCCTTCATTTCATAACTTGTACTCTACTTTTTTTTCTTTTCTTTTTTTCCTAATGAATCTATAGATCGTGGAATGTATGATTGGTAAAGTCATGGAAGAGTTTGAGCATCGGCTAGCAACTCATAACAATATGGTATACTTTCTATTTCCCACTATGTTTTACGTTAGGAATCGTTATTTAGTTGTTGCTGAAATACATGGTTTATCCCTTCACCTCAAGAGTGATTACTGAATGAGTTAGCCTCTGGAATTCTGTTTTGATAACAATCTTTTATCAACTAATCTAATTGTCTTGATCATGGATAGTTAAACCAATATAGTTAAATACTATAGCCCATCAACTTAATCTTTTGCATTTAATGATGATATAACATGGTACTAGATTTGGATGTTTCAAGTTCTCATTTCCATTCAAATAATTGAGGGAGAGTGTGAACTGCTAAAATATTGATAAAAGATTAAATTTATCGTAACTCATCAGCTAGCTTAAACTTTTGGATTCGATGGTGATTTAACAATCACTCCATCTCTGTATTTTCTCTATTGGTTCTATGCTTATGACATTCCATTCTGCCCATTTGATAGATGAAAACTAATGCAGAAGATGTGGCAGAATCTGTATCTGAGAAATCTCCTCCACAAATCACTTCTGCTGATGAAACGGTAAGCTGTGAATTTATATCTTATGAAAATATTTTGGCACAAAGTTAATAGTTCAAGACAATTTCTTCTTAAGCTGGATGGGATGCTAATATATTTTATTTTTTTGAGAGATTAAGATGGAAGAGGAAACAACTAGTTCTCCTGAAGAAATAAGTAGTCCAGAAGCAACAAGTTTTCCTGAAGAGATAAATAGTCCAAAAGATAGTCCAGAGGCAGAGGAAACAAGTTGTCTTGAGGCAGACAGTTATCCTGAAGCAGAAAGTTGTCATGAAACAGAAAGTTGCCATGAAACAGAAAGTTGTTCCGAAACAAAAATTGAAAACTGTGAGTTTAATGATCAGCGTGATGAGGAATTGGAACGCAAAATCTTGAGAAGACAGATGCTGCTTGAAGAGCAACAGAGAAACATAGAGGTAGATGGTGTTCTAGTGTAATAGCTAGTAGCTAATTGCTTTTCTGGTACATACAACTTCAAAGTTGGTTTTCTTCTGTAGCTGTTGAAGGGTGCTCTTGATGAGACCAAGGCAGGAATGCAGAGTCTGCAAATGAAGTACCAAGAGGAATTCAACAATCTAGGTATAAATTACTAATTGATTTAAACTCTTTTATCATTCTTCTAGCTTGTACCTTCAAATGCATTCTCAGTCTAATTGCTAGCTGCCTAAATTAGGTAAGCACATGCATGGCGTGGCTTATGCTGCTTCAGAATACCGAAAAGTTCTTGAAGAAAATCGAAAACTATATAACCAAGTTCAAGACCTGAAAGGTAACATTTGCAGTGGCTTATTGTAATTTGAACTTCCTCATAAATTTTGGCTCTAATTTGGCTTTGTAGTAGTACCAGTCTTCTAAATATAATAATGTTCATAAATTGCATTCATCTATCAGGAAATATCAGAGTATATTGTAGAGTTCGACCATTCCTTGGTGGGCACTCAAATCGACCTTCTACTGTCGATCGCATTGATGAAGGGAATATGAGCATTGTGACACCATCGAAATACGGCAAGGAAGGAAGGAAAACATTCAGTTTTAACAAAGTATTTGGGCCTTCTGCGACCCAAGGTTCAACTGCTTTTCATGGTCTTATCATATAACTTTTCTGCATTATGAATATTGAGCACCTACATTCTCTCTACGCAGGGGAAGTATTTTCGGACACTCAACCTCTGATTCGTTCCGTGCTCGATGGTTATAATGTTTGCATATTTGCTTATGGCCAAACTGGATCAGGAAAAACCTACACCATGGTAGGGGATTAAGCATCAAATATATAAATTATGTGATTACTTCCATAAGTTTTTGTGCTTTTTTCCGGTGGTGTTATTGATTATATCTCATTTGTAAAATCCAGTCAGGACCAAATGAGCTCACTGAGGCCACTTTAGGTGTAAACTACAGGGCATTGAGCGATTTGTTTGTTCTTTCACAACAAAGGAAACAGACCATTTCCTATGACATATCCGTTCAGATGCTTGAGATTTACAATGACCAAATTAGGGATCTCCTTGTGACAGATTCCACTAATCGAAGATATCCTTTTCTTTTTTTTCTTCTGGATTTCCTTCTATATTTCTTTATTCTATTTCATATAATGAAGCCCTTACTATATTTCATATACTTAACTAGTAATTACATTAGAAGTTCGTAACAGTTCTCAAAATGGGATTAACGTACCGGATGCATGTCTTGTACCCGTGTCATCAACATCAGATGTTATAAATCTGATGAATCTGGGTCAAAAGAATCGTGCAGTGAGCTCTACTGCCATGAATGATCGGAGCAGTCGTTCTCATAGGTACATTTGCTATTAACTGAGAAGCAAACTCTTAAATCAATTTAGTATGAAGATTTAGGCATGACTCATGATCTCATATAATCTAATTATTCATTGCTTTGTGCTTTGCATCTTTCGTACCTTCCAAAGAGGGTCACAAGTCTCCTTTTAATGTGCATTAACTATTATTGCAACAATTGCAGCTGCTTAACTGTTCATGTTCAAGGAAGAGATTTGACATCCGGGGCGATTCTTCGTGGGTGTATGCATCTTGTTGACTTGGCAGGAAGTGAAAGGGTTGATAAGTCTGAGGTTATAGGAGATAGATTGAAAGAAGCACAACATATCAACAAGTCTCTTTCTGCATTAGGAGATGTTATTTCCTCTCTTGCTCAAAAGAATGCACATGTTCCTTACAGGAACAGTAAACTCACACAATTGCTCCAAGATTCACTTGGTATGTGTGGCTCTGAAAACCATGGACTCCTTTTTGGCTGTAATATTCTGGCTAACCACATTTTGCTTTAATATGCTTTCAGGAGGTCAAGCAAAGACACTCATGTTTGTTCACATAAGTCCAGAGCCTGAAGCTCTTGGAGAAACATTGAGTACTTTAAAGTTTGCCGAAAGGGTTTCAACTGTTGAGCTTGGGGCTGCTCGGGTTAACAAAGATGGTTCCGATGCGAAAGAGCTCAAGGAACAGGTTTTGTTCTTTTTATTGTCTATTATTTGGTTGATAAGATTTGGAAGACCCTTTAGGCTTATTGTCTCTTGTTTTTCACTTTTTCATCTGTTGTCACTGCAAATTCTACTTGATTCATTAGTTGTTGGTCTTTTTCTTCCACAAGGCAATTAAAAAGTTCTTTTGTTTGCATGTTTGTATATGCTTTTGATCAGTACCAAAAAGAAAAGTAATGGTATACCTTGTCTCTCATATTTTTACGTGACAACTTTGTTTCTTATTATCAGATAGCTAGCCTTAAAGCAGCCTTAGTGAAGAAGGATGGTGAAACGGAGCAACATTCTCGATCAAACACTCCAGAAAAAAGTAGGATGAAAACCTTCTTGTCATCCCCTTCACTTCCTAGCTATAAAAGTGTCGTAGAGATGTCTGTTAACAGAACAAACTCATTGGAAGACGTTCGTAATGCTGCTGAGGTACGAATTGTATTGAAAAACAAATAAAGCTATTACTTTTCAACCAAAGATATGACAGCTTAACTTGATAACAAAATATGTAGCATGAAAGTTATATCAAAATTAGAGACAAGGCGAATGATAAACAATCCTTATGTAGGGATCATATCTCTTCTCAAGTTCAATATTGTATGCAGCTCAAACCACTTTCACTTGGATGTTAGTAAAAATCTTGATCGGTCACCGAAACACATCTTTGCTCATACATGCTCTTTCGCTAACAGGCTCAAAACAAAGCTAACCAAAAGCTCAAAAGAAGAAGCCTAGATCCCCGAGACATGTTACGGAATTCTCCATGGCCACCATTGGGCGCAACACTTGCTAAAGCGAGGGAAGACGACAAAGAATCTGTTTCGAGTGATTGGGATGACAAAGTTGTCATTAACAAGAATGAACTTACAGGACCTTGGGATGTAAACAAGTTGTCTGAGACATTTCATCAGAATATTCTTGTAGAACCCTCAAAGGTGTACCCTGAAAGCCCGTTCAACAATTATTCAGTGAACAAGAAGGAAAACCAAGAATTTGATGTGCAGAGGAACCAGTATGAGATGGCCAGCACTGATGATTCTGATGATCATGAGGCTACAAATAGTGAAACATCAGAACCAGAAGTAATTTGGCAGTCAAGCCTTCCAATTCCAAAGGCTTCAACCATTCCAAATGGTTTGGTATCAAAGACTAAGAAAACAGCTAATCCTAAGCCAGCCAAGAGCCCAGAAATCAGGTAATTAGTCAATCTCTACATTTCTTACTGCTCTTTGGTCTACATAGAAGATCATTTTTCTCTTTCTATCCAAAACCTGCTACCGAGTCCCGTGCAAAAGAACTTTCAACTCAAAATATCATGTTTAGTAGTGATTTATAGTAACCTTGGAAAAAGTCGAGCACTCAAAAGTTCTTTGTGAGAAAGCACTTGCAGAATGCAGAATGTGTTCGATTCAAGTGTTTATCGGAATGTGTAGAACCAAACATCAAAGTGGTTTTTCATTACCACTTATATCAGAATATTTGCTATTTAAGAGTCAAGTATGCCTTTTGTAATGCACATTGAAATTAAACCCTCAGTCAATCATACTTTATCCCCATGTTTGCTACACAAGATTGATGTATTCGAATATCTTTTAAACTAGGAGCTTCATTCCATCATTGATTCCTCCACCGTCACGGAAACCGCAAGCTGGAGTTGCCCAACAGGTGCCTAAGACGGGCAAACAGTTCGTTCCGGTTGAGGGGGGGAAGAGAAGGGGTGGCAATACTAAATGAGTATTGTGTGATGGAGTTTGTTCATGAATTGATTCTTCCTCATTTTTGTTTTCCTATTTTTGTATCCATTTGTTGTTGTATATAGAAAGAGAGAGAGAGAGAGAGGGAGAGATTCTCTGTTAAATAGGCAATAGTTCAAGTTGCCTAAGTTTCTCTGTTGAATCTTCAAATGTATGGTGAAATGGGTTCCCTCCTTGTATAATCCAATTTGTTTATATGTTGGTCCTTTGAGTTTTGTAATTTCAAAACTGTGAGACAAGGAAGTTGCAAGTTGAAAGGAAAAAGAAGAATCAAATGTATTTTGTGTTTGTTGTACCCCTTCTTGAGAGTGAAATTTAAAGCTTTAACCTATAAAGAAAGATACTAATGTTTTGACCATTTGATTTTTGTTCAAATTGACCTTTCTCTTTCGATTATATTGATTCGTGCTAATTAGAATTGTTGACAGATATATTGTTCAAAAAGTTGTGTTGTTTAATATGCAAAAGAATATAAGAGATGAATCAAACAGGTGGTTTCATACTTAGTTCTTGCCATCTTATATAACTATAAAATTGGGCCCCAAAACATGCAAATTCATGTAATTTTGGCCGTTGAACTTTATAATTGCTGAAATGAGTTTTTTTTTTAATTAAAATTTTTGTTTGTATCAGAATTTAGTTTCTTTTTCCATAAAACTATATTTAAAAAATATGAAAAATTTTCCATTCCCAACAATTTTTATAGGGAAATTATATCAAACAACTCAATTAGTCACAATATCTACTAATATAGCACTTATTTAAAATTAATTTCATATATGACGCATACTCACCTATTAGGTTTTAAAATTTTCATATATTCAAGTTTGCCCTTCTCTCGCGTGCTCTTTCTTCCTTCTTTTCTTCTTTCTTCTTCTTTTCCTTTTCTTTCACCCTTGCATGTCCTATTCCAACTCTTTTCCCTCTCTTCCACTGCCGCCACAAATGGTTGCCATCTCGTACCCTCTCTATGCTTTTCCTCTCTCTCTTTGGTCTTACCTGAACCACCACCGAATCCTACCTCAACCAGATTGTCGTTCTCGACCATGTTGCCCAAACGATTGTCGTTTTCGAAGGTCACATTCTTGAATATCTTCTCCATGACTTATCGAAGGAATCTAGTGAAGGAACTCGTTTACAAGGATCCTTAAGCGGAAGCAGATGTCCAAATTGTGGACCTGTAGCTTGAAGCTCCAACAGTACGTGAATAATTAATTAAACTCTTTAATTACATTATCCACCAAATTTTCGGGCACTCCACTAAAGACCGACAGCTGCGCTGTTCTCACTGCAGATATATTTCTATATCCATTGGATATGACCAATCAACAATACGATGACCCTTTACAAATTGCTTGTAAATATAGTTGGGCCAAATTACTATTTTGCCCTTGTAGTTACATCTAACTTCTTAAGTACCACTGATCCCTCTAATAAAAAATAGATCATAGTCCTACTATGACTAAACCCCTCTCGAGCCAAGAAATGGTGTGACGCCACATTGTTCAAGACCCAGAATCAGCCCTTAAGGGAGCAATTTATCTATTTACCCTTGCTTTGGGAAAGGAATGAATTTCATCTTGTGTAGCTGAGTTCTCAACTCCTCAATTAGACGAATCCCCAAAATGGTAGACTTGTTGAGTCGGTGATCTGGCCACTCTCACCCATACAAATCAAAGGACCGCCTTCATAAGTAGGAGTTCACAACTCACTCAAGATTAAGGTCATGTTACCTATGGTCATCCTAGTGAAATGAAAATCTCTATTATGAACGATGTTATATAATGAGACTAAGCATTTCGTGGTTCGATTTTATACAAACTCCTTTGTATAGAATATCCCCGCTCGCATGTCTAATACATGAATGATCAGGATCAGATCGTTTATAGTACTTTACAACCTTTGTAACATCTACAAAGTGAGCCATATTCGTAGTGTCACCAAGATAAGGTACCCAGCCTTATCCATATACTACAGGCCATTTAGGTTATCACTTAAATATGATCCATCTGTATGTCTCCACATACATGTTTAAGTTACAACGATAACCTTGGATGTTAGTTTATTGGTTTGTGGTTAATGCAACTAAAATATCATATATTTCATAAACAAAGTGAATAAAATATCAAATATTATTAATCACATACAAGTTTGTTCATACAAGGTTTACAAACTATAAGACCCTACGAGATTTAGGGCATCAACCCCAACATCTAGGCCCCTTGTCGGCATCCAAGACTTCGATTGATGTGAAGAAGGGTTACGAATTTGGGATAGAATGTTGATCTAGTCAACGACAAACCAAGCGATCAAATTCTCGATGTCGGAAGCAGCATCGGTAGTCCGCTACAGTCAATCATCGCCCATTCCAAATCCAATGTGGTCTGAATCACAATCTACATTTACCGAGTCCAACGCACTAGATTACACAATATAAAAGTTTGGATTAACTCACTTTGTGAAGTCGTTTACGGAAAACTCTTAGAAATGCCTTTTTTTTATGGTCACTAACAATGATAGAAGTTGATAGCATGTTATCATTGGTATAACTGATAATATGTTATTAACGATAACTTTGAAGGAACTCTTAACGAAGAGCATCCATGAGCGTGTTCAGATCTTTTCGATTTCAATGTGACCGAAATACAACACACACATTCTGACAGATAGTTATGCAATTTAACACTAATTAATGGCATGCTTTGATAAATAAAATATAAGGGATTGAGTTCACATACCAGTTGAAGACTCTCTTCAATTTCGAACTCAACGCAGCGAAAACTACCCTCTACAAACTGTATCGCCCAGCAAAACATTCGGCTATGGCAGCACGATAGTCTATACGTATAGCAGCAAGCACGAACAAGCAGGAGTGGGGACGACACCACCACTTAGAGCCCTTGGTATTCTCAGAGTGAGAATCCAAAACGTGGTCTTTGTTGAATTGGTAGAGATCGGAGGAACGGGTTGATCGTGTAGATGATAAGCAAGTGGGAGAGAAGGCTATCGTATAGCGGGTGCTTATCGTTTAGAGAAAGCTACACAATCGTGTAGGTTTTACCAAGCGATCGTCTAGTAATAGGTAAACGATCGTTTAGAAAATACGGCATGCTAGGTGATCGTTTAGGAAAGCTAAGCGATCGTTTAGAAAAAAGTGTGTGATCGTTTAGACGCGGGTGTGCGACCGTTTAAGCGATGAAGCTCTATCGTATAGGCTTCAGCTAAGCGATCAAGACGTTTTCACACCGATTGCGATTTTTTACGAACTCTTGCAAAATGAAACAAAATTTCATTTTATTCTTCGATTACAATAATCGAATATTGAATTTCCCACTAATGCACAATCGAGGAGAAGATTTCGGTCAGTTATCACATAATTAACCAATTTAATTAATAAATGAATATAATCATATTATATTCTTACCCTATAGTTTGATATCATATATCTACTACAGTAGTTTCTCCTCCACTTGATATAAATCACATTTATAACTAATTTCCTCCAAAATAATGTATCTCATACATTTAGTCAATTATATCATATATAATTAACCAGTTCAATTATATCATATATAATCGAACTCCCTCTTGTCAATTTGAACATTTCAAACTGACCCAAAAACTGATTCTCGACTTTATCCAAGCTACTTAAGGGACCTTATGAACCTATGGCTCGAAGCTCCAACGGTACATGAATAGCTGACTAAACTCTATAGCCACGAGATCCACCATCCGTTAACTACTAGGCATTCCACTAAAGACCAACAGTTGAACTCTTCTTACCATAGATATATTTTTGTGTCCATCGGATATAACCAATTATGAGTACGATGACCCTTCACAGATGCTCGTAAGTACAGCTGGTCCAATTTACTGTTTTGCTCTGTAGTTACATCTCACTCCTTAAGTACCACTGATTCCTCTAATGAGCAATACAACATAGTCCAACTATGTGTGAACACCTCTCGGGCCAAGAGAAGGTGTGTGATGCCACATCGTTCAAGCCCTGGAATCGGCCCTTAAGGGAGTTATTTATCTACTTACCCCTACTTTGGGGAAGGAGTGAATTTCATCTTGTGTAGCTGAGTTCCCAGCTCCCAAATCAGACGAATCCCCAAAATGATAGGTTTGAATCGGCGACCTGGCCACTCGCACCCATACAAATCAAAGGATTGCCCTCAATGGTAAGAGTTCTCAACTCACTCAAGATTGAGGTCATGTTACCTATGGTCATCATAGTGAAGTAAAGTCTCTGTCATGAACAATGTTATATAACGAAACGTTAATACTTCGTGGTCAAGTCTTATACAAACTCTTTGTATGGGATGCCCCCGCCCGCATGTCCCTTACATGAATGATTAGGATCAAACCATCTGTGACAAGTCACAACACGTGACCATTCCACAAAGCGGCTGCATCCGTAGCGTTACCAGGATAAGGTTTCCCTCCTATATCCATATACTACAGACCATTTTGGTTATCACTCAAGACATGATTCACTTGTATGTCACCACATACATGCTTAAGTTACATACAGATAACCAAGGATTTTATATTTATTAGTTTGTGGTAAAGCAAATAAAACAGACAACTGAGCAAAAACAATATGTGAAGTAAATATCATATATTATACAATACAAGTGTTCATACAAACTGTTAACAAACTACAGGACACGAGACTTTATGACTTCAACTCCAACAAACTTCTATCACTGATAACATGCTATCAGTATCTTAACGATACCATGCTATCAGTGACAACTTTTATCACTGATAACATGTTAACATAATCAAGCAATCTCTTAGCAGCCATTTCATCTCAAATACTACATTACATAATACATAAATACTATCAGTGATATCTTGATAGAAATAGAAAGATATCACTGACATTAGCTATTAATGATATCCTTTATTGCCATCAATGTAGAAAGACATCATTCTATACCTATTTTATAGATTAATCAAAAGACCCTAATTATTTATAGTGTATCAATGACAGCTACTGATAACAAATTGAAAGCTAAGATTTCAAGGTTGTATTAATATTTCTCAAATAGAAAGCTATCACTGATAGCAATAATCAGTGATAATCAATGATAGCAGCAATCAATGATAGTCAATTATAGTAGCAATCGATGATAGCCACTAATAGCAGCTATCGGTGGTAGCAACTTATAGCAACTATCAATGGCTATCACTGATAGCAGCTATCAGTAATAACTTTCAATTTGAGAAAACCGAGAAGAGGCACACGAAATGGTGAATTGGGCATGGGCTTTTTAGTCTTTTACCCATTTTTGTGCTATATTTGTAATTATATTCATCCTTGTACTACATATTCTATTATTTTTTGCTTGAATGCCATTTATGCAACTAGCCCTTTTTATATGTTATTTCTTATTGTTCATACATAAGTTTTAAGGCCCAATTTTAATAATTACAGTATGAGTTTGAATATTTAGTTAATTTCATGACTTCGCTTTTTTAAGAATTAAATTGTAATAAGAAAAAAAGAAAGATGGTATTAAAAAGAAAGGAAAAAATTTTTTTTTGGTCCATAGGTTTTGGATCTAGCTTCCATTAGATCCCTATGTTTCAAAATTATAAAGTCGGCTTCATTACTATAAAAGAAGACTATTGAACACTGTGAACTGATCACCGGAGGTGATTGTCAATGTTGGTCGTCGAAGGGAGTTGTCATAGCCTAGTCGCTGAAGGTGGTTGTCGCTCAAATTAAGTGTTAGAGGTGGTCTTCGCTAGAGGTGGGTGCCAAAGTGATGACCACTGGAGTTGGTCGAATATGTGGTCATAGGAGGTGATAGTCGAAGTTGGCTACCAGAGGAAGTCGTTGGAGCAGGCATCAAAGGTAGTCGTCGCCTTAAATTGGATGTAGGAGGTGACCTTCACTAGAATTGGACTTTGGAGTGATCACCAGAGGTAATCATTTGAGTTGGTCATCGAAGTGATCCCCATAGTTGGTCGCATAGGTGGTCTGCCAAAGCTGATTGTCAGAGTCGGTCGTCGAAAGAAGTCATCAAAGCTAGTCACTAGATGTGGTTGTCCCCAAAATTTAGTGTTGGAGGTGGTCTTTACTAGATTTGACTGCCAAATTGATCATCGAAGTTGATCGCATAGGTGGTCGTTAAAGGTGATTGTCAAAATTGGGCGTCAAAGTAGTCATGGGAGGTGGTTGTTGCCAAAATTAGGCATCGAAAATGGTTTTCGCTAGAGCTGGGCACCAGAGTGATTGTTGTAGGTGGTCATTAGCGTTGATCACTAATGGATGGAGTTATTGGAAACATATGAAGGAGGAAAAGTTGCTTATTTTAATCACAGAGTTGTAAATAATTTTATTATAACAAAATGGGGGTTAAATAATCCATACTCATTATTTTAATACGTGCCAAACGCTTAGTGAGCTATTATAACTCACTTAATCCATTTCAAGTTAGAGTCCGACCACCCCTCGAGAAAGAAAAAAATCAAACAAAGAGTGGACAAGTGTTTGAAAGAGGAGGTGTATAGAGCTAGCGGGTGACGTTAGCAAAAAAAAATGTAACAGCAGCCCTATACACCCAACTGGGCCCCACCTTCACATGTGGCCACGTCACCATTTCTTTTCTTTTTCCTTTTTTTTCTCTCTTCTTTTTTATATTACAGAGACAGCATACCAACAACAATAATTTTTTTTGCCCCTTCAAATATTGGAAAGAAAATTATTAAAAAAAAGAAAAAGAAAAAGAAAAAAAGAAAAAAAGAAAAAAAGAGATTCCTTTACCAATACACTTTGGATTTTTATGATTAGGGTTTTGAGATTTTTCTCCCACTACTACTACCACTACCCTTTTCTTCATTTTCAATTCATTTCAACTTATTTTCATTTTTTTTTAATCTTTATAACCTTATGTTCAAATGTTTTTATAATTTTAGCACGTGTTCAAAAATAAAATGATTAGAGACCATGAGATCTGCAGTTTGAATCTCTTTATTCTTTTTTGTACTAAAAAAATCTTATTGAAGGTGGTTGTCATAGAAAGTAACTATTAAGGATTAAAAACATACTCGAGTCAAAGAGACGCATTTCAATCTCTACTTTTATAAAAAATGACTAAAAGGACTAAAATCAATTCCGATTGAGGACTAAGTCTATCTGAATTGAAATCGTTTGCCTTTTTTTTCATTTCTATATTTTATAAAACTAAATGATCATTTTTTAAGAATGGAATGATCAACAGTTTATCTAATGCTTGAGCGTACGAGCATACTACTTGTTCAACAACTAAATTGCAATGAGCAAAAATATGATTAAAAAATGTTTAACAAGATTCAACAACTCATGAGGTGGAAACTTTAGTCATTTACTCTTTTACTAGAAGATACACATTTTAACTCATTGAATTATGTTTAGTTGAACGTTTGAATAGAATTTATAATTATCATTAAAAAATTTATAATTATCTTTTACATAAATAAAATCCCTATTCTTTTTTTTTAAATAACTTTTAAAGTCATTGACTACATTATTTTCCCTATACAATGATTTATTAGGTAAGTAAAAAGAATTTAATATCAATTTAGCATTCCTTTTCAAATACTCTTTGGAATGCCCATCATTAGGGATTTGGTTTTTTCTCCCACAATCTTCAATAAGAATGTCTCCAATATAATATTTCTTGTTCATCCACGAACCTTCAAAACATTTGTGATTATAAAAAATGAAAAATATCTCTATGGTATTTTTCCTCTATATATATATATATATATATATATATATCTTTCATATTATTAATAAGATTATGATAGGAACCATTCAAATCCTTGTGTCTAATAATTTCTTAATTAAGCTTTCATTTTTGTGTATAGTATATTCAAAAAATGAAAAAATATTTAATAGATCAAATACCTATTAGATAAAATAAATATAAAAAATTTATAAAAAAATTTGAAAATTTAAAGATTTATTAGACACTTTTAAAGTTTACAAATCGATTGGACATAAAATTAAAAGTTCGTAGACGTATTAAATACTTTTAAAAGTTTAAACTCATAAATGCAACTTTCAAAATTTAGGAACTAAACTTATAGTTTAACCAAAATAATTTTATTGGCCTAAATAAAGTTTTGAGAATGAAAAAATATATATATTCTTTAAATAAATTGCTTGAGAAAAAAAAAAAAAAAAAAAGAAGGTGTGTATTAAAACTTTTATCATCATAAATTTGAAGCTTCTAATATGTTTCCCTTGATAGAGTCACCATCGTCAAACCGCCTGCATTTTGACATTGCTTGCAATATCATCATAGCAAATTGTTTATGGGACCAAGTAGAGAAAGAAAGATTATATAGTCCCCCTAAACCTAGACATAGGATATTATGACTCGTAAAGTGATCTCGATCGACCCTTAACACATAGCTAGCTAGGCAAGACGATGAATGAAGTAAAACGTTTATTTGTATAAATTTAAGTATAATTTAGTGGATAAGGATATCAATTATCATTTCAAAGGTTGACGATCTTATTTCTATTTATGTAATTGTTGAACTAAAAAAAGTCAGTTATATTCACCAACAAGATCATTTAGAATTTTAGATATTTGTTCAAATACCATTTTTCGTCTCTATACTTGGATTTATTTCATATATTTTTGTTTTGTATTTGTAAATGCCTAAGTTAGTAATTAAAGTTTAAATAGATTTGAAAAATATCTAGTCTCAATTAATTTTGTTAAAATTTGTAAAATAAAACTAAAAAATAATTTTACTTCAAGAAAACACCATTGAAAACATGTTCCCAAAATTTATAGAGAAATTATTAATGATTTTTTTATTGAAAAAGTTAAGGTTAAATATTAAACTTAGGTTAAATATCAAACTTTTTTAGGAAAATTTAAGTTTAATATATAAACTAGTACCTATGAAAGTAGGTGAACAAGAATAAAATGAATCTCAAAGTTTAGAACATGTTTTGTAACCATGTGTTTTTCTCTTTTTGTTTGAAAATTAAGTCGGTAAAACACTAATTTCCTCTCTATTTTTTTTATTTTATTATTTAATTGCAAAAAAAAATTGGCTCATCTTTCTATATTTGAAAACAACCCTTCTATCAATAATGTTTTTAAAAATCAAGCCAAATTTTAAAAATTAAAAAAAGATAGTGGTTAAAAACTTGTTTTTGTTTTTTGAAATTTTACTTAGTATATTCAACTATTTTATTTCAGAAAGATGAAAACAATTATAAAATTAAAACCCAAATTTTTTTTTTTACTTTTCAAAAATAAAAAATCAAATTGTTACTAAACGAGGCATTTACCGGGGTATTAAAAAAATGAGTCTTTTTAAATATAAAAAATATTTAAAAATATTTGTACTTATAGCAAAAAGTTTCAAAATTACAAACACTTTTGAGACTTTTTGCTATAAAGTGTAAATATTTTTGAAATTTTTTTCTTTATTTAATACATTTTCAAAAAATCCGACAATCTAAATAACCCGGACTACCCAACCCAAACTATAAGAGTTGAGTTGGGTTAGTTTTGTTCTTGAATTGAGTTGGGTTAAATTTTCTATTTTTCTTAAGTCTAGGATTGGTTAAAATATATCGGGTTAACCCAATCCAACTCGATTTTATTGGGTCTTTTGGATTGTCAACCCAATCAACTCGAATTTTTGGATTAGTCCAAAAACACTCTCAATCTAATCAAACCCCACCCATACATTCCTTTAGCTTTTGAAGACAAAAATGATATTTAATATATAAATATAATATATGATAAAATTCTTTGAAGGATTGACTTTTGAAGCAATTGATCAAAAGAGAATCATTGATCAAAAGTTACACATAATGCTAATTGTTGGCATTACCTTTATTTTATAATTTTATTAACCAACTACCATTTAAAGTCAAATCTTCGTTGGTGATAATATATTATTGTTCATATAAAAATTTTTATGCATAAAAAAATGTACTTGTTATTATAACTAGGCAAGTTTTGTGACTTTTCTTAATTAATGGATATTTTTCTATTACCATAGAATACATAATTTGGTATTACATGTATGAAATGATAAAATATTTTCATAGAAGATGGAGACAAAAAAAAAATGTTAGTACAATAATAGTGAGGTGTAGGATCGAACCATCAATCTTAAAAAATAGTAATAGTTATTTTATCCAATAAACTAAACTCAAATGGACAATACTACTATCATTTTTAAGAATTTTTTAAATAATGTTATTTTAATATTTATTGACAAAAATATGATTGGTACTCATCCATAAATCGTGTACTCGTCCACTATTTAAGGCTAAATTTATTTTATTTTTTTTTCACATTTTCTCCCAACCTCTAGCTTCTTCTTATATTTTTTTAGCATTTTTGCATCTTCGGAGATTTTTTTACTGTGAAATTCAAATTTTCAAATAAAATAAAACTGAATCAAATTTCTAGCTAGAATTAAGGTTAAATATATATATTTTTTCACATTTTCCATCTTCTTCTTTTATTTTTTTAGTGTTTTTTGTATTTTCGGAGAATTTTTTATTGTGAAATTCAAAATTTTAAAGGTCTACGGTAAAATAAAAAATTAATAATCAAATTTCAATCCACAAATTAATTCTAAATCTATTTTATTTTCACACTTTCCCATAACTTTTGTCTTATTCTTTTATTTGTTTAGTGTTTTTTTACATTTTCGGACTGGAAATTCAAATTCTTAAAATGTCTACGATAAAATAAAAATTAAATCAAATTTCTAGTCACGAATTAAGGTTAAATCTATTTTTTTCCCACATTTCTCTCAATTTTTTGTTCTTTTATTTTTAGTGTCTTTTTGTATTTCCGGAGAATCTTTTACTGTGAAATTTAAATTTTTAAAGGTCTACAGTAAAATAAAAATGGAATCAAATTTCTAACCACAAATTAATTCTAAATCTTTTTTTTTTTTTTTTTATATTTTCCCCCAACTTCTGTCTTATTCTTTTAGTGTTTTTTTGCATTTTCGAATAATCGTGAAATTCAAATTCTTAAAAGCCTACGGTAAAATAAAAATTGAATTAAATTTCTAAAGGCTAAATCTATTTTTTTCACAATCAAATTTTTAATCACTGTAGATTTTTTTTTTTCACATAGATTTGTTTTACAGTAGATTTTTTTAAAATACGTCCACGAGTTTGTTAGCATGGCCATATGCTGACATGGAGGTTTAACAAAACCCGTGTACCAAGTACACGATTTTGTACCCTATTTTTGTCAATATTTTTTTTCTTTCACCTTAGTTTTGTAATTTCTTTTCTATCTTTACTAAAAATATTTTCAAATATAGAAAAATGTCATTGTATGTGATAGACCGTGATGACTACTATCATTGACAGTGATAGATAATGATAGAAATTTTTGTAAATAAGTAGTTTCATTTTTCTTTATTTGAAAATAACTCTTTTTAATATTATTATAATACAATTACTATAAGTATTTAAAGTAGTCATATGACGCAGATATAAATAAGATAAAAATATAAAAGAATTGAAAAAAGTTCTATAAAAAAATTTATTTAAATTTAATGGAAACAAAGTTCAATTGTATGTTTTCAAATATGCTTAAAGCCAAACTGGATGTCTAATTTAAGAAGTAGATGTGTTTTGAATACATTTTCAAGTTTTTTATTTTAAAAAATAAGTCATTTTGGAAGAAATTGAAGTGTTTAGTAACCACTTAAAATAATTTTTTAAGTGTATTTTAATCCGTTTTTATCAAAAGTGTTTAAATAAAAATGAGTTTTTTAGAAAATGCTTTTTTGTCAAGTCAATCCAAACGAGCTCGTATTAGAAAAATGATTTAGCAACTAATTTTAATGTTTATCAGATAAATTGTTAAATGTATTTTGATGGTAGTTTAGTAGATTAAGTTAAAAATATTCGGTTAAGTTAAGACAAACACATATATATGCACAAATATATACCTCATGGTTTACTTCGATATAAGGGAGATTCATTTAATTACTCGTCAAGTACATAAAGTTGTTCACTCACTTGCGAATCTGCTCTATCAGATTGGTTCTTCACTGATATTTTAGGTTGAGGAAGTCCATCCACGTGTCTATTCTACTCTTTGAAATGACCGTTCTCCAATTTTAGACTCTTTCCATCTCTTAGTTTATATTTTTTCTTCAGTTGTTATTTGCTTTTCATTTGGGGGAAAAAAAAAACATATACCTAATAGAAGCAAAAAAGTGCTTTAAAGGGACAATGTTTTTTATTTTGCTATTTTTTTAATTATGTTGTAAAAATGTGAGATTTCATTATTATTTTTTTAAATCTTAATTTGTCAAGAATTCTCTTCATCACACCTATTAACATAGAAAATTATTCAATGAGGTTGATACAATTTGATCCACAATCTTAAAAAAAAAAAAAAAAAAAAAAAAAAAAATTAATTTTATGCAGGGATAACTACAATAAAAAGTCCACATAAATATTTTCTCTCTAAATTAATATATTAAGAGCGGCTGTAGTATTTGAGACATTAATATGAACTTTTTTGAAGTTATAATATTTTAGTTAGTTGAATCAATTGCGTTTTTAAATTCATTATCATGTATTTAAATTTAGTTTTATTGAACAATTATGTATAATCAAATATCATTTATGAGAAAACACAAAGAGTCACTCAAATGACTAATACATATTACATATGCAATCAAAATAGTTTAAACAAATTATTAACTTGAAACTATTTTAAACATGATTTTCCAACAAAACCAAAACTTTATTTCTTACCTTTTTCCACCTAATCTTTGCTTACCAAAATCTCTCTTCATAAACTTAAAAAATAAAAAATAAAAAAGGTACACATATGAACAATTAATTAGAAAAAAGATTGATAAAAAGTCAAATGATATGGGAAAAAAAAAATAGATACCAACTACATGAAGAATCTACATTAATCAAATTCCTTCAATCAAGCAATTGATTTTCAACTTTTTTTTTATAATATTATTATTACATTTGTACAAGAAGATTTGAATCTAAAGCTTATTGATGGGGTTTATATAATAATATTGGTTTTTTTTTAATGTCTTTGGAGGTTCATGTAAACAAAGATAAAAAGAAAATTCAAACAAGTTCAAATGGGATCAAAACCAAACATATTAAATGTGATGAATGTAATTGTTTTTTAATTTTGCTTCTTATTTAAGTTTGAGTGAATGAAAATCATTTAAACTTTTTTCAAGTATTAATAAAATACCCTTATGGTTTGCAATTTTTGCAAATCACCCCCTATGTTTTAAGATTAGTTTTCTCGAGCCTATGTGTTTGCCAAATAATATTGGGTTAGAACAACAAAATCTTTTGTACCTTCACAAATGTCTGGTTTTTTAGGCTAAATTATCACTTTAATTTTTTTGGGCAGATCATTGAGTTTTGGTAGTGTCTATATAATCTTTGTACTTTAATTAGTTTTACCTATAAAGCATAGACACAAATACGATCGGATACGGTAATTCGTCAATTTCTAAAAATATTTTTTAATATATATATTTCTAAAAAACGAGGATACTCATACGTTGAAGATACATTTTTTTAAAAAATAAGATATAGATAAATTTAGCATACAAGTTAATAACAATAACACAAAATATAATATAAATACTGAAATACAATACAAAAAAAAAAAAAAAAACATCTAAGATGTTGAAGTATAATAGTTAATAAAATGCAATAGAAAAGTGACTCATATTGCAGAGAAGATGAAAAAGATTAGAGAGAGAAGTATGAAGATAAATGAAGAACTTATTGTTGAAGATATCCAAATAGTTTATATTTTGGTGGACTTTGTGGGGACTCAAATGTGAAGATAGAGATTAGATGATTCTAGTCTAGGATTTGGTCTGTTATTATTATTTTTTTATTCTTTTAGTTTTGGACTTGAGTAGTGAGCTTTTTAAATAAGTTGCCTAATTTGATGTTATGAAAGATTAGATGAGTTACTTGTCTTTTTTCTTAAAAAAAGTATGCATAGAAATAGATACATCAAATTGTGTGTCAGATATGTATCTCTGAAAGTATAGATACGTCAAATCGCGTGTCAGATATGTATCTGGAAAGTATTTGGAAATATCGATATCCGATACGTGTCTGATACTGATTTTTACCTCACATGAAGTATCTGTGCTTCATAGAGTTTTACAGATCCTAAACTTTTCAATATTTTTTTTGTCTCTAAACTATCAATATTGAATTAAAATAGATATAACTTAACCGATATCAAATATATACAAAAACTACGAGGATAGAGGTTAGATTCCCCATCCTATATATTGTAAAGAAAAGAATGTCGAACTTCGGTAATTTGATGATTATTTCAGGAAGTTTTAGATATCGCACTACCTTAGGTTGAGATATTATTGAATGAGTTTTATATAAAAATGTCTTTTATCGATAGATTGATAGTTCAATGCCACTAATTTTTTTCTTGGAATAATATCACATTTTTCATTTAAAAATTGCACCAATGTCACTTTTATCTAACAAATAATCTTATTCCTAAGAATTAATCTAGATAAAATAAAATATAAATTTAAGTTGAAAAATATTTTAAATGATTATCTTAAGGAAGAAATACTTTTTTGATCTCTAGGTTTGAGTCTAGTTTTCATTTGGTTCTTTGTTTCAAAATGTTACATGTTTAATCTTTAAGTTTTGAGTTTAGCTTCATTTTAGTCCATAAGTTTCAAAAAGTTATAATTTTACCTTTGATTTTGAGTTTTGTTTAGATTTGGTTCATAGATTTAAGAATTCACACTTTTAACCTTGATCTACAGGTTAAAAGTTTAAATCTTGAAATATAAGAACCAAATTTAAACAAATTCAAATTCCAAGGGTATATTTGAAATAATTTAAAACCTAAGATCTAAACTGAAATCAAACTCGAAACTTAGGGACCAAGTAGAAACAAATCCCAAAACTTAGGGACTAAAAAGTATTATTCTCTTTTTTAAAATATAAGCTATGAACAAGAAAAAAATTTCAAATTATGATGGTGAAGCTATTTAGTTATTATTGTTAACCACAATAATTTAACATTATTTACTAAATACTATGATCAAATTTTTTAAGATTAAAGCAAAAATTTACCAAACACTAATTTTAAACCATTATTTTAAAAGCTATCAATAACTTAAAATTAAGTTTTGAGTAAAAGAGTGGATAGCGATGCAATACTAAGCCTATAGACTATAGAATTTAGATATGATTTAAAAAGTAGAAGAAAAACCTTTAAAAATTGATTTTTTCATGGAATTTTAAATAATCAAAAGTAATTTGTAAAATTAAAAAAAAAATACTAATTTAACTTCGTTTTACACTTAATTTTTTTAAAAAAAGTTACCAATAATTACTTTAAAAATTAGGATAACTCGAAATGAAGTTGGAGTAAAAGAGTGGATAACAAGGCAAAACTAAGCCTAGGGCTATAGTATTTGATTAAAATCTAAAAAGTGGGAAAAAATAACTTTTGAAAAGCGATTTTTTTTCCCTTGAAATTTTAGATAATAAAAAGTAATTTGCAAAATTCAAAAAACAATTATGAAATATGGGGAAAGAAGGGGTAATTTGCAAATAGGAATAAGTAGTAGGATTAGAGTCAAAAGGACTAAAATGTGCAAAAAAAGGATAGTTGAAGGGTATTATAGGGATTTTGGAAAAACAATGTCATTATCAAAGACCTTGCCCAAAAATCCCATCTCCAACCCCACCTTTCCGCGTCTCTCTTCATCCCTCTCTCTCTCTCTCTCTCTCTCCCAATCAAATCACTGAAAAAAAAAAAAAAAAACTGTGGGTTTCTCTCTTTCACTTCATCTCTCTCTCTCTCTAGAATTTCTCGCTGAGAATTTTCCCCGCCATTCGATCGACCTTGCTATACCATTAGATAATTTCAAGGAAATTCAAGATTTTGTGAAATGGGGTTTCAGAAATCTCCTCTCTCCGATCCCCTTCGCTCGATCTGTTACTGACACTGAATGTACCACCTGTGAGTTCTGTGGTCCTTTAATTTTCCTAATTTTTATCGTCATTGTGGTTTTTCTTTCTCCTCACCAACCCCTTTGAATTTCCCCTCAATTTGTTCTTTGCTAGCTTTGTAGAAGAGGGAATTTGAGAGGCGTTTGATTGTGTTTGAATTTGAATTGATTCTGTGAGTTTGCATTTCTTGGGGTTGGGCTTGCTTGATTGGGTTCTTAGATGAACTTGGTGTTGTGCATTTCTTTCGTTTTGGGTTAGTTTTTCTTTTTGTTTATTCTTGTGTTACTGTGATTATGCTGCTGAATCGGTTTCTCAGGGTTTAGATCAGCCGGTGGGAATTATTCTTTTAACAGCTAGTTTGTGAGAATAGTTTGAGATTTTGGTTATTATGCTTTGGCAGAAGAAAAATCTTTGTGGGTTTATGATGTGAAGTTGAAAGACTCATTTAATTGATTTTAATGACCAGGAATTTGGGCTGTGTTTTTGGAAATGTCGAAACATAGGATGAAATGAGTCAGACAGAAGTATCAAGGATAAAGCCCCCTCTCGTTCCGCTCGCTACTTTGATCGGTCGCGAGCTGAGGAACGAGAAGGTTGAGAAACCTTTTGTGAAGTATGGACAGGCTGCTTTGGCAAAGAAAGGAGAGGATTACTTTCTGATCAAACCTGATTGCCAGCGTATTCCTGGGAATCCTTCCACTGCATTTTCTGTCTTTGCGGTATTATTTCCTTTCTAAACATTATTGTGTTCTTAGTTATCTGATAGATTAGGTACTTCTCTTGGTACATTAATACTGCGATTTCTGGAGAACTGGGAAAATAGGATGATTATGAGTCTTAGAAGGGATAAATTTCCATCTCAAATGGGATTTGCTGAGATTTCAAAAAGCATGTCTTGTGATTAAAGGAGAACATTGACGTTGATCGAACCTTCTATTTGCAGATTTTTGATGGACATAATGGCATTTCAGCTGCTATATTTGCAAAGGAACATTTATTGGAAAACGTCATAAGTGCAATTCCTCAAGGGGTCAATCGAGAAAAATGGCTTCAGGCGCTTCCCCGAGCACTAGTTGCTGGTTTCGTTAAAACTGACATAGAGTTTCAGCAGAAAGGTATGTGGCATGTTTTTAGGAGAGATTTCCTTCTTGTAGTTCTTCCTGAATACAAAATGCCCTTGTCTGCTGTGCTTTATGTCCCATTTAATCTTAATTGCAGGGGAAACTTCTGGGACTACTGTTACATTTGTTGTGATTGACGGGTGGACTGTTACTGTTGCATCCGTGGGAGATTCACGGTGCATATTAGACACCCAAGGAGGCGTGGTTTCTCTATTAACAGTTGATCATAGACTGGAGGAAAATGAGGAAGAGAGGGAACGTGTAACTGCAAGTGGTGGTGAGGTTGGGAGGCTCAATGTTTTTGGTGGGAATGAGGTATAATTTTGTACATCTCAACTGTTTCTAGTCTTACATTTAACTTTTATATATTATAACCACTATATCCTTGACTACTGTTCACAGGTCGGTCCTCTACGCTGCTGGCCTGGTGGCTTATGTCTTTCTAGGTCCATTGGTGATACAGATGTAGGAGAATATATTGTCCCAATACCACATGTTAAGCAAGTGAAGGTGACTTCTCATCCTATCAGTAATTGTTTGACTACTTATTTAGAATGTACCTTGACTATTCTGCTATCTTTCTCTTCTGTGTTATACAGCTTTCTAATGCTGGTGGAAGGCTGATTATTGCTTCTGATGGTATTTGGGACGCATTATCGTCTGAAATGGCTGCAAAGTCTTGTCGAGGTTTACCTGCAGAGCTTGCTGCCAAGCTGGTTGTGAAGGTAGGTTAAACAATGCATTTTAGTAGTATCAGAGGCAATGTTCTAAGAGGCTTTTGAGGCTTATGCCTTCAGCCAGGCCAAAAAAGTTGTGGCCTTGATCTTCCACCATTGGTTCATAAGGGGCTTAGGTCTCTAATATGAAGCTTACACCTCCAAGAAAATGCACCGAGCCTTATTCTCTTTACTCCTTGTGCAGTGACTCTAAAAATAAAATCAATACAATTTGTCATATTTTTCAAATATTTAAATATATACTGCAGCATAAGTTGTTAGCGTATAGCTCGTTACTACTTTTACCACTAAGGCTTAGGAAAACATTGGTGATAGAACGTAAACGCATAAGTCGTCCTATTAGTGGTAATAATTATGATTTTGAATTTGATATTTAGAATACTTATTTAAGAAAGTGAACTTTTTCTGGGATACTCTTTAGACTTAAATGTTTGCAATACTTTTTTTTTATTCTTTTGTTTTTAAATTGAGGCTTATGTGATGCACCTATGAGAAAAAGGAGCCTCAAGTTGTCTTTTTATTGTAGGAAGTACATTTCTTTTCAATCCTCTCAATTTTTATCTGTGCACATTGTAGGAGGCTTTGCGGTCAAGGGGGTTGAAGGATGATACAACTTGCTTAGTTGTTGATATTATCCCATCCGAGCAACCTATATTATTACCATCAACTCCAAGGAAGAAGCAAAATGTGCTTACCTCATTCTTTGGGAAGAAATATCCAAACTCTTTGGGAAAATCTGCTAACAAACTTTCTGCTGTTGGAGTTGTGGAGGAATTGTTTGAAGAAGGTTCTGCTATGCTTGCTGAAAGGTATGATTGATGCTTTTCTTTGGAGGATGAAGTAGGCTTTTAAATAGTATCGTGTTTGAATTAATATTTTCTTCTTTCTTGTGTTTAATAATATCGAATGGTGTCTGAAAGACGTTTTACTAGGATCGTTCTCATCATTTGTTGTACATCATACTTCTATTAACCAAATATCAAAGGAAGTTTATTTTTTATCCCACATGGAATTTAACCAAGACTGTTATTCTTCCTAACTTGTTATATTTTCTTCATTATTGATATATATCATACTATAATTAACCAGACACATTTGATTTTCTTTTTCATTGTTGATTTTTTTCTTTCTGATTCTGCCTAACCTGTTATAGTAATAGGAAAACAGCTGCTATTCTGCATTAATATTGCAATTTCCATCTGAAAGTGACTTATTTAAAACATGTTCAGTATCACTTTTTCCTGAACTTTCTCCCTGTCGATGAAAATGCAGGTTAGGCAAAGACTTTCCTTCGGATCCAAACTCAGGGATCTTCAAATGTGCAGTCTGTCAAGTGGATCAACCCCAAAACGAAAATTTGTCGATGAACTCGGGGCCTTTCTTTTCACCGTCATCAAAGCCATGGGAAGGTCCATTCCTCTGTGCAACTTGTCGAAGAAAGAAAGATGCCATGGAAGGAAAAAGGCCAATAAAACCTACAATAACGGTTTAATAATTTATCCCATAACATAGTATATGTTAATAACTTCATATAATTTTTTTTTCATCATCTGGCAGTGCGAGCATGGTTGTTTTTGTGTCTTTCCCCTGTGGTGATTGTTATAGATGTGTGTGTAAGAAAAATGAGGTTGAGATAAAAGAAAGAGTTGGTAGAAGAAAAGATGTTTTGGAGACTTCTAAAAAGCTTGCCTTTTCATTTGGTTTTCTTGCTCAGCTGTTGGACTGACCGACTGACAAGATAGACAAACATGATATCAGACAAAATTTCTTTGACTGTTTCATTGCTAACAACTTCAATTTTTAGAGTCAACTGTAGATTGTTTTGTGACTGTTCCATTCTTGTCTTAGCATTCTCTCTCATTTTGCTTCTATTTTGCTTGATAATTTGCATCCATTTCCATAGAAATTGCTTAAATTTAAACTTTTAACTCAAGATGACATTTGCAACTTTCCCTTGAACTCTTCAGCTTTGGTTCAAGGAAAATTTCAGTAGCTTTTCACTGCCATTCACATGTTTTTTTTTTTAAACCAGACTTGTAAAGAATAGTTTTGATTTGATATTAGTTTTTGAAAAAATTAACTTATAATCTATTTGATATTAGTTTTGGCTGACCCATTTTAGAGACCCAAAATGTTAAATGACCCCCCTCCCCCCCTTTTTTAAAAAATGCTAAATGAACTTCTGCAGATAAATTATTCTTCGACTAACTTCGGTAAAACCAGAGTTGATAGAATGGAAGAAAGCGAAAGAGAGACCGAGAGAGGGTGAAACCAAGAGAAAGCAAGATCGAGAGAGAACGAGACAATCAAATTTTGAGCCAGTTCCATAGAGATTTTGTTTTAATGCCAGGATTAAAGTTGTTAGCACATGCAATATAGGTAGAGCTCTGAAAAATCCATAAAGGGAGCGAGAGCAAAACCAAGAGAGAGAGCAAGATGCTTTTTTGCATGTGCGGGAGTGTATTTTGATAATTTTACTGACATTTGATGTCAACAAAGGGTCACTCGACATTCTTTAAAAAAAAAATAGAATCATTTGACATTTTATATCCAATTTTTGGGTCATTCGTACAAAAATTTCCAATCTATCTTCACCTATGAGTTTTTTTTTTTTTTTTTTTTTTTTTTTTTTTTTGGTATTATTTACCTTTTAAATGTGCTTTCAAAATTCAGGTCAAATTTAATTTAAAAACTAAAGTCTATTTTTTAAATTTGACTATAAATGCCTATGTTTCATTGGAAAAGGTGAATAGCTTATAAGCCTAATTTTTAAAAATTTAAAACTAAAAAGAAGACTATTTCATAACCATTTTGTTTTTGGTTTTAGTTTTTGAAAATTTAAGCCTATTTTCTTACATTTTTCAAGAATGATTTGTATCTTTTCTGATTAAAAATGTTGAATCTTAACCAAATTCTAAAGTCCAAAACAAGTATTTAAAAACTACTTTTTTAGTTTTTAAATTTTGACTTGGTTTTTGAGAACATGTGTAATAAATAGATAAGAAAGCAAGAAATTTAAGACAGGAGTATTTGTAAGCTTAATTTTCAAAAACAAAACATAAAAAATCAAATTAACAAGGCCTAAATAGAGTGATTCATCAATAGGAACCATTCCATGCCATAGGAAGTTGCTTCTTAGACTGTTGTTCAAGCATAGGCTGGTCACTGATTCAATCAACCTTCGAACCAAATGGCAGACGTCGACATCGTATTTTCACTCGAAAAAATTAAAATACTTTTCCTAGAGATTATTTTACATAGAAATAGCGAATAAAATAAATCACCAGAAAGATTGTTATAATCTCCTTTTGTATAGGGATCATCTGTAATCAAACAAGCCTTAACAATGAACAGCTACTATCTTCAAACCAAATGTTAGACGTTAACATCGTATTTAGTTCGACAGAAACAAAATACTTTTCTTAAAAATTATTTTAAATAGAAATAGGAAACAAAATAAGTCACTGGAAAGATTGTTATAATCTCCACTTATATAGGGATAAGTGTTAGTGTTATCAAACAAGCCTTAACAATGAACAGCTACAAGACTGTTTTGAACTAGTTTAATCTGTAGAATTCAAAATTATGATGCCTTCATTTTTAGGAATGCATTTGAAGAAGATTAAAGGCATCAGGAGTGACAATTTTTGTGAACCTAGAATATTCCCTTGCCAATCCAACACAAAACTGGCTTAAAGCCTTGAAGAAGAAAAATACTACAATGTTAATAAGCAATGACAGGAAGAGATTATGAGGGCTTGGTGGTTCAGTACTCAACTATGGCTAAATCGTTAAATGGCTAAAAGCCTCTCTCTCTATCGTGCTCAAATTACAAAGCTACACAAACTTCAACTGAGGTTTTCGGAAACAGGTGATGTCTCGTTCTGAAACAATCCTTCTTCTGTCAGTCACAAAAACCAACAAAATATAACACATCAGGTTGCGAGAGAGAATGAAAAAGTTGTCATTCTTAATGATTATATAAACAAATGCTAACAGACAAACTCACTTAAATCGTCCAGAGAAATATTGCTGGCACTTTCTCCGGGCTTTAAAAGGCGAAGCTTCCCTACAAAATGAAGCATGGCAGTTAAAGGAGTCCCTAATAAGGTCTTTCACAGGACACATTTGGACCAACATGTAACAAAAAGTACTATCTGTGTTTGGTTGTAAATAATTTTCTGTTCATACCGTATTAAGATAAGGATAAATTACCATTTTTGTCTCTATTGTACCTTTTTTTTTTTTTTTTTTCCAATTCGTTCCTTTGGCTTCAAGAATTTCAAATTGGTCCCCATGATTGGTAAATATCTCATAACACTAGAGAGAGTTTACCACATGCTGGCACTTTTCTTACTTGATACATATTCTTTAGACAACTCATTACCTCTCTATCACATCCAAAGAAAACACGGTATGTCCAAAGAAAATGTGTCATGTAAAATAATTGTGACTTTTGTTTGGAAAATCAAACAAAATAAAAGGGACCCTATTGGAACTTTTAAAATAAAATCTAAAGTAGGAATGATAGGAACTAATATGATAATTTAACCTTGTGATTATGAACATCCAAGAATCGCACATTTCTATGCTTAACATGACATTTAAGAAATAATGAAGTAGAGGCAGAAAGCACAGAAGTTATCAGATGACGACTTCATATTAATTCAGCGTTCAACTAATTCCAGAGAAGCATTGAAAAGGAAATAAAAAGATAATAGTATATGTTGCAATACCATCGCGTCGAACACATATTTCTGGAATATTTTTCACTTCACCACCAATGCTATCATTGTAGACTCTGGTCTCAATGTCGCCCTCAACATAAACCGATGCGCTGACAGTCCACCAAGAATCAGTGAAATTATACAGTCAAATCAGTTTTTATGAGAAGTTAAAATCATACTTTTTAACAAGTTGTTGAACTGCATAAGCACCAAGTGGTTCATTATGCACAGCAATACGATGCCACTGAGCAGGCCTTGGCAGGTCTTTTGCTTCAACAATTCGTTGGTCAAACATCCCGCCCGTTCCAACAGTAAAGATTGTTATCGTGCGCCCATTTCTCAAGATTTTCTGCACAGGGGCTTGCCCAACTCTTCCACAAATTATTGCCTGTAAACATTTGATCACATTTTAAAACAGAACAAGACATCATATTGGGGATCACTGACGCCTTCTTTCCCTGCAGAAGAATAACAAATTTGAAGACACATGATTTCCCTGGTTTTTCCCTCCTTTTCACATAACCTTATCGCCTGAATCAAAGATAACTTCTTTTGCTTAGTTGGGGTGGGGCTTAATACCTAAGACTTTGATATAATCCTCCAAGGAAGATATTTGATCAATTGCCAAAGAGAGAAAACTCTTGGCTGATACATTCAATTCAATTGCGTTCTTGTTTATTTTGTTTATTTTTATTTTTATTTTTATTTTATTTTTTTTGAATTACAAATAGAGAAATGTATATTCCACAAAAGATGAGAGCAGATAACCCTAGAGGCACAAGGTAGAGAAAAACCAGCCCCATAAGAAACTTAGTTATATTTAGCTGCTTAGTTAGTCTTTCTTGAAAGGTTAATTAAGTAGTACAATTTGTCAATAAATAGCAGATTATGAATCCAATTATCATGTGAGAATAACTCTTTCACCATCGGTGGCAGATTCTAGAACAACCAAAGTTCCAAAGATGGGTTTCTCCCAAAATCAATCTAATTGTTGCTTATCATCCCTCTCAAGTCTCACATACAAGCGATACTTACAAGATTTTTCTAGCTAAGAAACTGCTCATCCTACTTGCTCACCTGAAATTTTACAATACATCAAACTTCAAAGTTCAAGCTCTAGCCACATAAGTTCTCATTCTTGCCCTTGCTGACAACAATATCTGACTTAATCGCTACACCCCCTTCTTATTCTTTCTAAAATACGTAAAGTACACAAGAGGCTTCTCTTTCAGATCAGATTTCCATAAAACACAATAACAAAAGAAAGCAAGGCACTAGGCACGTTTTCTAAGAACAAAAAATAGGGAAGCTGTTCCTTTATTTTGGATAGTTTGTAACGAAAAAAAGTAAAACAATCACACTGAGTAACATCACAAGAACAGAACGGTCATTTATTGGGTAAAATTCCAACTTTTAAAAATGGAACACATCTGTAGACAAAGATCAGATACCTTATGTACGCCTCGATATCCCCAACCTCGCCTGGGATCCACACCCTGGGGCTGTAATTCGACCTTTTCATTAAAAAATTGATCATATTCATCTTCTTCTCCATTGTTCTTCTCAACATCTACGTCACTTTCAGAAGCATCGGTGGATAACCACAACTTCCAGCTTGTTTGTCGGCTTGCCACTACAACCAAACGTTCAATAATTATCCAAGCCATCCCTCCGGCACACACATTACAGTTAGATAAACCCAATACACAAAAATAGCCAAATTCTTGGTTGGGACACTCAAATTAAAAAGCATAAACAAGTTCCCCCATGTCTGACGACCTTTACGACACTTAACTACAGAAAGAACATACGCTTTAATTAACAGAGAGGAAGAATACCAAATGAAGTTGTGGGAAAATTTGAAGAAGAAATTCTGAAACGGTTGAGGAATCTCATTGCGACTGCGTTCATGTCGATCAACACACAGCAGAAATGGAAGCGAATCAGGGTAGAAGGAGGGTTTTGGGCTTTTCTACTTATTTATTTCTTTATTTATTTTTGCTACAAATGTTTCGAGAAATAAGGATTTAAACCATATTTTCCCAAATTTGTAGCCATTCAATTCTACTTTTAATGTCATTTTGCTACGTCATATTTTTAATTAATTTTATATTTAAATTAAATAGATTAATTAGGCGAGTGACCTTTTAAACCTATTTTTAAAAATTTAGGACTAAAATGACAAATTTAAAACATTATGAACCAAACATACCTATTCTTAAAAATTGAGATACCACTAAAATATTTTTTTCCTATCGATTTTTATCACCACTTCCGTTACTTTAGTGGTTGGACCAGTTATTTGAGATTCTTGATTATTCCATTCTTATGTTAGAAATGAATAATGGTCAAATAAGATCATTTTCTACTCGAGACCTCATAGTATGTTCTTTTTAATCTTGCGGGAGTTATAATTAATTATCGTTCATCTACTTCTATCAATTAGGAGTGGAAAGAAATAGATGTATACAACTATATGGTTTATTTTGTACACCTTGAGAGTTTTTTGTTTTGTTTTTTCTTTAATGGGAATTTTGAATATTGGTTTATATGGTTCTAATGAACCAAATTTGGAAACATCATCTAATCAATCGTATGAACTTAATCTCACGTATTTTGTGCATATTTAATAGTATTGATACATTCCAAAATGACCAAATGAACGTAGAATTACGAATTTAAAATTAAATCAAACACATTTTAAAAAGTTGGTGGAACAATTTTTTTTCTTTTTATTTATAAAATATGATACTTAATATACTAGTACTTGTATAATACCATACAAAAGAAAAAAAAAAGTCGAAAACAATCCTAAACCCTAAACTCATACTTAACAATTTCATGTTGATTAAAGAAATAAAAAAACAAACACATAACAAAATCCTAAACCCCAAGTAGAATTATACCTTGTTTTTTTGGTACTAGTTTATTTTCATATTGTTTATTCTCCTTTATTACTTCTTTCTCTTTTTTCTTCAGTGGTTCTACTCTTTCCTTTTTTCTATAGATATTATCTATTTTTTAGTATTTTTCAAAAAAAAAAAAGGTAAAAAAAAAAGACTAATCCAAATCAGATCGGATCGTCGGGAGTTCGATTGCCTTTCAAGGAAACCTGACCTAACCCAAACTACTTTTACCTCAAGTTTTTTTTTTTCTTTTTTAAGTTAACCATCAATAATAATCGATCATTACTTCTTTCCTGATTCATGATTTAATAATCTTTAACTTTACTTCCGTGCTTGATTATCAACAAACTTATAAATGTATCAAGGATTTAATAACCTTTTAACTTTACTTCAATGCTTGATTATCAACAAAATTATAAATGTATCAATTTACATATTCCTTCACAGTTAACTAGAAAAATATCGTGAGACATTTCATTATTTCAATTAAATTTCTAAAATATTATAACTAAACTAATTAAAAACCTTTATTTGAATCATATTTGAAAATCATCAATGCATCAATTCATATATATGATTTTTTTTAAATGTCGATTCAGTGATGTTTATCTAAATAAAACATAATAGAAGGTTTAAGCATAATAGAAGGTTTAAGTTTATACACTTATAAAAATTTAAAATTTAAATTAATACAATTATTAATACAATTATTAATTTAACATTTAATTGATACAACTACTTGTCAAAAAATAAATTGATATGAAAAAAAAAACGAAGATATGAGGTATTTTCAAGTTGGTTGCTGAAATTAACTACATACAACTTGATGAAACAAGGTATAAAAAATTTTCATCCATATACTCGAGTATCTTTGAACCTATTTTCTCCTATAGTTATTATTCATTATCTCCTAATTCGGACTCCAAATTTTTCAAGCTGTAAATTTAGTACTCATACAAAATAGTTGTATAAAAAAAAAAAAAGAAAAAAATGAACAAATTGCAAAAATCACACTTAAAATATAGTGGTAGTTACAACCATACCTTTAAACTTTCAATTTTAAAAATTGAGCTTTCAAACTTATATATTTGTTAAAATTCCCTAAAACTTACATAATTGTATAAATTATAATAACCATATAAATTTAGGAGTTCAATCTATTCATTTACAAGTCCAATTTCTAAATTTAAGACCTAATTTCAACACTTTTAGAAGTTTAAGAACCCAATTTTTACAATTGAAAATTTTAAGTATTAAATTACAATTACAATTACCACCATACTTCAAGGATGATTTTTGCAATTTGCTAAAAAAATCATTTATATGCTGTCTAATTTAACACTATGGTAGAAAATAGACAGCTGAGACAAACATAAAGTGAATGAAAGGTTAATGAACCAAAACCAAGATCCCAAAAATTTCCAAGAAAAATCGAGGAAATAAGACCCGATTTTTTTTATACCCGTGAATGCAAGACCAGCTTACGCGTACCTTGAACTAAAAACGGACTTCCAACCAAAATACTAGTCGGGAAATAGAATTAAAACACGCAAAAAGTTGTATCAGAAAAATTGGTTCGAATGTGCAAACCAAGCAACCTAGTCAGGTAGTACATGAATCATAAAAACAAGTTATAAATCAACAAAAATGTAGACACCAAAACTCATCTCATCCCCGTGAGGTACGAAGAAAAGCACCAAAACTGATATTGACTAAAGAATTGAAAATTACTCCAGATATAAATTGAACATAGATGTAATTCTAAAAGATCGCGAGTTCTCTTCAATAAGTCCTTAAATTAAGAGCAAAAAATTCAAATATCTAGTTCTATATCCTCTGTGTTCTCCACAATTAACATAAAACTTAAATAGGTTCAAAACAGGATGAAGAGCGAATCACATGAGAAACACCTCAAAATCCGAGTTTAGTGCGGCGCCAGTGCCTTCGCTTAGCATTATACCTGAAGAAGACATCAAAATATGACGTTAAATTTAAAACGAAGAAGAACAAAATGATAATATGATTAGAGATGGAACCAAAGAGTTAAAAGAAAAAGACCTGATGGTGTTGTCAGTCCTCAACCGAATCCAGTGAGGAATAGGCCTGTTCTGTCTCATCTTCTTGGCCAACTTCTTCTTGATTCTGAAGGTCTTGTGAGACGGCTGTAGACGTAAAGAAAAAAAAAAAACTCACATTGTAAAAACACAATCTCACGAAATACAAAAATCACTCTAAAGAAAGAAACAGTTACCATCTTCAAAATTCAGGAATTGGCCAACGACAGCAAGTCAGAAACAAATTGCCTGATCCAGGAAGAATCAACATCAAGATATAAACCAAATGAACAAAATAAAAGAGAATGAATAGTTCTGCATTGAAGCTCAGACTGAAAAAAAGGAAATTCATATTCTACAAACATTTTATTTTCTTTTTTCTTTTCTTCGTTTTGGTGTGTCCACAAGAGTCTCGATGGATTCACCACCACATCTATGGTATTCAAATATTTAAATGAACAAAGTTACAGTAAAATTCTGTAAACTGCATACCAAAATCATGGGGAAAAAAAAACTTGAATGATATTGAAACTTACTAATCAGGCAATAAACTCAGACTAGTACTTATATTACAAAACTAAGGATCAATACAGCTAAATTAAGGGCATGTTTGGACTAACTAGGGAAGAAAAAGTGCTTTTCAAAAAAATCATTTTTATTTAAACTCTTTTGATACGAACCGTTTAAAATTAACTTTGAAAGTGTTTCAAAAACTATTCTGAACGGTTACCAAACACTATAATTTTTTTCTAAAATTACTTATTTTCAGAATTAAATAATCCAAACACACCCAAGAGTTTATTCTACCAAATTAACATACACACACACAAGAACCTACAGTAAGTATATACACCCAAAATCGGTAGTACTCCACTCCCTACACCGGAAAATTCCAGACTCTAAAACGCCTTAAAAAATGGAACTGTTGATCTAATAATTCAACAAATAGCGCAACAGTTCCAAAGTTCCCCAATTTTCAATCTCTAAACAATCAAAACCTGCGTTCTCGTTAGCCTAATAAATCCAAAATCATTCCACAAATTGACAATACAATGTATGACACACAGGTCTACAAAAACGAATCGAAATTGTAAGGCTAACAACCCGAGGAACTCTGTAACTGTAATCCTAAAGAACGAGTTCATAAATCAAGTTGATAGAGATTCAAGAAATTGAAGTTCTACCGAAAATGAAGCAGAGATAACCAACAGCAGAGAGGAGGAGAAGGAAGATTACCTGAGAGAGCAAGGTGAAGAAGTGGCCGTTCTCTGTTAGCTCAGGGAAGCAACAATGGATTAGGGTTTTAGGAGTATTCATCGGGTTTGGGCTTCGAATAAATGGGCCCAATATTCGTGTCAAGTAAAAATTGGAGGCCCATTGAAAAAAAAAAAAGCTCATAACTATGTCCGCATACTTTTAAGAGGTAATAATTAAGTGTATAACAACATTTTTAAAGAATTACAAATATAGCAAAATCTATTTGGTGATAAACTCTTATTAATGATAGACTCCTACCAGTAATATAGTTTATCATCGATACACTCTGAGAATTGGATATAAATTTTGCTATATCTGTAAATTATTTTGTATTGTGCTATATCTACTAATGTTTTCTATATTTGCAACCGTCTTTTTTTTTTTTTATTTTTTATTTTATTGACATAACAAAATTTTAAGTTCTATTTGAAAGAATGACAAAGAAAATAATATTCAATAAGATTTATAGTATTGAGTAGTGTTTTCACTTTTTATTAATCTAAAATGCCCTCAACAATGTATCTTTGCTCAAATTTCACATTTTCACTCAAATTTGAATTAACTCCTTTTTTATTTTAAATTCCACAATATCTTTTTTTGTACTTTATCTTATGACTAATGTCGGTTATTTTAAACTCACTCCAAAACGATTTGTATGTTGTAGTTGACCACATTCCATCTCGACAACATGATGTAAGTGTACAAAGATATCAACAACTACTTTGTTTAATCAATACACTATAATTTATCACAGTTACATTATAATTAATCTGTTAGTCATATTTTTTAGGTGATTCTTATTCCCTTGCGAAGAAAGTCTAGGTATACTTTGTGTTTTCAAGTTTAGATTTTAACAAGTATCCCACCTATGTTTTCAAAACTAGAAAATAAAACTTTTCCTAATTCGAAATTTTTTTATTTAGTGATGTATTTTGAATAAAAAAAATCTTGGATTATTATGATTTTTTTTGTTCTAATTAAAATTTTTCTTGTTTAGATAAAATGTATTCTGAATACAACAACATTTGGTTTGTTATAATTGAAAAATCTCTATATTTTTTTTAGGTTTTCTTAATTAATATTTCTTTGTTTATATAAATTGTATTTGAATACCAAAAATTTTAGTTGATCATGATTTAAACATATATATATATATATATATATTAGAATAAATCAGTAATCTGTATCTTATGAGGTATATATCGATCATGTGTTAATAATTAATTAATAATCTCTAAAACTACTTTGCTTTTCAAATTTGGGATCATCTTTCTATTTTTCAAAATGAAACGTTAAAATTTGTCATTCTTCTAGTATGGTTTTTTTTTTTGTTTTTTTGTTTTTTTTTTGTAAAAAAAAGTTTATTACTATAGTTTTGAAAATTAACATATTACAAGCACATCCTCGACTTTGACAAGAACCTCCTCGATCTTCCCTTCGTGATGAGCCATTGAGCGACAAGCTAGATATAAAGTTAGCTTTGTTTGTTCGGCTTCACTAAGCCTAGTTGCTTGAAAACAATAAGGACATAGATTAATACCTTAATAACTCCATAAAAGAGCTATTTTATACCCTAATCTTCTTCGTTTAAGATGTTTTATATGTTCATATGTTCATATTTATAAAAAATCAAGTATAAAGTATATTCTAAAGTATTTAGGGTGAATCAGGTCAAATGGGATCATGTAGATGCTTATTCAAGTAACTGGGCTTCAAGAATGTGAAATAACGAAAACATCCCTGTCCAAGAGCATTGTAATACTTCTCAACGTTGTAGATTAACGCTTGAAGACATAAATGTAGCGTCACAATAGTATTCCACAATGTCGTGACGCTCTCACAATGTCCTAGATATATATTTTATTTCATTTGAGGTTATAGAGTGAAGAGCTTTATGTCGAGTTTAGTTCGATTTTGGCCAAAACCCATGAGTTTTACTTGGCATGAAAAAAATGTCATATGTCAATTTCAAGTTCATTCCTTTATCTATGGTAACTACAACAAATTCCTCTTTAGTTGTATCTCTTTCTTGTTTAACTTTTAATTTGAGCAATTCAAAATGCTTTGAAATTATATCAATGTGGTACAATAAAAGCTTCTAAAGCTAACCAACATCCCATTTTGAGATTAGCATCTTGTAGTAACAAGTAACTCGAAAGAGCGAACACAAACATTGAAATTCTTTTTTATTTTTCTAGAATGGAGCTACAATATACCAAAAGATTGTTGATGCAAAGGTGCAGAATGGAGGTAGAGGACGATAACCGACATGTCATCCGCTGCGATTCTCGGCCTCTTCCGCTTCCATGCTCGAGTAGCATACTCAACCAGTCGCCGAGCAGATTTTTCTCGATCTATAGTTGAATGTACGATCTGCACGGCTTCTTGATTCGAGACCGCGTCCCATATATGATAGAAATAGATGAAACATTTGATACTACTAGGACTATACTACCATAATATTGTGTATTTGTTCATTTAGCTTGATGAGAACAATCACTTGCTAAAGGAAGAGTGTCATTTTTTAGCTGAGAAAAACAAATGTGAAAAGGCTTACCCCATCAGTTGCTAGTACAACAAATAAGTCTTTGTTGGTTACACTTCTTTGTGTTACATCAGGCATGGAAATAAGTCCAAAATTCTTAATGCAAAAAGCGCCAAATGATCTTGACATTGACAACCCCGGCGTTTCCTCATCCGACAACCAAATACGATGGGTCCCTGGTTCGTCTCGCAAGCAAAAAACCCTCCCATTGCATTGTGTTATTCTCTCAACTTCCTCTTAAACATAACAAATAACCAAAAATGTTGGAGCTTTAATTTGTATATACTCTCCATTTTCAATCCTCATTTTGTATACAAAGAGAGGAACGAACGAGGTAGATTCGGTTTGAAATCGACAGTGAACTGAATTAGTGATGGGATCGGGTTTCCATCATTAGAAGTCGTAGCCAACACGGCCCGAGAGTCGCCAAGGTTTGCAATGACTAGTATATCACCCTAAATAATCACAAGTTCGTATAATAAGTCACAAAACTTGATAAAGAAAATGAACACTAACTAGGAATCATATAGAAGGGACGAAACACAACAAATATAACATTACTTGTCGAACGATGGAAAGGGCCGTTGTTCCGCTATGAAACGTGTCAATTTTACGGTGTCGCTCGAGTTCTTGATCAACCATAGCACAGGCTTCTATGTAAGAATGCTCCCACAAATTGAATTGTAGATGTGTTTTACTTGAGTTGAGTTCCAAATGTGGGCAAAGAGAAGTTTGAACTACTGCTTCTTGCCAATTGCAAAGCAGAGCAGTTGGCATTAACTCTCTAACCTTTTTTGCAACAAAATGGCCCCATGGTCCATGCCCATCAAAAACCCCACAAAATATCATATCCTTTTGATATCCAAATTCCTATCATCAAAAACAGTTTTCTACATTTCAAAACTCAAACAAAGAACCAAAAAACAAAAACATCATTTTTCCTATCACTTTTCTTAATTCAAAATATGAATAGTTCTCTTTGAATTTTTCATTCGACAAGCACAAGAAAGCAACGGTTGGAAGGCTTTGAATTTGTTATTTGCACTTTGAATGACCAAGCATGGATCTTGTTGAGTTATATTGTATTTATGTTATTTACTATTTTGGCCCTAAAGTTTAGAGGAGTAGTACGCTATATTTAAACTCTCCGACTTTAGATGTGCCTCTATAATTTGAAATCTAATATCTTCTCTCTAATAATAAAATCGCCCTCTCCTTATATCCGTGAACGTAGCAAATATACTATCGATTTCTTTACTCTATACATTTTCTCACCTTCTTTGATTATCGATTTCATAACAACAACTATATTCAACATCTTTCGTACTTTCTTAATTTAAAACTCTTATTTCAAGCAACAATCATGAAGAAAAAGTTCTTGTAAGCTATATTTGCATACCTCCCACACAATGCAACAGTCCTGATTGACTCCTTTCTCAACTCTCTTTGAAAAACTCGAGACAAAGTTGCTCGAACCATCGATATTTATACTCACAGAACCATGGATGATCAAATCCTTCTTCTTTGTTGACTTTGCCATTGCTTCTGCAACTTCTCTTCTACTTACATTAGAAGCATTTTCAGAGTTTCTCCGTTTCTTAGGAGTTAGTGACTTTGTTAATTCATTGACCTTCAAGAACAAGTTCTTTATTGCCTTTTCGATGTACAATCGGTTTCATGTATTCGTCGTTCTCGCCTGAGTCCTAGTTAATGAAAACTTTGATCTTATAGTGTTAAATAAAATATTTCAATGATATAAGTGGAAATAAACAAATATTGCTAAAAGGATGTATTCTTTTCATCATCTCATTGATTACTTTGTTTGGTTTCTATTTGTTTCTTCTCACTCTCTCTTTACAAACATTTTGTACACAACCAAAAAGAATGTTATTTGAGAGTAAAATACATAATCTGACTAAAAAGGTTTACGGACTCAAATTTTAAATTTAGAACCAAATGCATAGACAATGAATCTAATATACCAAATATGGAATATTCTTTCTATGTAGAATGGTATAATATTGTCCATTTTACACCTAATTTTACTTTTGAATTATTTCTAAAGTAAAAATGTCTCATTTACTAATAAATGAATATGAAGAGATACAATGTCCTTACTTTCAAATCGAGGATCATTCTTATTTCTAACTAAGGCGAGACGAGACTAAGTTTGTATCTCGACAAACATGGATGAATGACGATTACATCGAGTTTTCATTATTAGTACTATCTTTTAATAGTAGAAAGTTTGAAATGAAAAATAATATTATAAGTTGTTGGTTACCCCAAACAAAAGGGTAGGTTACAAAGAATCTTCTAATGTATTTTCCATCAATCCGTTGATCAGTGTAATCCACCGATTAAATCTTATTAAAGTTCATAGACTTGTTTAGTCACTGAAAAAATGAGAGAAAAAGTTGGATTTGTTTATAAAACAATGTTTCTACAAAATCTTGATGGCCTCATGTAAAAGATCATCGGATGCAAAATAAAATTAAGGGATAAAAAAATATATCTGTCAATCTCGTAGTTTTATTGAAGCAATGATTTAGACTATAAGGGAGTATTTAGGTCTCCAACTTGAAGTTGGTGGATTGGGCTATTATAGTCCATTCCATGTTCGCCGCTCTCATTATAATTGTTAGTGCTTCCAACAATTATAACCTACCATTAATTAAAGTATTAATATTTCAAATCTCTTTTTGTTACTGTGTTCACTGTTTACAATTTCCTACTCATCCTCTTTTTTTTATTGTTACAGTGTTTACTATTTTCTATACAGACTAAAATAATTTACATCCGTCCTAAACACAGATTATTATAGTCCAAATTAAAATAGTCTGCATCCCAAACACGGACTTTTATAACTTACAGGTTATTAACCCACAAACTATAGGAACCATTGACTATAATAACTAACTCAGCGTCTCAAACGTGCCCTCTAAATGTTATTCCTGAGCAAGAACATTTGCTACTCTGAATATTATATCAATAAGAGAACTTGAGGTGGAAGATTTGCTACTTAAAGTATTAGCATTAGAAAAATTAACCCAAAAAAAATCTCTTATGTAATAAATATCCAGCCGCCTGTCAACCCTTTGGGACTGTCTTATTCAATATTAGTTCAACTACTCATTTACCCACAAATGTAATAAAGGTATTGGGTTTGATAATAATGATATCCCCATCGAACTAAAGCTAGCTGTCACCCAACTAGAAGTAAGAGATATAATGATTGCACAAATTTACGTTCTTGTCCTTTTAATTGAAGTAATGATTTATCTTCCATTTGATAACTATTTCGTTTTTTATTTTTTATTTTTGAAACTTAAGCTTATAAAAACTATTTTCATCTTCAAATTTCTTCATTTGTTATCTATCTTTTACTAATGATTTTAAAAACTAAAAAAATAGCTTTTAAAAATTTAGATTTCAACCATTGTACTTAGAAAAATACAAATAATTGTAAAAAAAAAAAAATAGACTTAATTTTCAAAAACAAGAAACAAAATACTAAATATTAAGAATGTAAAATCGAAGATTAAATTGAATTTATAAACAAAAATGGTTCTAATCATTTCAAAACTGTCCTAAAAACTTCACATACTAAAATGTCACAAATTTAAAACCGAAAATTATTAGGACTAAATATATCATCACTTTAATGAGATTACCTGATCAAATGTGGTTTTTTAAACCATTATTCTAAGCATTTGGAAAGAGAAAACAAAAAAGGCAAAAATAAATAAATGACGCTAGTAAAAAGAAAACCAAAAACAGCAAACAGAAAAAGAGAAAAAAAAAAAAAAAAGCAGTAATGTGACATAGTAAGAACCTTGATTTTCCAGGAAAATGGAAGCTAAAGCACCGGAATCTGAAGCATTGATCGGAAATATGAAACTTCGGTAAAACTCCGGCGACCCACGACAGCGGAGAGAGAAACAATCGGCTGAAACGGATCGAATTCCATGTCGATTCTTTTTAATTTTCTCGAGAAACAAACAGAAAGAAAACCAAAAATCGAACTAAGAGGGGTCTCCAGATTTGGTGTATTTGAAAATGATTTTTTCCCCTTAAAAAAGTTGAGTTCGATCGATAATGTGCAACATATGGGAGAGTTTCTTGAGCATTAAATAAACAGAGATTAGAGAAATTGTTTAGTTTACGCAAAGGATATGAATCATATGAATAATATGATATTGTATTACCTCGTTTTTCATGGAGGAGGTCAAAACTGACCACCCAATAATTGAAACTTTTTTCTTTTCATATTTTGGTGGATTTAAAATCGGATAATTATCTAAAATAATAAAACTGTTCAAAATATCTTCAAGTATAACAAAATGTCACCATTTATTGGCGATAGATTACAATAAACATCTATTTATGAGCAATAGACCACAATAGATATCTATGGTAGTTAGTGACATTTTGTTATATTTAGTTTATACTCTATTTAAAAATGATCTTTTAAAATCTTTGCCAATTTATTTGGGTGTTTTTTCTTATTTTAAATGTTTCTATTTTAGCCTCATGATTCTTGTGTGTGAGAGTTTTTTATTAATAATTTTTTAAAAATTTATTATAATTATATAATAGATCGGAAACTTATTAGGGAATAATTGAACTTTGATCCTCACATTTTTAAAACATAATAAAATTGTAAAATATTGAAAAAAAAAGCCTTACACACATGATAATGTGAGAATGGAATCTTTTTTAAATAATGTTATTTTAATAATTATTAACAAAAATAGGGTTGGGCTGAAAGTATTGACAAAAATAGGGTAATGGAATTGTGGACCCGATACACAATTACACCTAAATCATGAACGAGGTCCACGACTTTCTTAGCACCATGTGAATCTGCCATACCTGGTAGTGACCTGGCATACGTGTATTTCCACATGTACAAATATGTAGCGTTGACTAGGTAATCGTGGATAAGGTCCACGGCTACCCTAAATCGTGTATGGGGTACGCGACTTAGTGGTCCTAAAAGCAGTCTCACGACATTCTCCCTCCACTTTCTTTCCCATCTCAAACTTCCTCCCTTTCTGCCTCTTTCTCAGAATTGTTGTCTGCCGCCATCTGCCATTCGCCGCGTCCACCATTGTCGTTGTTCTTTCTACCGTCACTGATCATAGGTAAAGTTTTGTTTTTTTTTCCTCAATATATGTGATTCTACTCCATAGATCTACTATTTTTTTTTTTTTAAATATATGCATAAAAAACTATAGTTTTGATCTATTTTGGTTGAAAATTTGTGATTGTGCTCCATAGCTATAGTATTGTATATGATTTGAATTGTTTTATTTATTTATTATTTTGTAGTTTAATATTATAAGTTAGACTGAACATTTGGGTTATAGTTGGTTTTTTTATTTTAAAATAAAATATTTGGACTGGTCATAAAATAATATTTGGTCTGTTTGGAGTTTTGATCTATTTTGACTGTTTGGACTTTTTTATGTAATCAATTTTGTTACATAATTTATATTTGTTATGTAATGGATTTTGTTATGTAACGGACTTTGTTATGGAATTGACTACATTTATATGTGTTTATACTCTTTTAGTGTTTGTGAATAATTGATCCTAGTCCTTCTAATCCTATGGAACTATATCAACAAAATATTCATCTTTACCATCGATATGGAATTGTTCTTCTATTGTAATTTTTGTTGGGATTGTTGTCCTAATTCTCCCAAAATCTCGTTGTTTGTAATATATACACATTATTATGAATAAAATAAGAGTTATTTTATCTGGCATTTACTCACATCCAATAAACAAACCTTCATGGTTATCGTATGTAAACTTAAGCATGTATACGAGATATGCAAGTGGATCATGTCTTAAGTGATAATCTAAATAGGTTTGTAGTATAAGAATTAAAGTGAGATACCTGATCCTGGTGACACTATGGATACGACCTGTTTTGTAGAGGTTTGCAAGTGTTGTGAACTACTATAGATGATAGATCCTGACCATTCATGTAGAGACATGTGAGCGGGGGTGTCCTATACAAAGAGTTTGTATAAGATCGGACCACAAGATGATTCGTCTCTGTATATAATGTCGTTGATACTGGAGACTTACATTTCACCTAAACGACCATAGGTGACATGACCTCAATCCTGAGTAGTTTGGGAACTCCTACCTTTGAGAGCAGTTCTTTGATTAGTATGAGTGAGAGTGACCAGATTGCCAACTCAGCATACCTACCTTTTTGGAAACTTGTCTGATTTGGGAGCTGGGAACTCAGTTACACAAGATAGAATTCACTCATTCCCCAAGGCAGGGGTAAGTAGATAGATTGCTCCCTTAATGGCTGATTCCGGGGCTTGAACATCGTGGCCACAACTTCTCTTTGGAAGAGAAGACTCAGTCATAGTAGGATTATGACTTATGTTCATTAGAGGGATCAATGGTACTTAAGGAGTTAGATGTAACTATAGAGGCATAATGGTTATTGGCCCAGCTGTACTTACAAGCGATCTATGAAGGGTTATCGCACTGTTGATTGGTTAAGATGGGCATATAATATATATGTAGTAAGGAGAGTTCAACTGTCGATCTTTAGTGGAGTACCTGGCAGTTAACGGATGGTGGATCCTGTGACTAAAGAGTTTAGTTAGTTATTCACGTATCGTTGGAGCTTCGAGCTACAGGTCCATAAGGTCCCCTTAGTAGCTCAATGAATTCAATTTGAGGATCAATTCTTGGTGTTGATTTGAAATATTCAAATTGACAAAAAGGTATTTTGATTATATATGATATGATCGATGTTAGGTATGAGATACATCAAGTGGAGGATTAATGTAAATAAGATTTACATTAAGTGCCATGAAATAGAAAAAGAGCTATGGTTTATATGTTTCATGAGATAAAATATTAAAACTATAGATTATAAATATAGTATGGTAAGTTGGTTATCATATATATTTATAACAATATTAATTATTGGATAATTATCTCTTTTTCTCTAATAACCAATTGAGTGGGAGGTTATTGGTAGTTTCATGATAACAATGAGATAAAAGGAAAAATGTTTTCCTAAATTTAGTAGTTGTTGAAAGAGTTTCCATTCTCGGAAATTACTCACGGAAAGTCTGTCAAGTAAATTAGATTTGCTAAACGATAGCTGAAGAGAGACTAGACAATCATGGAATGTTTCTATACGATAGATATATCTGGCCGATTATCTAAACGATCGCATAGCTTTTGCTAAACGATCGCATAGCTTTTGCTAAACAATCGCATAGCTTTTGTTAAACGATTGGGCATTGTTTATGCGATATACATCTGCCATCTCCCACTTGCTCAATCGTTTACACGATTGTATTTCCTCTGGTCTTGTCCTCTAACCAAGTCCACACAGAGCCCACACTTTTAGTTCTCACACCGAGAATACCAAGGTAGCCATTGTGGTGGTTTCATACTCAACTCGACATAGTCGAGGTTACTTAGAGGCCGTTCGTGGTGTTCGTGTGGAGTCCACTGTGTTTGTGATCTTGGAGACGCGGTGTTCGAGTTCTTTGTTGATCATGCAGTGTAGTGGTCGAAGTGTTTGAATGTTCGTGTTGTAGTCTTGCTGGTTGTTCGAGCGTTTGTGATCAAGGGTGTTGAAGATGAATCTTCAAAGGTATGTTAATTTTATCCCATGATCTTTAGAAAAGCATGTTGTAATTTCGATTTGTGCATAGCTTGTATGTTTCCGTTTCTTGACTGTAATTGTTGTTTAAATACGATTAAAATTTGGAACGATCATTCCGCTGCTCATGAAAATCCTCATGTCCGATTTACTTTAGTTTTGGGTTGTCAGAGAAGGGAGACATCTGCACAACATACTATCTCCTTTAATCCACGTGTTATGCCTTACGACAAGTCGTTTTCTTGGCATTGCATAGATTGGATTTATCCAATTGGGATGGCACCTCATTACTGCTTTAGTATAGCGTTGGAGACCAGAAACCCACATATTTCACATGCCTTGTGGGGAATGCACAATTACATTGCAAGATGTTGCTATTTAGTTTGGATTATGAGTGGACGAAGAACCTTTGACAGGTTCATTGCAATATGATTAGAAAACTATTTGTGACGATCTTTTGGGCGTTCGATAGGATGATTTGAACGGCTCAAGATTGAGTATCCCATGGTTAACGTCTCAATTTCTAAAGTTGCCTCCAGATGCCAACAACATCAACGTACAGAGGTATGCAGGACCATACATTATGTAGCTTATTGGAGGATTTTTGTTCGTTGACAAGTTGAACACCCTGGTACATCTTATGTTTCTCCCAATGCTGTCTGATTTCGAGCATATTGGTACGTACTCGTGAGGTGGTGCCTATCTTGCATGGCTTTATAAAGAACTTTGTCGGACTACTAATGCACAAGTGTTGGAAATAGGGGGCACTGGTATTGCTACAAGTATGGGCTTATGAAAGATTTACAATTATAGTACCCAAGTCCAGTTATAGGCCCTAGGTCATTGTCCATTCAGTGTAAGGTATTATTTTATTTATATATTTATTCCGTTATCATTTTATGTAATAAAATAAATTATATCGTTTTTTTTTTTGAAATTTTAGATAGAGTGGTGTATTAGTTGCCTCTGAACAGTCAACAAATATGTTGCTAGTATACTGACAAATATTTGACTGACTTATGCTTAATTAGGACAAATGAATATTACAAACTTTTTTGGGTGCCTAGTTAATTTTTTTTTAAAGATTAATTGGATGCCATACATGCAAGATATTTGGTCATTACTGCCTGATTACTGTTATGATGATTAAGCCATTTGGTTGACTGTTAGTCCTCTTAAATGCTTACATATAGTAGAGTAACATCAACCAAATTGTGTGTTGAGACATTTTGGTTTGCAACAAACGATACTTTCATTATGCAATACACTCTTGGCACTACACTAGATTAATTTGAGAGATAAGCAAGAGTAAGACTGGCGTCGAATTCACGCATAATATATATCGTACATTTCCCAAATATATGATAGAAACATTATTTAGTATTATTTTTTTTCTCATATAGAATAATTTTGTCCAAGATATACAGTCGTATTTAGTACAACACAATTTACTAGAGTTGGGTTCAATGTGTGACAAAACCTTGGCAAAGGTAGAAAATGTTATTCAACAGATAAGACGATTCAATGTTGTTGACACTGATTGAAGATGTATTGGTCATAAATGACAACGACAATAAGGCAAAGCTAATCTAGAAGCACACGAAGATGACCCTTCTGTGGAAAACTGAGTGACTTATAGTTCAAACTTTTAACTTCATGTAAACTTCTATTTTGAAATTAAATAACTCGAGACACTGAATCTAGTAAATGAGTATGATATAAAAGATGAAGAACAAAACAATCAAACTTGTTTCAAATATTAAAAAGAAAATTGTTAGTTAGAACTTAAAAAAAACTATCAAAATCAAAGAAAGAAAATGGGTCCATGAGTTTGGTCCTTTGACCAAGTCCACATCGATGACATGTTAGTATGGACATAGACTAGATTGAAACGTAATAGTGTAGCAAGTACACGATTTTTCCCTCCACTAAAAATTACCTTATTTTTGTCAATACTTTTTCGTTCAACCTACTTTTGAAAATTCTTTCCTATATAGTTCATTTTTGTCATTACTTTTGAAAATTACATTATTCTTGAACTTAACTCGTGAGGATGTGTAAGATTTATTTTTTAAATAATATATAATTTCTCGTGTTTTCGAAATGCAAGCATTTACATGATATAATAAGTTTTTAAAAATATTATTTATAAAAAAGACCCCGTGTGTGTGTGCTTTTATAATTTATTTTAATTATTACCTATGTTATTCTCACTTCTTTTTCAAAGTACAAGTGGGATTTAATGCGGATATTCTACTTTCATCATTATTCTCACAACTTAAATATTCTAATATTTAGATCTTGAATAGTGATTAATTTAAGGCTCCTTTTTTAAAAACAAAAAACATACCTAAGGCTCTCTTTGGTTGATCTTTTTAGTATTTAATTTTTAAAAATTAAATCTATAAAAACATTCTTTCCACCTCTAAATTTTTTATTTTGTTATATACTTCCTATTAATATTTTATAAAATTAAGTCAGGTTTTGAAAGAAAGAAAATAGTTTATGAAAACTTGTTTTTAGAATTTGGCAAAAAATTCAACTATTTTATTTAAGAAAAAAAATGAAAACAGAACCTTAGGTTACCTACTTTTGGTTCTCTATTTATTAGAAAGAAAAAACTAACAAAGCGTTTTATAATTGTTTTTAGTTTTCTGTTTTTAGAAATTGAAAATAGAAAAAAAAAACATGTTTTGATAATTGTGTTTTTGCTTTCCGTTTTTTAAAAAACCAAAATAAGTTTAGATGACTTTTTCAGTTTTTTATTTTATTTTTATATCAAACTCTATTTACAATATTTTTCCATCTAATATAACAATTATCATTTTTTTAGAAAGTAGTAATTATAAAAGTATATCTTTATTTTTAAATTAAAATTTTCATATTGATAAGACAATGCCAATATTTTAAAAGTATTAACTAGTCTCAAATCAAATGAAGAAAAGTAATAAAAAAAATATCAACAAAATAAAAGAAAATAGTTTCTATTAATAATAGACTATCATAGGTAATTCTAGACTAAAATGATATAATTGATATTTGGAAATGACAAAGTTAAGAATAAGCGTGATACCAACTGAAAGTTGCAACTAAAGACCGAAATGGGACTAGGAAAAGGGGCTGGCTTGGGTCAACCCCAAGCTAGTGACCTAAGCCTCAAAAAGTTGGAATCTCGTTCGAAAATATGTTTATTTGTAGCTACCCCAAAGAAACGGGAGGTAGGTATTTCTTTGATCCAAGTGACAATAAAGTATTTGTATCGACAAACGTTATCTTCTTGGAAGAAAACCACATGAGAGACCATAAACCATGAAGTAAAATAGTTTTAACTGAAATTTCTAATGAATCTACTTAGACTTTAACAAGGGTTGTTGAAGGGGTTGATACATCAACAAGAGTCGTGGATGGTGGTTCATCTAGTCATTCACATCCATCTCAAGAGTTGAAATTGTTTCGACGTAGTGGAAAGGTTATGAACCCATCTATATACTACATGGGTTTAACAGAAGCTCAAAACATCATAGTTGATGATGGTGTTGAGGATAAATTGTCTTGTAAACAAGCAATGAAGATATTGACAAGGATGAATGAATTAAAGCCATGAATCAGGAAATGGAGTCTATGTATTTCAATTCTATCTAGGAACTTGTAGATCAACTTGATGGGGTAAAACCTATAGGTTGTAAGTGGATCTATAAGAGAAAAAGATGTGTAGTTGGAAAGGTACAAACCTTTAAAGTTAGACTTGTGGAAAAGGGTTATACCCAGATTGAGGGAGTGGACTATGAAGAAACTTTCTCACCTGTTGTCATGTTAAAGTCTATTAGAATTATCTTCTCCACAACCACATATTATAACTATGAAATATGGCAAGTGGACGTCAAAATTGTTTTTTTGAATGGCAATCTTAAAGAGACCATCTACATGAATCAACCAGAAGGATTCATTGAACAAGATAAAGAGTAAAAGGTTTGCAAGCTTAATCGATCCATCTATGGACTGAAACAAGCATCTCGATCTTGGAATATAAGATTTGTTGCTGCGATCAAATCTTATGGCTTTGATCAGAATGTTGATGAGTTTTTTGTTTATAAGCAAGTTCATCAATAACTAAGTAAATTTCCTCGTGTAGTATGTAGATGATATCCTACTTATTGGGAATGATGTAGATTTTCTAAGTGATGTAAAGAAATGGCTAGCCGCCCAATTCTAAATGAAAGATTTGGGAGAAGCATAGTTTGTTCTAGAGATCTAGATCATCAGGGATAAAAAAAAAACAAAAAGTTAGCCTTATCTCAAGCATTGTATATTGAAGAGGAAAACACATTAAGTGGAAATATCACTTGATTTGGGAGATTATGCATTGAGGTGACGTGATTGTCATAAAAATTGCTTCAGAGCACAACATTATTGATCCGTTTACAAAGGCTCTCACGGCTGAAGTGTTCGATGGTCATCTAGAAAGTCTAGGTCTACGGGATATGCGACATGTTATCTAGGGCAAGTGAAAGATGTTACTAGGGTATAGTGTATGTCTTAATTTATTGTATTTTGTATTTTATTTGTAAGTACATTTGGCTCCCTAAACTTTAGGAAAACTGGGAGATTGTTAGGATTGGTATCCTAAATCTCCTTTGTATTCTCGTAGTTTGTAAACTTTGTATAATCAAATTATTATTACTAAAATAATTGTTATTTTATGAGCATATACTCAATCTAATAAACAAAGATCTTAAGTTATTTTATGTAATTTAAACATGTATGTAGAGACTTACAAGTAGATCATGTTTAAATGGTAATCTAAAATGGTCTTTAGTAGATGGATAAGGCTGGGTACTTTATCATGATGATACTATGGATACGATCTGCTTTCTAGATATTACAAGTATTATAAAGTGCTACAAATGTTCTGATCTCGATCATTCATGTGGAGATATGTGAGCGAGGGTATCCTATACAAAGAGTTTGTATAAGACCAGACCATGAAATGACTAGTTTCATTATATAACGCCGTTAATAAGAAAGACTTACATTTCACCAAGATGACCATAGGTGACATGACTTGAATCCTAAGTGAATTATGGACTCCAGCCTATGAAGGTGGTCCTTCGATTTGCATGGGTGAGAGTGGCCAGATCACTTACTCAATATACCTACCATTTGAGGATTCGTCCGATTGGAGAGCTGAAAACATAGCTACACAAGACGAAATTCACTCATTCTCTGATGTTGGGGTTGTTGAGGTTTGTGCCCTAAAGTCTCATGTTCTATAGTTTGTAAACAATTTTGTACGAACGCTTGTGATGTATAATATATATGATATTTACTTCACTTATTGACTTTGCATATTTAGATTTTTTATTTTACCACAAACCAATAAACTTAATATCCTTAGTTGTCTTTATGTAACTTAAGCATGTATGTAGTGACATACAAGTGGATCATGTCTTAAGTGACAATCAAATTGGTCTGTAATATATTGATATAGGAGGGAAACCTTATCTTGGTAACACTATGGACGTGGCCCGCTTTGTGGAATAGTTACAAGTGTTGAAACTTGTCACAAATAGTATGATCCCGATCATTCGTGTAGAGGACATGCGAGTGGGGGCATCCTATATAAAGAGTTTGTATAAGACTTGACCACGAAGTGTTAACGTCTCGTCATATAACTCTGTTCATGACAGAGACTTCACTTCATTAGAATGACCATAGGTAACATGACCTCAATCCTGAGTGAGTTGGGAACTTCTGCCATTGAGGGCGGTCCTTTGATTTGCATTGGTATGAGTGGCCAGAGCGCCGACTCAAACCTACCACTTTGGGGATTCATTTGATTTGGGAGCTGGGAACTCAGTTTCACAAGATGAAGTTCACTCATTCCTCGAACAGGGGTAAGTAAATAGATTGCTCTCTTAAGAACTGATCTCGGGCTTGAACGATGTGGCGCCACACACCTTCTCATGGCCCGAGAGGTGTTCACACATAGTAAGACTATGTTGTATTATTCATTAGAGGGATCAGTGGTACTTAAGGAGTAAGATGTAACTATAGGGGCAAAACGGTAAATTGGCCCAGCTGTACTTACGAGCATCTATGAAGGGTCATCATACTGAGGATTGGTTATATCCAATGGACATAGAAATATCTATGGTAAGAAGAGTTCAACTGTCGGTCTTTAGTAGAATGCCTGGTAGTTAATGGATGGTGGATATCGTGGCTAAAGAGTTTAGTCAATTATTCACGTACTGTTGGAGCTTCGAGCCATAGGTCCATAAGGTACCTTGGTAGCTTGGATACAAGTTGAGAATAAGTTTTTGGTTCAATTTGAAATGTTCAAATTGACAAGAGGGAGTTCGATTATTGATGACGGGCAGAAATACACGTCATTATAGGCCTTTTATTTAGAATTATGAGAGCTGTTAAGTAGAAGATGCGGCGATTATACTAAGAATTCATGAGAAAACGAGCCTGCGTCGATCGGCATTAAGAATCTCGGCTAACCCACTTTTATGCGTTATTATGCGTTCAATTGTCTATTTTTGTAGCTAACGCAGGAAGCGATCGCATACGTGGAAGCTAGGCTATCGCAAAGACGACCGCATGCCGGGAATCTCTCCATCGCAGAGGCGAACGCATACGTTCGACGCATGGATGTTGCGGCCATTGACTGCATGCGTCCATTGCATAGAAGTTGCGACTGTCGAGCGAATGCGGTCATTGCAGAGAGATTGCGGCTACAGAATAATAACCATAATAGAGGGATGACCGCAAGGGTGGTGGAATGCATCGATGCTTCAGAAACCAAGCATGAATGCATACCTTGGGAGTATCAAAAGGTGATGTTGACATTTCTCCTACCACGCCGTTAGCAGCAGAGATTCAGAGCAGGTCCATCACGCCCATCATGTCGTTAGCTGCAGAATTTCAGAGAAGGATCATTAACGCTGTCGGCGACCAAGCTCTATAAATAGAAGCCGTCGAGCATAACTTCAAATCATCCAAGTTTCTACCTTCGGGTGGATCCTTGTGATCCAGACCTAAGCATGAGAAGACAGTCTTGAGAGTTCTTCATCCCTACACCATTTCGAGTGACGACCAGATCCTTCGCCGGAGTTAGAGCTCGAGAGAGTCTACTCCACCGCTCATCCATGGCAGCACCGACAGCCTTGACACACATCCGATGGAAGCAAGATATTGCTTCCATCTGGCCCTCCATTTCTTTCTATCTCTGTATTGTATTATATTATGCTTTAAGGAATTAAAACATTTTTGTGATCAATGCATTTCTATATTTCCTTCGATTCCATCTTCATCTTCATTTACTTAGTATCCTTTACTTTTATTGCATCACTAAGTAAGACTGTTAGACTATCGCATACTTAATCATGCGTCATAGGAATATGAAGCATGTAGCAAACCACCGGGAGGTGTGCATTGCGCGAGTGTTATGAGAAAACCTTATTTGCTTAGTGTGAAGCTGCAGCAATGCTTGTCTATAGGCGGACGCAATGCTTGTCTATGAGTAAAATCAGCAGCAACCAACTGCTCAGGAGGGTAAGTAATTGATCGCGTTAAGCAATGTAAGCTAGTGTTCACTAGAGATAGGAATAATCTTACGTCAACCATGTTTATGCGATTACCTTGTCTTATGAGCGCATCATTCATCATTTAGGTATACTTGGGAGAGTAATTTAAAAACCAAATCTAAAACTCGAGAAAGCGGATTAGATCGCAAAGCAAGAATGGGGAACTTAGGAATAAGCTCCGTTTGCTACTACACAGCGTATGCACCTTTTAAGTAGGATATAGTGGTATGCGGTCATCTTGCTTATGTGTGAGAGCACGTGAGCGGGATTGTAGAGGCTTAGAAATAGGCTTCTCAACATTATCGCATATTCATTGCATGCGTTTTCATTTTTGTGTGTATAGCATGATCGCATAGCTTGCATTGACTGGGGTTACCCTTGTGGTCAAACTTAGTGTTGCAGTGAAGACATCCTCGCCATTTTATCTATTTTTTCATGCATTTTATTATGCGTTAATAGTTATCGTGTCTCTACCTCTCGGTCATACTTCCACCACTTAATCTGATAGTTAGGAGTAGAAGTAGTGCATAGCCCATAACCCTCATCATTCTTTTATTTCTTCATCGCATACACATTACTGCATAACATTTAGCTACAAGTCCCTGAGTTCGATCTCGGATCACCCGAGAAACTTGTGATCTCGTTATACTTGGCGAGAGCGCAAGAAAACTTGTGACAGGAATGCATGGTCATTGTATATGAGATCAGCGCATACTTTCCATTCCAACGCATGACCACCGACGCATGAGTATAAACGCATAGCTTAAGACATGCATCATAATTGCGTTCACCAATTTTTCGTCACCAATTATATATGATATAATTAAACTAGTTAACTATATATGATATAATTAACTTTATGTATAAGATACATTAATTTGGAGGAAATTGGATATAAATATGATTTATATCTAGTGGAGGAAAAATACTATGGTTAATATATGATATTAATCCATAGGTTATGAATATGATGTGATTATATTCATTGTCTATTAATTGGACGGTTAAGGGATAATAGGTCAGCGTCTCTTATGTTTTCATAACAGATGAGTAAGTTGAAGAATCGCTTTGAGACGCTTAAATAGCTCACGGTGTGTTAAGCATTGGATGCGCGAACATAGTGTTGAAGCGTGTCTTCGCGTAGTAAAATCAGTGCCTATACGATAGTGCTGAGCGATCGCTTAACGCTTACACCCGTGCACGCTATTTACTAAAAGATCATTTACCTTTTTTTCTAAGCGATCATTTATTGCTTGATATTTACTAAACGATCGTATAGATGATCACTTAGCTTATCCTACACGGTCATTTAGATGATCGCTTATCTTTTCCTACACAATCGTATACTTCACTTAAACGATCAAGTATTTTTTCTATACGATAGATGGGCCTTTTTCCCACTTGCTTGATTGTTGTATATGATCTCCCTTCCTCCTCCCCTCTACCAAATCCGAACAAAGCCCACCCTTTGGATTTTCACTCCGAGAATACTGAAGACTCTGAGTGGTGGTGTCGTCCCCATTTTCTTCTATTCGTGTGGAGACTGTTCGAGGTAGACGATTGGGATTTATTGAGCAATAGCTTGCCGTTCTAGCGATTGCAAGATTTCCTGTGAAGAAAAAGTCTTCAACTGGTATGATTTCTCGATCTCTTATTTATTGTTCCTTTGAGCATGCCAGTAAATTAGCGTTATGAATGAATATTAGTATGTTTGAATGTATATGTGGAAATTCTGTCACAATGAATTGGAAAGATCCGCTTCCGCTCGTAGGTACTCTTGAATAAGAGTTCCTTGAACTGGTATCAGAGCCAAGTTTCTAATATTCCAATTCATTGCTGCAAAAGAATTGCATTTACATTCTTGGTGGGTGTAACATGTCTACTCTCTGTTTTAATTATTAATTCGTTTGTGGATGTGTGGATTAATGGAGTTTTCTGGGATGTAACTTCGGTTTGTTGAATTCTCCAGTTAATTGTAAAGGCCCCTGCGTTTTTGGGCACAATTAATTGCTATCGAGTCTGTAATTTTAAAGTTAGTTTAAGTCTTGAGTCGTTCGTGATGAAGTTCGAAGCAAGGGTTGTTGTTCTTCGAGGAAGAAGACGATCAAGCGCTGGTCGTGTCGTGTAGACGATGAGGTAGACAATCGTTGAGTATTGGATGCTCGGCTGTCATTTAACATGCACGCGCACTAGAAGATTGTATAGCTCAGCAAACTTCATCGCTTAATTAGTGACTATACGACTGCGGAGTAAATGCGTGGTAAATCGTTTACCTTTTGCGTGCTAAGCGATCGTCTAGTCAATCAGGCTTCGCGGCCTCGTTGTCGTCTATGTGATAGTTTAGCTTTCGCGCTATCGTCTAATGTGTGCTACACGATTGTTTACTTGGAGGCATTTACTAAACGATAGGAGCTTCGCCCGACGGTTCAAGACCCGTTTCGCTTGTGAATCGGTTTTCTTGGTGGAATAATGTAATAGATAGTTTTTTCATTCCGGTTTTGTGTTGGTTCATCCTGGTCCATTAATCCATGGTTTTATACATGCGATGTATATTTCTTTTATGTCATATGGTATGCACATATAGATAAATCCCACATTAGGTTATGCATTGGTCATGCATATTCTCTTTATTATAAGTGTTATGATTTAGTGAAGCATGATTTAAATTACGTAAGTGCATGCTCATGCATCATGTAATATAATTGTTATAAATACTTCGTTGTGTGGCATGTGTGTTTTAGTTGTTTATTTTATAATGGTTATAAAATGAAATTAGAACTAAAATAATTAATAAAAGGTTAAAATGTAGAAAATCTATCTATAATGGACCTTTTGTCTAAGGTGGGTTACGTCTAGGTTGGGGTATTTAAGGGGACGGCAACGAAACACCCCTACCTAGGAACCTACCTGGAAAGGTGAATTAGATAGATTTGATGCATACATGCAAGTTAAAGACAGTCCATTAAAGAGTTTAATGTGACTACTTGAACTGGTTTTATTTTAAAGACAAAAGTCGTTTTTGAGCAAACTTAATAAATGACTTAGATTATAATCAGTAGCCAGATTGTCTAGGTTAATAAACTCTTAGGTAGAACATTCAGTGGGAGGTACTTGGGGCATTTGATGCTTCATTTAAACCTTTCGCGTTTCTCCCTCATAGTCCACACCATGAGATCTATCCTCGGCCTCGTGACACCCTGGGAGTGTTCTCCTAAAGGATGGTGTTTGGGTAGGACAATATCAAGGTAGATGGAGAGAATGTTCATAGTAAGTGGGAGCGGGGAGTGCGATAGCATATCCCACAGTGTCTCTCGTTGGATTAAATAAAGTTTCTGCGCATCGCCTCAAGGCACCCTGGGAGTGTCCCCCTATAGGATGGCTGTTTTGCGTGTTTCTTTATTTGATCTCATGTAAGAGGATAAGGGGTTACTTATTCTCTTGTCCTAATCTGCTTTTTCCCTACGATTGGTGCATTAGGGTGGGACTCTGGGGCCGAAAACGAGGGGTTACACTTATGCGAAATTGTTAAGGGTTAATAGTTCTGGATCGAACAAATGGTGGTTTTTAGGTACAATTTCAAGAGTTGATTTTGCCTAATAGTTGAGAATGTCTCATCCTAGTGAAAGGACATCATTTGTCAGGACTATTCGGAGTAAGTTCCTTGGCTTGGACATCTGATCACCCTACCGGTAACGTCTGTTTTACCTCTCTAGGGCATCATTGCAAAATAGAAAGTCTTATCACTTAGGGTACTTGGAAACTGTTTTGCTAAAACTAATTGGTTAAAAATGTGGTTTTGCAAATTCTTATAAAAGTTTATTCATTCTTCAGCAACTATTAAATGGCTACAACCACTATCAGTTTACTTAGCGCCAAAAAACTGAATGGCCAAAACTATTCGAGTTGAAAACATATGATTACGACGATACTCATCATCGAGGATCTAAAGTTTGTCTTTTCAGAGGACTTTCCTCCTATTCCACCTCAGAACGTTACTCGAAATGTTCGGGGGGCGTATGAGCATTGGATATGGGCAAACGAGAAGGCCTGAGCCTATATCTTGGCCAGTCTTACTGACATATTGGCTAAGAACCATGAGCCCATGGTCTCAGCATGTGAGATCATGGAGTCCCTGCGGGGAATGTTCAGACAGCCGTCTGGACAACTCAAGCACGAGGCTCTGAAACACATCTTCAGCTCTAATAGAGGAAGGCACCTCTATTCGTGAACAGTACCGAATATGATAGTCCATTTTAACGTGGCGGAGATGAATGGGTCTAAAATCGATGAAGGTAGTTAGGTTAGCATTATCCTGCATTCATTGCCAGAGAGATTTTTCCACTTTGTTAGCAATACGATTCTTAAAAAATTGGAATATACCCTTACTACTCTTCTTAACGAGTTGCAAACTTACCAATTCTTGCTAAAAAGTAAGAAAAAGAAGGGAGGTGAGGAAAATTTGTTTTCGTCTTCTAAAAAGTTCCATCGAGGTTCAACCTCAGGGACAAAGTCTGCACCTTCAACTTTTAACTTTGGAAAGGGGAAGAAGAAGAAGAAGGGTGTAAAGGGAAGGGGAAAGCGCCTGCTAACCCGCCACCTGTTGCCTAGAAGAAGCGTCTACCATTGGTTGAAAAAGGAACATGTTTCCACTTCAACCAAGATAGACATCGAAAGAGGAATTGTCCTTGCTATCTGAAAGAAAAGAAGGCAGCCAAGGCTAAGGCCAAGGCAGACAAAAGGGATTAAATCCTGGCGACAGCTGGAGGCTGATGAGATGACATTGTGAGTAGGCACCACACACGTTGTCTCAACTTTGGCAGTGGGAGGCATCCAAGAATAGGTTTCTTGTATTAAAAGATGTCTTTGTAGTTCCAGAACTAAAAAGGAACCTTATTTCTGTAAAGTGTTTGTTACAATGTAATTACACTCTTTCTTTTAATTTGAATAAAGTGTTTATTTATAAGGATGATGTTGAAATTTTTACAGCTAAACTGGAAAATAACTTGTATGTTAAGACCGTTAGCCTTAAGTTCCCTCAATAACATAGAGATTTTTAAATCTGCCATAACTTAGTCTAAATGCCAACGAGTTTCTCCAAAAGAAAATGCCCAACTTTGGCACCATCGATTAGGGCACATCAATCTCAATAGGATTGAGAGATTAGTTCTATTAAGCATTGGATGCGCGAACATAGTGTTGAAGTGTGTCATCGCTAAGTAAAATAAATACCTATACGATAGTGCTGAACGATTACTTACCTATACGATAGTGCTGAGCGATCGCTTAACGCATACACCTGCGCGCGCTATTTACTAAACGATCGTTTATCTTTTTTCTAAGCGATCGTTTAGTACCCGATATTTACTAAACGATCGTATAGACAATCTTTTACCTTTTCCTACACGATCGTATATTTCACCTAAACGATCAAGCATTTTGTCTATACGATAGACGAGCCTTTCTTCCACTTGCTTGATCGTTGTATACGATCTCCCTTCCTCCTCCCCTTTACTAAATCCAAATAAAGCCCACCCTTTGGATTCTCACTCTGAGAATACTGAGGGCTCTGAGTGGTGGTGTCGTCCCCGTATCCTTCTTTTTGTGTGGAGACTGTTCGAGGTAGACGATTGGGATTTAGTGAACAATAGCTTGCCGTTCCAACGATTGCAAGATTTCCTGTGAAGAAAAAGACTTCAACTGGTATGATCTCTCGATCTCTTATTTATTGTTTCTTTGAGCATGCCAGTAATGTAGTGTTATGAATGCATATTAGTATGTTTGAATGTATATGTGAAATTCTATCACAATGAATTAGAAAGATCCGCTTCCGCTCGTAGGTACTCTTGAATTAGAGTTTCTTCAGAGGTAAGTAGATAAATTACTCCCTTAAAGGCTGATTCTAGGGCTTGGGCAATGTGGCCACACCCTCTTTTGGCTCAAGAGGGATTTGGTTATAGTTGGACTATAACTTATTGTTCATTAGAGGGATCAGTGATACTTAAGGAGTTAAATGTAGGCAAGGGTAAAACGGTAATTTTGGCCCAGCTGTACTTACGAGCAATTTGTGAAAGGTCATTGCACTATTGACTGGTTATATCTAATGGATGTAGAAATATATTTGTAGTACGAAGAGCGCAACTGTCGATCTTTAGTGGAGTGATCGACAGCTACTGAATGTTGAATAACTTAATTAAATGAGTTTAATTAATTATTTAAGTATCATTGAAGCTTCAATCTATAGATCCATAAGATCCCCTCTATAGCTCAATAGATATTATTGAGAATTAATTTTGGATTAATTTGAATTGTTTAAATTAATTGAGAAAATTAATTATATATGATATAATTCATTTAAATTAATTATATGTGATATAATTAATATAATATATTCGATACATTATAATATAAGTTTATTTTGAGAGGAATTAAATATTTGAATATAATTCAAATACTAATTCTATGGATGAGATTCATATAATTAAATTTAATATGAATTGGATTTATATTAAATACCATGTTTTATTGAGAGAAATAAAACTATAGGTGATATTGTATTTGATACAATATAATAATTTTAGGTTATGTGTTATAATTTTTATTGTATTTGATACAATATAAAGAAGTTAGTTATTATATATATTTTTTATTAAATTAAATTCATTTTTTAAAATTCAAATGGAGGGGAGGGAGGGGGGAGGGTTACAACTTCTCTCCTCTTAATTTACTCTCAGAAAACCGTGGAGTGGGGAGTGATTTCTTTGACGTCTTCTTCCTCTTCTTCACAGAGGGAGTTTGTGAGTGAATCTCTCCCAACAAAAGTTTTTTTCTGCAAAAAAATATTTCACTCCTCTCAAAATCCTCCCCCTCTTCCCAAAAAGATAGCAGAGTTCACACCTCTTACTTATTCTCAATCCCCTATAGAGAATACAAAAGGTTCACTTGTGGTGGTACCTATTTGGGTTGCTACAGATTTTTGGATATCGAAGTGTTCGTGATCAGATCGAGGGGAGTACGTAAAGCTCTTTTGGCTTCAAGGGTAAGTGTTACTTTTTCCCTAAATTCCCTCACTTAACATGTCATACAATTTGTTTAATGCATATTTTGTATGTTCTATAATTTAATTATGTGAAAAATTGAAAATTGGGACCAATCTCGCTTCCACTACAGATCTCACGGTTTTCTTCAATTGGTATCAGAGCCAAGTTTCTTGGTACCCATTTTTTTCCTTTTTTTTCAAAATTAAAATTCAGTTTGATGGTGGGTGTTGCATTCTGTATTTTTTTTTCTTCATGTTGATGATGAATAGATGAATGTGGTTTGCGATTTATGGATGTTTTTGGGATTAGGCTTTAGATTTACAACTTTCTTTGAAAAATTGATTTGTAAGGGCTCGTTGTTTTGGGCCTAATTCATGTTATAGAGTCTGTAAATTCATAGTTTTGAGTTGTTCGTGTGGTTTTCGGTGTATTTATGGTGAAAACGAGGAAAAAATCAGAGAAGAATTGAAGGCTTTCGCGTCTGTACAGTGGCTACTAAACAGTAGCGTTGCAATGTTGTGCCCTAACGTTGTTTGTAGTGTTGCAATGCTTGGTCACAGCGTTGCAACGCTTCGACACGAATTTTTTTTCCAATTCGTGCGTGATTCAATTTGTGGTTCAGCTTGTTCATGTCCGGTTCGCTTGGTTCGAGTAGTTCGTGGGCGGTTTAGGTTTTAGACAATCTGGTTCGTGCGTTTCAAGATCTGATTCTCCTATTTTGAACTAGTTAAGCTATTATTTGATGTAATAATTAGTTTTTTGATTAATTAAATTAATAGTTTAGGAATCCATTCTTGGTCCATAAATTGCTGTTTAAATTATGAATTTGATGTATGGTTTAATTTTAATTAAATATGTCATAATGTATGCCATATAGTAAAATCACACCATAAGTTATGCATTATTCATGCATCATTTATATTATAAATGTTATAATATATAGTTGCATGATTTATTTTATAACATGCTCGTGCATCATATAATATAAGTGTTATACTATATGTTTGCTTGCATAATAACATTGTCATGCATCATTTATATTATAAGAGTTATAATGTATAGTTGGATGTATGTATGAATGTTATTTTAGTTCATTACTTTAGTATATAATTGTTATGTATATTAAGTAATGAAATGGAGATTGCATGAAACATGTCATTACTTTAAGTAATTTTATAAATGTTATAATTTTTCAAAGTATGATATCAAATACAATCAATGGTTTTAGTTTGTTTCATTTATTTTCTAATCGTTATAATTAAATGAAATTAGAAATTAAAATCAATAGTTCAGAATTGCATGCAAACTTAGGTTTAAATCATTTTGTAAAATAGTTTTAAAATATGATTTGCATAGACCTAAGATCACAAAATTTCTAATGAGATTAGAAATTAGTTTAATCTTCTTAATCAGTTTTATAGAATTAAATTGCTTTGAATAAAAGATTAAAATTGTAGCAAACGTATCTATAAGGGACCTTTGTCTAAGGTTAGTTCTGTCTAGGCTGGGGTATTTAAGCTGGCAGAAACGGAATACCCCTACTTGGGAACTTACCTAGAAGGTGAATTAGATAAATTTGTTATAAGCATGCAATTATTGATTAAAGTTTGTTAAAATATTTAACGAACATTAATCAAAATTGTTTAACTATCCAAAATAAGTGTTACTGTTGGGCAAACTTAAACAATCACTTAGTAAAAATAATTAACCATATTTTTCCTAAGTTAAATAAACCTTAGGTTTTTAAAATACTCAGTGGGATGAAAAAGATGTATACGATATGTCAATTTTCAACTCACATTTCTCCCTTAATGTTCACACGGTGAGACTCATGCTTGGCCTCGAGATGCCTTGGGAATGTCCCTCTTCGGATGGTGTTTGCATTGTTGGAATTGGTATTCTAAATCTCTTCATAGTCACGTAGTTTGTAGACATTCTGTAAACATATTTTTATTAAATAAAATAAGTGTTATTTTATAAACATTTACTCAATCCAATAAACTAAGATTCGTGGTTATTTTATGTAACTTAAGCATGTATGTGGAGACATACAAGTGGATCATGCCTTAAGTAATAACCTAAATGGTATGTAATAGATGGATAAATGAGGGATACCTTATCCTTGTGACAGTACGGATACGACTCGTTTTGTAGATGTTATAAGTGTTGTAAAGTGCTGCAAATGATATGATCCAGACCATTCATGTGGAGACATGCAAGCGGGGGTATCCTATACAAAGAGTTTGTATAAGATCGAACCACGAAATGATTAGTCTCTTTATATAACGCTGTTGATAATTGAGACTTACATTTCACTAGGATGACCATAGGTAACTTGACCTTAATCCTGAGTGAATTGGGAACTCCTGCCTATGGGCGCGGTCCTTTGATTTGTATGGGTGAGAGTGGTCAGATTGCCATCTCAACAAGCATACCATTTTAGAGATTCGTCTGATTGGGGAGCTGGGAACTCAGCTACACAAGACAAAATTCACTCCTTCCCCGAAGCAGGGGTAAGTAGATAAATTGCTCCCATAAGGACTGATTCCAAGTCTTGAACATAGTGGCCACACCCTCTCTTGGGAAGAGAGGACTCAGTCATAGTGGGACTATGTCTTAGTGTTCATTAGAGGAATTAATGGTATTTAAGGAGTTAGATGTAACTACAGGGGCAAAAATGGTCAATTGGCCCACCTGTACTTACGAGCGATTTTTGAAGGGTTATCGCACTATTGATTGGTTATATGGACATAAAAATATATCTGTAGTGCAAGGAGTGTAACTGTCAGTCTTTAGTGGAGTGACCGACAGTTAATAGATGGTGGATTTCGTGATTAAAGAGTTTAGTTAGTTATTCACGTACCGTTGGTGCTTCAAGCTACAGGTCCATAAGGTCCCCTTGGTAGCTCAATGGGTTCAAGTTGAGAATCAGATTTTGGGTTAGTTTGAAGTGTTCAAATTAACAAGAAGAATTTGATTGTATATGATATAATTAAATTTGAATAAATTATATGAGATATAATTGATATGATGTATTTGATACATTATCTGATTGGAGGAATTAATATAAATATGATTTATATTAAATTCCATAAAATAGAAAAAGAACTATGGTTTATATGTTGCATATGAAGCAATATTTAAACTATAGGTTATAAATATAATATGATAAGTTAGTTATAATATTTATTTATAATATATTAATAGTGTGATAATTAATTATTCTTTTTCTTAATAACCGACTTGAGTGGGAGGTTATTTGCAGTTTATGGTAACTGTGAGATGAAAAAGAAAATAGTTTTCCAAATCATTAGATTATTTATTCAAATCATTCTCACAAAATCATTATCGAGTAAAATAGTTTTACTAAACGATAGCCTCAGTGATTAAAAGATCAAGTATCGAGTTTACTATACGATAGTTACTCGTTGCTACATGATCGAGTAACAAGTCTATACAATAGGCTTCTTCTTCTACACAATCGAGTATCAAGTCTATACGATAGACTTCCTTCTTCTGTTGCATACTCGGTCATCTACTCGATCGTTCACTTCCTCTATTCCTCTATCCAAAGTCGTACAGAGCCCATAACTCCTGGATTCTCACATCGAGAATGCCAAGATAACTCTTGTGGTGGTGTTCTTGAGGTTCATCTAGTTGCTCGTTGAGATCGAGTTTTGATCGTTGCGTTCAAGTTCGTGCTGTTGGACGCGTTGCTTAACGATCGAGGAATATGAGAAGAAAGGTTCTTCAAAGGTATTACATACTCGATCCCTTGTTTGTTCTTTAAGAAGCATGTTGTAATTTACTTGTTATGCATAATCTATTCTTCTTGACTGTAAATGTTTGTGTTCTTTCTTAGTGGACTTTGGAACGATCCGCTTTTGCTCACTGGTCCTCTAATTTAGAGTTCCTTCAATTGGTATCAGAGCCAGGTTGTTCTGATATTCCAAATTCCATTGCTATATTGAACCTTAAACAAATTTCTTTTTCTTCTCTTCTTTTTTAACAAGCTGAATTTTCTATTTTTGGTTTCCAAAATTCTCAACAAAATTCCCTTTTTCTCACATTAACCTTGTAACCTTGAACCTCCCTTGCTTCTCTTTTCATTGCTTCATTCACCGGGTCCCACAACCCGATTCTGAGTCCAGATAATAGCAAGGAAACTCTAGTGGTGGTCCGGTAGAGTTCGGGTCGAGATTCAGCGAGAAAAAACTTTTTTTGGGAGCTACAAAGGTTGTACACTATTCCTTTTAATTTATTTTTTTTTCTTTTGCATGCTAATTTCCTTTTAATTAGAAGCAATTAGAGTGTAATTAGATCCTTATTTCGCTGCGTATGTCTCGTATTCTATCAATTACATGTATATAAAAGTTATGTATAGTAATGACCGGACATTGCATGAAGCATGACACATAGGTTACTTTATAAGCATTATAAATACCTCATTGTGTGCAATGTGTTTTAGTTGTTTCTTTTTAAAGGTTAAAGAGAAATTAGAATTAAAAGCAATAAGAAAGACATGCATGCTCACTTAAGTTTAATTCATGGTTTTAAAATGTTTAAAACTTGAATAACATAGACCTAAGATCACGGTTCTAATATGATTAACAACCCTTAGGCTTTAATCTTTTAATCATTTTAATAGGATTAAATTTACTAATAAAAGGTTAAAGTGTAGAAAATCTATCTATAAGGGACCTTTTGTCTAAGGCGAGTTCTGGCTAGGCTGGGGTAGTTGACGGAAACGTAACACCTCTACCTGGGAACCTACCTAAAAAGGTGAATTAGATAGATTTGATACATGCATGCAAGTTAAGGCAATCCATTAAAGTGTTTAAATGTGACTACTTGATTTTTTTTTTATTTCGTAACAAAAGTTGTTTATGAGCGGACTTAAAAAGATGACTTAGACTAAAATCAGTAGCCAGATTGTCTAGATTAATGAACCCCTAGATAGAACATTCAGTGGGAGGTACTTGAGGCATATGATGCTTCATTTAAACCTTTCACGTTTCTCTTATATAGTCCACACCGTGAGATCTATCCTCGGCCTTGTGGCATCCTGGGAGTGTCCCCCTAAAGGATGGTGTTTGGGTAGGTCAATATTAAGGTGGATAAAGAGAATATTCATAGTAAGTGGGAGCAGGAAGTGCGACAACATATCCCACGGTCTCCCTTGTTGGATTGAATAAAGTTTCTGCGCATTGCCTTGAGGCACCCTGGGAGTGTTCCCCTATAGGATGGTAGTTTTGCGCGTGTCTTTGTTTGATCTCCTGTAAGAGGATAAGGTTACTTAATCTATTGTCCTAATCTGATTGGATTTGTTTTAAAAGAGTATTTACTCAGATATAAGGTAGATCAATATGTTTTTTTTTTTTTTTTTTCCAGTAACATGTCAATGCTTGATTTTCCATTAGTTGCATTTTCTACTTTGACTGATTACATACGTTGGAAAGGGTCTATTAAAACATATTTAGTGGAAAACGACCTCATTTTTGTCATGTTTGAGGAATGTCCTCAAGCCTCGACCTCTAATGTACCGTGAAATGTTTGTAATGCATATGAGGTGTGGATGAAGGCTAATTCGATGGCCCAACTTCACATTTTGGCTAGCATACCTGATGCATTGGCCAAAAGGGTCGAGAACATGCCATTGCACGTGAGATCATGAACTCGTTACAAGAATTGTTTGAACGTAAGTTCTCACTTTTTGAGCAAAATGAGATTGATGACAAAGAAACTAGTGGTGTCAATTCCCAAGATAATCTCCAGTCTTTCTTGAATGCCAAGGGACTAACAGAGAAAGCAATTGTTGTCGACTCTGATGAAGTTCATCGACGAGAATTGTTCTCTGAAATGGAACTTGGAGTTTATAGTCTAGGTCCTGATACTGATCCCACTACTCTCCAGAAAAGGAAGAACTTCGAAGATAATAAATGTGATTTATTTGTCTTGGAGACGTGTTTGGTAGAGAATGATGATTTTTCTTGGCTACTTGATTCAGGTGCTACTAACCACGTATGTTCTTCCTATCAAGGATTTAGTTCCTGGAAAAAGTTGGAAGCTGACTCTTAGAGTCGGTACTGGTGAGGCCATTTCAACTGTTGCTATAGGCAGGCATAAGTTATTTTTGGACAAAAAACGATATCTGTTATTGAATAATGTTTATGTAGTTCCTCATATCAAGAGGAACTTAATTTTAGTTTCTTGTCTGATTGAACAAAGTTATTCCATCTCCTTTTCTAAGAATAAAGTATTTATATTTAAGAATGGTATGAAGATTGATTTTGGTTCAATGGAAAATAACTTATATGTACTATGGCCGTTAGTCATAAAATCTTTGCTTAATATTGAAATGTTTAAAACAACAACAACTGTGAAAAGACCAAGAATTTCTCCTAAAGAAAATGCACATCTTTGGCATCTAAGATTAGGTCACATCAATCTCAATAGGATTGAGAAGTTGGTGAAATGTGGACTTCTAAATGTTTTAGAAGAAAACTCTTCGCTAGTATGTGAATCTTTCCTTGAAGGAAAAATTACCAAACGACCTTTTACTGGAAAATGTTATAGAGCCAAGGAAACCTTAGAGCTACATTCAAACCTTTGTGGTCCGATGAATGTAAGAGCATGGGGTGGGTATGAATATTTCATCTCTTTTATAGATGATTATTCTAGATATGGGTATCTATACCTAATGCAAAATAAGTTTGACGCTCTTGAAAAGTTCAAGGAGTATAAGACTGAAGTTGAAAACTTGTTAGGTAAAAAGATAAAAACACTACAATCTGATCATGGTGGAGAGTATATGATTCCATAACTATATGATAGAACATGGAATCACTTTCCAACTCTCAGCCCCAGGTATACCTCAGCAGAATGGTGTATCAGAAAGGAGAAACATAACCCTGATGGACATGGTTTGGTCTATGATGAGTTATGCTCATCTTTCAGACTCGTTTTGGGGATATGCAATAGAGATTGCAGTTTACATTTTGAACAATGTTCCCTCAAAGAGTGTTTCTGAAATGCCTTTTGAGTTATGGAGAGGCCGTAAAGGTAGTTTATGCCACTTCAAGATTTAAGGATGTCCAACCCACGTGCTTGTTGCTAACCCTAAAAAGTTGGAACCACGTTAGAAAGTTTTCCTATTTGTAGGTTATCTCAAAGAAACGAGGGGTGGATACTTATATGATCCAAGTGAGAATAAGGTGTTTGTATCGACAAATGCTATCTTCTTAGAAGAAGACCACATGAGGGATCATAAGCCATGAAGTAAGCTTGTTTTAAATGAGATTTCTAATGAGACTATTGAGAGTTTAACAAGAGTTGTTGAACAAGCTGATAGATCAACAAAAGTTGTTGATGTTGGTTCATCTAATCAACCATCTCAAGAGTTGAGACTGCCTTGACGTAGTGGGAGGGTATTGAACCCACCTGTATATTACATGGGTTTAACAGAAGCCCAAAACATCATATTTGATGATGGAGTTGAGGATCCGTTGTCTTATAAGCAAGCAATGGAAGATGTTAACAAAGATGAATGGATTAAAGCCATGAATCAAGAAATGGAGTCTATGTACTTCAATTTTGTTTGGGAGCTTGTGGATCAATCTGATGGGGTAAAACCTATAGGTTGTAAATGGATCTACAAGAGCAAAAGAGGTGTAGATGGAAAGGTACAGACCTTTAAGGCTAGGCTTGTGGCAAAGGGTTATACCCACGTTCAGGGAGTGGATTATAAAGAAACTTTCTCACCTGTTGCCATGTTAAAGTCTATTAGGATTCTCCTATCCATAATCAAATTTTATGATTATGAGATATGATAAATGAACGTCAAGACTTCCTTTTTGAATGACAATCTTGAGAAAACCATCTACATAACTCAACCAGAAGGATTCATTGAACAAGATCAAGAGCAAAAGGTTTGCAAGCTTCATCGGTCTATTTATGGACTGAAACAAGCATATGAATCTTGGATTATAAGATTTGATAGTGCAATCAAATCATATGGCTTTGATTAAAATGTTGATGAGCTTTGTGTTTACAAGAAAAGCATCAACAACTCAGTAGCTTTCCTTGTGTTGTATGTGGATGATATTATACTCATTGGGAATGATGTAGATTTTTTTTACTGACGTTAAGAAATGGCTAGCCACCCAATTCCAAATGAAAGATTTGGGAGAGGCACAGTTTGTTCTAGGGATCCAGATCATAAGAGATCGTAAGAACAAAAGATTAGCCTTGTCTCAGGCATCGTACATTGACAAGATGTTGAACAAGTACTTGATGTAGAATTCCAAGAAGGGGTTGTTACCTTTCAGGCATGGAATTGTTTTGTCTAAGGAATAATGTCCTAAGACACCTCAAGAGGTTGAGGAAATGAGATGGGTTCCCTACGCATCGGCTGTTGGTAGGCTCATGTATGCAATGTTATGTATTAGACCTGACATTTGCTCTACGATAAGGATTGTCAGTCGATATCAGTCCAATCCAATATTAGATCATTGGACGATGGTCAAAATGATCCTCAAGTATCTTTTGAGAATGAGGGACTATATGCTCGTGTGTGGAGATAAGGATTTGATCCTTACAGGATACGTAGACTATGACTTTTAGACTGATAAAGATTCTCAGAAATCGACATCAGGGTCGGTGTTCACTCTGAATGGAGGGGCTATAGTATGGTGAGGCATCAAGTAAGGATGTATCACAAACTCTACTATGGAAGCCAAATAGGTAGCTGTTTGTGAAGCTGTTAAAAAGGCTATTTGGCTTAGGAAGTTCCTTACTGATTTGGAAGTTGTTCTAAATATGTCTTTGTCAATCACACTCTATTGTGATAACAGCGAGGTTGTGGAAAATTCTAAGGAACCTTAGAGTCACTGAAGAGGCAAGCACATAGAACGAAAGTATCATTTGATCCGGGAGATGTGCATTGCAGTGATGTGATTGTCACGAAGAACTTGTTGGAGCACAATGGTGCTGATCCGTTTAAGGCTCTCACGGCTAAAGTGTTCGAGGGTCATCTAGAGAGTCTGGGTCTATGGATATGCGGCACCTTGTCTAGAGCAAGTGAGAGATATTATTGGGTGTAAAGTATGCTCTAGTTTATTGTATTTTGTACTATTTTATATTGTACATTAGTATCCTAAGGCTTTAGGACAAGTGGGAGATTGTTGGGATTGGTGTCCTAAATCTCCTGGTAGTCTTGTAGTTTGTAGACATTATGTAAACATATTGTTATTAAATAAAATAAGGGTTATTTTATAAGCATTTACTCAACCCAATAAACTAAGATCCGTGGTTATTTTATGTAACTTAAGCATGTATGTGGAGACATACAAGTGGATCATGCCTTAAGTAATAACCTAAATGGTCTGTAGTAGATGGATAAAGAAGAGATACCTTATCCTGGTGACACTACAGATACGACCCGTTTTTAGATGTTACAAGTGTTGTAAAATGTTACAAATGGTCTGATATTGACCATTCATTTGGAGACATGCGAGCAGGAGGTATCCAATACAAAGAGTTTGTATAAGATCATACCAAGAAATTATTAGTCTCTTTATATAACGCTGTTGATAATTGAGACTTACATTTCACTAGGATGACCATAGGTGACATGACTTTAATCCTGAATGAATTGGGAACTCCTGCCTATGAACACGTTCCTTTGATTTGTATGGGTGAGAGTGGTCAAATTGCCATCTCAACAAGCCTACCATTTTGGGGATTCGTCTGATTGGGGAGTTGGGAACTCAGCTACACAAGACGGAATTCACTTCTTCCCTAAAGCAGGAGTAAGTAGATAAATTGCTTCCTTAAGAACTGATTTTGGGTCTTGAACATAGTGGTCACACTTGCTCTTGGGAAGAGAGGACTCATTCATAGTAGGACTATGACTTATTGTTCAGTAGAGGAATCAATGGTACTTAAGGAGTTAGATGTAACGACATGGGCAAAATGGTAAATTGGCCCAACTGTACTTACGAACGATTTGTGAAGGGTCATTGCACTATTGATTGGTTATATGGACATACAAATATATATGTAGTGCGAAGAGTACAACTGTTAGTTTTTAGTGGAGTGATTGACAGTTAATGGATGGTGGATCTCCTGAATAAAGAGTTTAGTCAGTTATTCATGTACCGTTGGAGCTTCAAGCTACAGATCCATAAGGTCCTCTTGGTAGCTTAATGGGTTCAAGTTGAGAATCAAATTTTAGGTTAGTTTGAAGTGTTCAAATTAACAAGAGGAATTTAATTATATATGATATAATTAAATTGAATCAATTATATGAGATATAATTGATATGATGTATTTGATACATTATTTGATTGGAGGAATTAATATAAATATGATTTATATTAAATTCCATAAAATAGAAAAAGAACTATGATTTATATGTTGCAAATGATGCAATATTAAAGCTATAGGTTATAAATATAATATGATAAGTTAGTTATTATATTTATTTATAATATATTAATTATGTGATAATTAATTATTCTTTTTCTTAATAACCGACTCGAGTGGGAGGTTATTTGCAGTTTATGGTAACTGTGAGATGAAAAAGAAAATAGTTTTCCAAATCATTAGATTATTCATTCGAATCATTCTCACAAAATCACTATCGAGTAAAATAGTTTTACTAAATGATAGCCTCGGTGACTAAATGATCAAGTATTAAGTTTACAATATGATAGTTACTCATTGTTACATGATCGAGTAGCAAGTCTATACGATAGGCTGCTTCTTTTACACGATCGAGTTTCAAGTCTATACGATAGACTTCTTTCTTTTGTCGCATACTCAATCTTCTACTCGATCGTTCACTTCCTCCATTCCTCTATCCAAAGTCATACAGAGCCCACAACTTCTGGATTCTTACACTGAGAATACCAAGGTAACTTTTGTGGTGGTATTCTTGTGGTTCATTCAGTTGCTCGTTGAGATCGAGTTCTGATCGTTGAATTCGAGTTTGTGCTGTTTGACGCATTGTTGAACGATCGAGGAATACGAGAAGGAAGGTTCTTCAAAGGTATTGCATACTCGATCCCTTGTTTGTTCTTTAAGAAGCATGTTGTAATTTACTCGTTATGCATAATCTGTTCTTCTTGACTGTAAATGTTTTTGTTCTTTCTCAATGGACTTTGGAACAATCCGCTTCCGCTCGTTGGTCTTCTAATTTAGAGTTCCTTCATGCATGAGTCAATATCAAGGTGAACGGAGAAAGTATTTATAGTAAGTGGGAGCGGGATGTGTGTCAACATGTCTTATGGTCTCCTTCATTAATTTGCAACGTAAGATCTACTTGCATGCCCTCAAGGCGCTCTGGGAGCATCTCCCTTCGGATGGTTTGTGCATTAGGTCAATATCAAGGCAAACTCCAGAAATGAATAGGATCACTTTAGTTTTTCCCCCAATCATTTTTTCCCTTCGGTTGGCTCATTGGGGCAGAACTCTAGGGTCTAAAATGAAAGGTCAAACTTACGAGAAATTGTTAAGCTAGTTAATGATTTCTTGACCAAATCAATGATGACTAATTGTTATAGGAATAAAAGTTATTCTGGTGTAATAATTGGTTGAGAGTGTGTCAGTTTAGTGAAGGGACAACTGACTACCCTTCGGTGGCTTTTGTCCTAAATCACTGAACTATCGTTGCAAAAATTAGATGTTAAATGAGGTTCATTTAGTTTTTGCTAAAATTAATTGGATGTTTTAGAATTATGCTAAAATCTAATGTAGATCAATTTGTTTCTTTTCAGCAAAAATGTTAAATTGTATTTTTTCGTTATTTGCCGCTACTTGTTTGATGGGTTTTAATTATACAACTTGGACAAATTTGATTAATTTTTTTTTTTGTGGTTAACAACCTCAACATCTTCTTCATTGAGGATTGTCCTCAAGTCCCAACCCCTGACGCAACACAAAATGTTCGTGATGCATACAAAATGTGGGCGAAGACCAATGATAAGGGCCAAGTTTATACTTTGGCAAACATATCTGATGTCTTAGCCAAAAAATTTAAGAACATGGTCATTGCACATCAGATTATGCAACCAATGCAAGAATTGTTTGAGCAAAAGTTCTCATAATTCAAGAAAAGAGGGTTGATGATGACAAAACCAGTAATGTCAGCTCCCTCGATAAACTCCTATCCATATTGAATGCTAAGGGATAGATAGAGAAAGCAAATGTTGTCGAATCTAGTGAAGTTAATCAACGAGGATTGTCCTCTGAGATGAAACTTGGAGTTTATGATATGGGTTACGAAGCTGATCCCACTACTCTCCAGAAAAGGAAGAACTTTGAAGAAAATAAATCTGATTTATTTGTCTTGGAGACATGCTTAGTAGAGAAGGATGATTCTACCTGGATAGTTGATTCAAGAGCTACTAATGACATATGTCCTTCCTATCAGGATTTATTCCTGGAGACAATTGGTAACTGGAGAGAAGACTCTTAGAGTTGGTACTGGTTCAGCTATTGCCATAGGTAGGCTTAAGTTATTTTTGGACAAAAAATGATATATGTTATTGGATGACATATATGTAGTTCCTAATATGAAGAGGAACTTAATTTTTTTTCTTGTCTGATTGAACAAAGTATTTCCTATCCTTCTTTAAAAATAAAATGTTTGTTTTTAAGAATGAAATAGAACTAAGCTTTGGGTTCAATGGAAAATAACTTGTATGTACTAAGGTCGTTAATTACAAAAGTCGTGCTAAATTCTGAAATCTTCAAAACAGCAACAACTGTTAAAAGACTGAGAATTTCTCCTAAAGAAAATGCCCATCCTTGGCATCTAAGGTTAGGTCACAATAATCTCAATAGAATTAAGAGATTGGTGAAAAGTGGACTTCTATAGAAGAAAACTCTTTACTTGTATGTAAGTCATGCCTTGAAGGCAAAATGACAAAACGACCTTTTACTAGAAAAGGTTATAGAGCTAAAGAGACCTTGGAGCTTATACATGCAGATCTCTATGGTCCGATGAATATAAGCGCGCGATGAGGGTATGGATATTTCATTTCTTTCGTAGATGATTATTTTAGATATGGGTATCTATACCTAATGCAACAAAAGTATGAAACACTTGAAAAGTTCAAGGAGTACAAGACTGAGGTTGAAAGCTTGTTAGGTAAAAAGATAAAAACATTACGATCTGATCGTGATGGAGAGTATATGGACTTAAGATTCTAGAACTATATGATAGGACATGGAATTACGTCTCAACTCTCAGCCACAGGTAAACCTCAGAAGAATGGTGTATCGGAAAGAAAAATAGAACTCTATTGGACATGGTTTGGTCTATGATGGACTATGCTCAACTTTTTGACTCATTTTGAGGATATGCAGTAGAGACTGCTGTTTATATTTTGAATAACGTTCCCTCAAAGAGTGTTTCTAAAATACCTTTTGAGTTATGAAGAGGTTGTAAAGGTAGCTTACGCCACTTCAGAATTTGGGGATGTCCAGCCCATGTGCTAATGACAAACCCCAAAAATTTGGAATCTTGATTGAAAGTATGCCTATTTATAGGCTACCTCAAGGAAACGAGAGGTGGATATTTCTTTAATCCAAGTGAGAACAAAGTGTTTGTATTGACAAATGCTATTTTTTTAGAAAAAAGACCATATGAGTTATCATAAACCGCAAAGTAAAATAGTTTTAAGTGAAATTTCTAATGAATCTACTTAGACTTCAACAAGGGTTGTTGAAGGTTGAAGGGGCTGATACATCAACAAAAGTTGTTGTTCATTTAGTCATTCACATCCATCCCAAGAGTTGAGATTGTCTTGACGTAGTGGGAGGGTTATGAACCCACGTACACACTACATGGATTTAACAGAAGCTCAAGATATCATTGCCGATGATGGTGTTGAGGATATTGGGAATATCCTAAAACTCGCAATTCGTAATTTTTAAACATATTCTATTGTGCAATAAAAGTATTTTTGTGACTTCATTCAATAAAGGTGTTATTGAAATTGCATTCTGTTATAAAATCCAATAATATAGCATGAATACTTAAACTTTATGTTGTAACATAAAAGAGGATCAAGTTTTAATATATAGCCAAAAAGGTCTATAAGTATATGGATGAGGTTAGGCACCTCATCTTGGTGACACTATGGATGTGACCCACTTTGTATATTGATGTAAACGATATGATCCCAAAATCGTTCATGTGGAGACATGCGAGTAGGGGAATTCTATGCAAAAGATGTTTCCATAAGACCGGACCATGAAATAATCAATTTTCTTTATAACAATCGTTTACTATTAAAATTGACCATTTCAAATTGATAACCTAAGGTAACTCGATCTTAATCCTGAGCTAACTATGAACTCCTGTACGAGATTATTCTTTGATCTGCGTAGGTGAGAGTGGTTTAACATCACCGCTCAATAAGCCTCCAATTTTTTAATAAGTCATTCATAGCGTTCTCTGCAAAGTCATGATAGCCCACACTATTAAAAATATGAGACTTTTGATAGCATTTTTAATACGCTATAAAAAGACCAACCTTTTTATAGCACTTAGTAATACGCTATACAATAATTGACTTTTTATAGCAATTGCATTTGATTTTTGTAAAGCATAAGATACATTTTAAAAAAGCTATAAAAAATTTTTTAAGACCAAAATATGAGGTTATTATTTGTCTATTATAACAATTTTTTACGGCCATTTATTTAATGAAAGCTATAATAAGCCTTCTAGTTCATAGAAATTTCTTCCCATAGCTTTTATAAACTTTTTGTAGCTTTTTGATATGTTCATGTTGCTATTATTGTGTTTTATACTTTGATACACACTAAAAGTGAGTAAAAAATATTTATAATCCACGTAACCATATATCTAAATAAGCATTCATACAAGATTCATATTGGGAAAAAAAGAGAGTATCATACATTTAGAGATGAACAAAAAAGAAACTTTATAAATTACAAAATCTCGATATAAAAAATCCGATGAACTTCAACTTAATTGTATTTGTTGTCTAGGCATCATGATTGATGGTCCTTCAACAACCTACAAAAATTCATTTAGTACTAAAAAGTTAAGTAAAATTATTGAAATAAATGTAAAAAAATAATATATAGATATACACATAAAGTAAAAGATTGTACTAACTAATTGCATCTTGGATGTATCTTATGATGATACAAGAAAGTAAAGATGGAAGAAACAAAGAACCTACTAATATCTATAAACAAAATTTGTAAAGTAATTTTCATTCGGATAATATCTATTTAAACAAATCATAAATATAGTTAAAAAGATAACTCTCCTAAATTTTTTCGTCCTCAAGAGCATTGTATAATCCTTGAAGTCGTCTTTAACCAAATATCACCTATTCTATAACCAAAAGATCACGAAAGTGTCACAAAGTTAAGATTTTACTATCCATTTTCAATAGTAAAACAAGCTAAAAAAATAAACATAAAGACTGAAGAACAGAGTTGAGATATAAGTAACACTCATACATTTACTCATTATGCACTCAACATTTTTAAAGATCTAGAAACAACAATTTCCATCCGTGGAAGCTACAAAAAGGCATGAGAGGACTCCAAAATAATGTACAAGAAAAGCTACTATTTTAACTCACCTAGCAGTATGCCATAAAAACCATAGGTTTAGAAACTCTTGAGCTTAATTACTGTACTATCTAGCATATCACTTTATTTTAATTAAACTCAACTACAGATTATCTTATAATGTTACTAGTGATTATTTAAATCAAAAGTACTAAAGAAAAAGATCAAGGGCCAAGTATATATACTTGTCATTCAAACTAGCCCAGAGGGTCGTATATCATAAATATTCTTGCCGATAAAAATACAAATTCACAGTTGAATTTTTTCACAACTTATGTATGGACTGATATAAATCAAAATGACAATGTACCTACTTGAACGTGACCTGCTACAGAAGATCAATAAGCTTGCTTTGACTTGACAAAAGCAATGGGCAAACTGATTTAGAGATGTAGGGTTTCGATTTTTCTGGACGACCATGACTCTGTTTTCAAGAAAATCATTAGCAATTGATAGCATAAAAGCAGAGAAATCCATTGACAGCAGTACCCAGTTATTAGTTTCAGCTCAACAGAACTTTGTGCTGGGAATGTTCAATCGTAAAGACACCAATTTTCATTACTTAGGAATATGGTACAAGAACATCCCACAGACTCTTGTGTGGGTAGCAAATAGAACCATCATTGTAATAGAAAAGTGATGTCCCTCTAGATTTAGAAGTACACAAAACCCACCTCAGAAACAACAAACATAAAAAAAACAAGAAAAAGATACTTAGATTAACATAATAAAGATACCAATAATACCCAACAAGCCAAAATCTTGAAACATTATATTCTAAAAAGTCCAATAATAGCGTCATACTATGAGCTCTCATGCAAGAACCAAATCAAGCCAAACCCATGAACGACGATAAACTATTTAGAACATATATTCCATAATTTCAAAGTTCTAGTACAATGTCACAACACACAGAGAGAGTGTTAGTTTCAACAGCATGCAGTGGAAGAAAATAAAATGATTAAGCACTCCAATTCATCAATTTCAGCTTCAAATCAAGCATGTTCTTCAAATGAAAAGAGAATTTTAGAAATACTTGTGAAGATCTTCTTCTTCCTTCAAATTCAACTGCAATTTATTCCTCTACTGATCGTAAACCACCCGAAGATCTTCTCTACTATCCTCTAAGAACCTTAAATCGAGTTAATGAGCTGGATTAAGGGAAGATTGAGGGAGAACTCACTGGTTTTCACTCAAGGTCTGAAGAACCCTTCTCCAAGATTTCTCACCCTAAACCTTTTTGTTCATGGCCTTCATTCTCCATCAAAAACTGATGATTTTGTTCATACTATCCATGCAATCTGATTGCATAAACTCTAGACACCTCCTACTTGGAGGTTTAAATGGAATTTGGTGACTTGTGTGAGAAAAACCCACTTTGGCTTGAAATTCAATTTTAAAACACAAAACCCACTCTACTAATTTTTCAAATTAGGAAAAATTTGATTTTGCATTTTCAAAATTGATTTAAAAAAATTAATAGGATTTTCATTAATACCCTATTTCAATCTAATTAACTAAAACAAAATTGATTTTTCTAAATTCAAAATTTCAAAACAATTAATTAAACAATTTAATTAATTCTATCAATTTAATATCAAATATTAAATTAATTAAACACCAATTCTATTACCATGAATCCCTATTCATGCAATTTTGATATTTAAATCGAATTTAAATATCAACCTGTTCTCCAATTTCGTTTAATTTCATACTTAAACGTGTAATTATATCACATATAATTACTAATCTCTTAATTCAAAGTCATTTCAAATTAACTCATCACGTTATTCTAAGGTTTATTCCGTTTGTGAGCTAGTAGGAGGATCTAATGGACCTACAGATCATAGACTCCAACGATCCAAGATTAATTGGCTAAACTCTTTAAATCGAATTAACTCTCATTCGTTAACTACCGGGTCACTCTACTAAAGCCCAGTAGTTGCACTCCTCTTACTGTAGATATATTATGTCCACTCGATAATAACCATGATTAGTAAGTTAACCCTTCACAGGTTATTCGTAATAACGATTGGGTCAGTAACTGTTTTATCCCCGAGATTACCTTTGAAGGAACTTGTTTGAGGAGATCCTTGAGTGGAAGCGGATCGTCCAAAATCCATTAATTATTGAAAACAAAGTTTATAGTAAACATACAATAGATATGCATTTACATTAAACTACAACATGCTTTTACAAAAATTAAGTTAAAGAGATATCACCTTTGAAGAACTTTTCTTCACGAAACCTCACTCGAACAGTCACGAACCTCGAACAGAAACAAAAATTTCTTGAATACCTTATTCAAGATTTTCTCGAACCAAACAACCGGACACAACCACAAAGAGCCTTTGGTATTATCGGGGTGAGAATCTAAGAGTGGTGGGCTCTGACTATTTTGTTTAGGAGGGATAGTTTGGGTAGAGGAAGTAGAATATTGAGAAAGCTCTCAAAAAATCAAGAACACAGAACACTTCTCAATCGCTCAGCAAATTACAACGTAGAGGAAAAAGAGAAAAACCACTTTTCTTTTTTCTTTTACCATAAAATTAATAATCACCCACTAAAGTAGTTGGAGAGAAAATATGAGAAAGTTATTATTCAAACAATAATAAAATAATATAAATAAATATGATAACTATATTATCATATTATATTTATATTAAATTATATGTTATATCAAATATAACATATAACCTATAGTTTTAATATTGTATCACATACAATATAAACTATAGTTTCTTTTCTTTATTTTATGGTATTTGATCAGTTTTAGAGTATATGCAATTGAATTTTTAAAAAAATTATGCTGAGACTTTTTCTTCTCTTTAACTCTCTCTAAACCTCTTCCAATTCCATCTCAATTGGAGTTCTACTACTCAATCCAAGGTTGATATTAGTAGAGAAGATACTCTTAGTGGTCTACTAAAGAGATTGAAGGCCAATTTCGTGGAGCTTGCCAGGATTAAGTGGAAATCTAAAAAGGTAGTAAAACTGAAACCCCATTGTTTTGAAATTATGAGTTTGCATGCTTGTTACGTAAATTAATGTAATTAGAGTGCTTAATGATTCTGTAAGTTTCCGTATATTGCATGTTTACTCTAACAATTGGTACTGGAGCATGATTTAAGCATACAACTAACGTTAATTTGAGTATGATGGGTGAATTTCATGAGTTGCTTGTTATGGTGACTGATATGGGTTTTCATCCAGCTTTGGCATTAGATTCTTCTTTGATTATGTTGTAATAACTGTAATTGGCTCTTGTTTGATAGGCCTTAATATGTGCTTAAGGGTCTATAATTTTATTGGAGTCAATAGAGTTGAAATCAGATTGTAATTGAAGATTCAAGCAAGCAAGGTCAGTTGGAGAAAACTGGTTTTGTGCCTCTGCCTGGCAGCGTTGCAATGCTGCCCACAGAGCATTGCAACACTATTCTTTTTTAAGCTCGAGGCATTACAACGTTACTCATCCCAACCAAGAAATGCGCGTACAAGGAGTGGTTCGCGAGTTTGGTCCGGTTTGACTTGTTTGACTGGCTGGCGGTTCGTTTCGACCCGGTTTGGTTCGGTTTAGCACATTTTGGAGCATTGAAGGATTAGTTGAGCAGTTTGGGTCTGGTTCGAGTTGGGTCGAATGGTCCAAAAGCTTTTTGAAGCAGTTTTTCTATTAAATTTGTAATAATTAGCTTTTTTTGCTTGCTTAGGATGCCAAACTGGTCCGTATCAGTATTATTTAAATATTTATGCATGTGATGTGTGTTATCTTTAAATTATATCATGTATGTGCATATTGTATGCCATGTAGTTTTAAAATCTCACCATAGAAAAGCATGTTTCATGCATTAACATATGCTATAAATTAGTTATAATATATGATATGCATGTGTAAGGTTTCATAAGTTTAATATAATTGTTATATTAAAGTATAGAATGCTTAAGTATATGTTATAGTATGTCTATAGTTTTATAAGGGTTATAAAATGAATTAGACATTAAAAATTTATAACAAAGATAAGTTGCATATTCACTTAAGTTTAATAACAACTTGTTTTAATAGTTAAATAGGTTGTTATCTTATAAAATGCAGTTACAAACTCACTTGGTCTATAATCCTGTCTAAGGCTGGAGGTACTTAAGTTGACGGTTTATGTAACACTTGCTACCTGGGGATTATAGCCAAAATGTTGAGCGTTGTTAACCGATTTCATGATCAGCGTGAGCAGTGTAATTTTATCATTTAGACATCGTAGGTAAATCCAAATATAATTGTTATACTTGGATAAACCACAAAGACTTAGGGTGTTTATAGCCAAAATATACCTAAGTACAAGAGATACCCAAACAATTAGAACACTTCAGTGGGAGATTAATAATATATATGATATATTATTTTTAGCTCTCACGTCCCTAAGAGTTCACACCATGAGATCCATGCTCGGCTTCGTGTTGCATTTACCGTGACTGCTCCATTCGGAAAGTGTTTACATGGGTCAATAACAAGATGAATAGGGGAAGTAGTTAAGTGGGTGTAGGAAATGTGTCAACATATCCTACGACCTCTTCCATTTAGTTTGAACCATGAGATTCTTATGTTGCGCCTACTGTCGTTTTTTTAGGTGGCATTAGCTAGTTGTTTTTCATGACTATCCCCTCAGAGGGTTGTAACATAGGATTCAGAACAACTCAAACTTCAGAAATGAATAAGGGTTTCGTAGTTTTGTCTTGAATATTGTCTTCCAATTTGGGGGCATGCCCATACCGTTCTATGAAATCTGAAAAATGGAGGGTCACACTTACAAGAGTTACTAAGTGTTAATAAATTCTTGACTGAAAATGGTAACTAAATAACTAATAGAATAAAGAGTTATTATGGAGTTAGTATTTAGTCAAGAATGTCTTGCTTCAGTGAAGGATTATTTGATTGCCCTTTGGTAGCATCTATTCTGACTCACTAAAGTATGGTTGCAAATGTATAAAGAAATATACTTTATTATTTTTTGCTAAAATTGGATTTAGATGCAATTTTTTTTTCTAATAAAATTAATTTTATTTCAGCATGTCAAATTCGATAATTCAACTCCTAGCTTCCGATAAGTTCAATGGTGAGGGTTATTCGAATTGGACATCAAACATAAATACGATATAGTGGTTGATGACCTGAGATTCATTTTAACGGAGGAATGTCCTCCTCTTTCTAATTCAAATCCAAACCGAAGTGTTCAGGATTCCTATGACAGGTGGGTCAGGGCTAATAAAAAAGTCAAAGCCTACCTTTTAGCAAGCATATTTGATGTGCTTACTAAAAAGCATGAAATCATGGCCACTACTAGAGAGATCATGGAATCGTTATAAGGGATGTTTGGACAACCGTCCTCATCAGTACGACATGATGTTATAAAATACGTCTACAATTCCCGCATGAAGGAAGGGACCTCTGTTAGAACACGTCATGGACATAATGGTCAACTTTAATATTGCGGAAGTGAATGACACTGTCATAGACGAGAAATGTCAAGTTAGTATGATAATGAAATATCTTCCAAAGAGTTCCCTAACTTTTCTTACAAATGCTATAATGAATAAGATTGATTATAATTTGACCACTCTCTTAAATGAACTCCAGACTTATCAATCTTTAATGAAAAATAAAGAAGGGGAAGCAAATGTTGTTGCACAAAGAAAGTTTCAGAAGAGATCAACATCTGGTTCGAGACCTTTTGAAAAGAAGTCTGGCTCTTCAAATGATAAGAGTATCTAAATAAAGAAGAAAGGAAATGGGAAGAAGAAAAATCCTGCTAAAAAGAGCAAGACAAAAGTTGCAAAAGTAAAATGTTTTCATTGTAACGAAGGTGGGGATTGGAAACGTCATTGCCCAAAATATCTTACAGAAAAGAAAGCTGAAAAGGAAACCCAAGATAAATCTGATTTACTTTTAATAGAAACATGTTTAGTGGAAAGTTCTCATTTGACCTTGATACTGGATTTAGGCGCCACTAATCATATTTGCACTTTCATTCAGGAAACTAGTTCCTGGAAGCAGCTAACGGAAAACAAAATGACTTTCAAGGTGGGAATAAGTGAAGTCATTTCAGCTGAAGCAATGGGAGACATCAAGTTATGTTTTGGAGATTCCTACAGTTTATTAGAAAATATATATTATGTACCTCAGATGAAAAGGAACTTAATCTCTGTATTTTGTTTACTGGAACATATGTATAAAGTCACTTTTGATATAAATGAAGTGTTCATAGTTCAAGAGGTGTTCAAATATGTTCAGCTAAACTTAAAAATAACTTGTATGCGTTAAAACTAACTGAAGCAAAAGCTATTTTAAATATAGAGATGTTTAAAACAGCAGAAACTCAAAATAAGAAACAAAAGATTTCACCTACGCCTATCTTTGGTACTTAAGACTTGGTCACATAAATCTCAACATGATTGAGAGATTAGTACAGAATGGACATCTAAATCAGTTAGAAGACAAATCTTTACCACCATGTGAATCATGTCTTGAGGGAAAAATGACTAAACGATCTTTTTCAGGAAAAGGTTTTGGAGTTAAAGAACCTCTATAACTTATAAGTTCAGACCTTTGTGGACAGATGAATGTTAAAGCTTAAGGAGGATTTGAGTATTTCGTCAGTTTTATTGATGATTATTCCATATATGGCTATGTTTAACTAATGCATTATAAGTTTGAAACTATTGAAAAGTTCAAAGAATACAAGACAGAGGTTGATAACCTATTAGGTAAAAGAATTAAAACACTTCGATTGTTGGATCGACATTAGCACGCAGCGAAAGAAATAAGGATCCATAAGTACTCTAATTCATTAATTTTGGTTGAAAAGAAACATGCTAAAAATAGAGTTTAATGGGTTTCAAGAACATACCTTGGCCGAACTAACAAAATCTCCATTTCCAGCAGCAAAATCCTTTGAATTCTTGTGTAGATCACCACAAGATCTTCCCTACTATCCTCTTGGTGCTCTAGATTGAGTTGTTGGACTCAAAATAAGCTGGAATCAAAGGGAATATGAAGAAAGTTCACTGAACAAATCCTTTGAAGAACACCTTCTTCATCCGAATTTTTCAGCAAAAATTCAATCGGTTCCTCATGCCTTTCTTCACTCCAATCTCTTCAATATATTGTAGACTATCATGCAAAGAGATGTGCTGCATGGGATGCAGCTCATGCTTGGAGTAAACCAAAGGAGAAAGTGGGTTCCTTGTAAGCTAGTTGAAGATGAACTTTGAAAAACCCATTTTTCAAGTTTTGTGTAATTTTTCAATTTCCAAAAATTCATTTTGATTTTAGAATCATATTTTATTTTTAAAATTAAAATTTATTAATTTTACAATTAATTTCATAAATTAATATTCTAATAAAATTAATAAATAATTATTTAAATAATTTAAATAATTCTAATTAATTTAATATCCAATATTAAATTAATTTTTACACAAACTCATCTTCATATATTTAAATATATTTTTTCCAATTCCGTTGATTCTAATTTGAATGTTTCAATCTAGAGTTAATCCATTTTCGAGTTAGTAGGGGAACCTCATGAACCTACAGATCATGGGCTCCAACAATCCGAGATTAATCGGCTAAACTCATTAGACTGATCTAACCTCTATTTGTTAACTAATGGGTCATTCCACTAAAGCCCATAGTTGAACTCCCCTCAATGTAGATATATTATATCCATTCGCTATAACCATGATTAGTAAGTTAACCCTTCACAGGTTGTTCGTAATAACGGCTGGGTCAAGTCTCTGTTTTACCCCCGAAATTACCTCTTGTTCCTTAAGTTCCCACTGATCCTCTAATGAACAACTGTTTTGTGATCCAATCACAAAATCGAGTCCCTTTCATACCAAATGAGAGGGCGGGATTCTTTATTCAAGCCCCAGAATCAGCACTTAAGGGAACAACCTCTCGACTATCCCTAAAGCAGGTACGAGTGAATTCTCTCTTGCACCCTATGTCCCCAGCTATCTATCCAGTCTTACCTCTGAAATGGCAGTCATATTGAGTTGGCGCTGTTGAGCCAACCCTAACTATGCAAATCTAAGGGCAATCTCAGATAAACAAGAGTTCATAGTTAGCTCAGAATTAAGGTTAAGTTACCTAGGTCATCGCTTTGAAATAATCAGTCTTAAACAGTAAATAAGATTATAAATTAAGAGTGACTTATTTCGTGATCCGATCTTGTGCAAAAGAAGGACACCCCCACTTCTCATGTCCAACATGAACGAATTAGGATCACTTTGTTTGTAGCACTTTACAACTCCTTGTAACAACTATAGAGCAGGCCGTATCCAATAGTGTTACCAGAATAAGGTACCCAATCTTATCCATGTACTATAGATCATTTTGATTATTTACTCGAACCTGATCCACCTTTATGTCTCCACATAAAGTTCAAGTACTCATCCAATAGTCAATGGACTTTTAGGTTGATTGGATTTCTATTCAAGCGATAGATCTATTCAATAACACCTTTATTGAATTTTCAGAATAAGTTCCATTGTTTAAATATCACGAGTTTTAGGACATAAAACCCAACAAACTCCCACTTGGACTAAAACTCCAATGGTAACTTATACATTCGATATATAAGACTGGGTTTCTGAGTTTTATAGAGAAATACAATAAACTAGGGAATCCCATACACATCTTTTACCATTCGGTATCTCTATACCCAATATTTCTCCCACTTGCCATAGGTTATCTAGTATTCCTAGTCCTACTAGGTAATTCTCAAACACTTTAGCCAAGAGAATTATTGTAAACATTTTTAGGTATACAATAGGCTTTTGATAAAACTATAAGGGGATTGCATCTTAATCTCAATAATGACCAGGAAGCACACTTTCCTCTCACTACATTGAGGTACTCTCAATTCTTTGAGCAAGATGCATCTGACCTGTCTCAACAACTCTTTGTTAACAGCCAGACCTAGAAATCTTTAAACTTTGTATACTTTGATCTAGTCATTTAGATATCTGAATATCTACAAATGGCATTTAACAATTTGATTCTCAACAGAGGTTGCTAGAACAAACATAATTTTTTAAAATGAACATTTCATTTAACACAAAAATATATATAATTTGTTCAATGCAAGTTTTAACAAATAAAAACAAGTAGAAACTTCTCCCACTGAATGAGGCGAGTAAATGGTCCCAGGGTCAAGTTAGCCTAGTTACCTTTTCCCTGCTCTCTTCTTGACAAGATATTGAGGGCAGTGTCTCCTCCAGTGCCCTTCGTTGCAATGGAAACATTTCCCTTTGCAGCGCTATCCTTGCCTTTCAATCCAGCAGGCTTCTTCTTCCCTTTCCCTTTGCCTTTCTTCACAAGAATACTCTTACTCTTTGAAGAGGAAGCAACTTTAGGCTTGGAGGAAATTCATCACTTCTCGGTAGTAGTAACATTTACTTCTAGCACCAGACCCTTTGTTCTCAATATTGTCTGGTAAGCCTGTAGCTCACTTAGTAGAGTAGTCAAATTTTATTCATAAATGCATTTAGAATTGCAGAAAACTCTTCAGAAGAGATTCTAGAATAAAACCAACTTAACTTCTCTCGTTCATGCCAACACCGTTTACTTCTGCCATATTAAAGTAGACCAGCATGTTTAGGACATGTTCATAAACATTGGTCCCCACTTTGATGCGACTGTTGTAAACGTACTTAATGACATCCCTCACAGAGATTCCATAATCTCTTTCACAGTACATATATCTTCATGCTTCTTTTGTCAACACATCAAATAAGCTGGCAAGGATATAAGCACAGGCTATATCATTAGCCTTGACCCATCTGTCATATACATCCCGAACATTTTAGTTTGTGTTAGAGCTAGGAATGGGAGGACAATCCTCAGTTAAGACAAACAGCAAATTGTCTATCACTAGTATCGTGTTCAAATTTGATTTCCAATTCACATAATTATCCCCAATAAATTTATCTGACGCCAACACTTGTATTAATGAACTTGTCATTCTGAAATTTAATATCCAATCAAGTTTTAGCAATTTTAATAATTTATCCAAGATTATTCTTTTGCAACGATACTACATCAAGACATTCTTGACTAAATACTACCTCCAGAATAACTCATATTCCGATAGTCATTTGGGTACCGCTTTTGGTCAGACATTATTAACATTTAATAATTCTATAAGTGTAGATCCGCCATTTTTGGATCTTATAGAATGGTATGAGTATCGCTTTGAAATGGAAAACAATACCCAAGACGAAACTATAAAACCTTATTCATTTTACTGAAGCATGGGTTATTCCGAATCTTATGTTACAACCCTCTGTGGGGATAGCCGTCGTTAAACGACTAGTAAAGGGCCGCTTAAAACTAAGCAGCAGGCGCAACATAAGAATCTCACAATTTAGACTAATGGAGAAGACCGTAGGATATGTTGACACATTTCCTTCACTCACTTACTATGAACTACTTCCTCCATTCACCTTGGTATTGACGCATATATCCACTTTCCTAAGAGAGGTCACTCCCACGATGACACGAAGCGTCATATGAATCTCACGGTGTGAACTATATGGAGACGTGGCAATTGAAATCATACACTGGATTTCTGTTCAAACAACTTCCCCTTATTCACCCGAATCTAAATTTAAACTAAAAATACTCTTCGAAGGGAGGTCACTCCCAGGGTGACGCGAAGTATCACTTAAATCTAGACTGTGAACTCTTAGGGACGCGAGAGCTAAGAATAACATACCGCGTATGTTATTAATCTCCCCCTGAAGTTTTCTAATAACTCTATCATATAAAAGTTATTCACTACCACTAAAGTGTTCTAATGTTTGGGTAACCTTGTACTAAGGTTCTTTTCCAGCTAAATAAAAATAACCCTAAGTTTCTGTGGTTTATCCATGTATAACTCTTATAAATGGACTTAAACTTACGATGTTTAGGTGATAAACCCTTTTATTACCTCACCGCTCATGAATACTCATAAAACTGGTTACCAACACTCAATTATTCAACCATAATCCCCAGGTAAGAAGTGTTCCATAGACTGTCAACTTAAATACCCCCAACCTTCGACAGGATTATATATCGATTGAGTTTTTAACCCTAGTTTTACAAGTTTAACGACCTATTTTAACTAATTAAAACAAATGGTTGACCTACGTGAGCATGCATTTGTTCTTTGTTATGGATTTTAAATGTCTAACCCAATTTTATAACAGTTTATAAAACTTTAGACATGCTAAACATCCATAACATATAGGCATTCAATATCTAATATAACACTTATATTAAATACAAGAAACCCTAACATGCATACTATATATTATAACAAATTATAACATACTTTCAATGCATGTTGCATGCTTCCTATGGTGGGATTTTAAATCTAAATGACATACTATATGCACATACAAGGTTTATTTAATTATAACATACATCCAATGCATAAATAATTAAACACATATTGATATGGTTTTAATTTTGGCCAAAACAAGCAAACAAAAGCCTAACTATTACAAAAACAGCTTCAACACCACTCGAACTGCTCCAAAACAACTTGAACCGAACCAACCTCAAACCATTTGAAGCTGAACCGGACCAGACCTCAAGAGAATCGGCTGAACCGGCTTCTCTTTCTCTCGCCCAAAATCTTGCCAAGTCTGATCGTTTAGCAACGACGACCATCGTCATGCCTTTGGCTTGAACGTTTAGCAACCAACGCCTATCATTTAAAAAAACTACACGATCGTATAGTGTTTGCCTTCTATTGTATAGTGTCATCGTCTAGCGCTGGAGGATGCTACACGATCGCTTAGTGTCAAACACTATCGCATAGCTCCATCGTTTAGCACCGCGTCTTGATCATTTAGCGCACGCCCGAGGTAAGCGATCGCCTAGTACTATCGCATAGCAATCGACGCATCGCTCAGCTACCGCTCATAGGTAAACAATCGTGTAAGCGATCGCTCAGTGCCATCACATAGCTCTTCACCGCATCGCTTAGCTCCCGAACAAAGGTAAACGATCATGTAAGCGGTCGCTCAGCGCCATCGCATAGCTCTTTGTCGCATCACTTAGCTCTAGATCAAAGGTAAATGATCGTGTAAGCGATCACTCAGCGCCATCGCATATCTCTTTGCCTCATCGCTTAGTTCCCACCCGAAGCTACACGATCGTGTAGTGCCATCGTATAGCAATACAACGCATCACTTAGCTCCCAAGGTAGATGATTTCTAGAGCACAACACCATATATATTCTGAATATGGTTCCCTAAAAAAAGTGTTTTAGAAACACCATATGAGCTGTAGAGAGAACGTAAAGGTAATTTACGTCACCTTAGAATCTGGAGATGCTCGACACACATGTTGGTGTAAAATCCTAAGAAATTGGAACGACGTTTAAAAGTATGCCTATTTATAGGATACCCTAAAGAAAAAAAAAGAGGTCTATTTTATGATCCTCAAGAAGATAAAGTATTTGTATCGATAAATGCTACATTCTTAGAGGAAGACCACATAAGAAATTGATAGCTTGTAGAAATATAAGCTATTGCAGCCTTTTACTTAGAATTATTAGGGTTGACGAGCAGAGCATGCGTTGATATTGCTAAAAATTCATATGGAATAATGAACTTGCGTTAATCAGTAAAAATCTCCGCTAACCCTATATCATGATTTATCTTGCATCAAAATGTCTATTTTGTAGTTATCACAGGAGTCAATCGCATGTGTTGATCCCAAATCATCGCAAAGTTGATTGCATGCGTTGATCTCAATGAAGAAAAGTTAGTCACATGCACTGTTGCAATTATAGTGATAACCATGATAGGAGTATATTCGCAAAGAATGGGTGGAATACGTTGATCCTTCAGAAGAAACATTTATGAACGCAAGATCATGATGACATTCTTACCTACTGCGTCAGTAATGGCAGTGATTCAGAGTGGGATTATCAAAGTTGTTGGCGTTTAAGCTCTATAAATAGAGCCTTTGAGCCTAGGATCAAGGCATTCGGGACTTCTGCCTTGGGCAGATTCCTATGATCATAGACGAGAGCATGAGCAAGAAAATCTTTGAGATTTCTCCACTTCCACAACTTCCTGAGCAAAGTAAGCAGTGTTCCTAGAGATAGTAATAACTTTATGCTCAACGGAACCATGCATTATAGAGATATAAAGCATGTGGCTGACCACCAAGAGGTGTGCGATGCGCGAGTGTGGCGAGCTGGGATTACCCTTGCGACCAAACCAAACTTACACACTTGGTGAAATCTCCTCCCCAACCCTACTTCTCCATGCATCTTATTATGCGTTAATAGTTGTTACATCTATACCGATTCTCATTGTCAAACTTTTATTGTTTAGTCTGTTTAGTTAGGAGTAGCAGTAGCGCATAGTTAATCAGCTTCTTTCTTTTTATTTTTATTCTCCACCTCAAATACATTACTTTACAATCATCTTTTAGTTCCAAGTCCCCGTTTCGACCACACATCATCTCCAGAAACTTGCGATCTCATTATACTTGGTGAGAAAGGAAGAAAACTCGTGACAGGATTACATGATCATCGTATACACAATTAACACATACTCTTCAAACCATCGCATGACCATCAACGCATATCAATTAGAAATGATCAACCTCGAAGCAAACTGGTATTAAATGAGATGTCCGGAGAATTGATGCATTATTTTATGTGATGAAATAATGATGTAGAATGCGATCGTGGAATATGCATTGTGCAAGCAAGTTTTCTCAGCAAGACCCAAGTATAAATCCTACTGAGTTTCCTGGTAAGCCCAGGGTCGAATACAAGGACTAAGGAAGACAATATGCAATGGTGATTTTATATCACTTTGCGATAACAATTAAATCAATGGTTTTGTTGGTTTGTTGTTTAAGGTATAAAAAGTATGCGACGGATTTGAGAAAAGAGTAATTATGCGACAGATACACTAAGTACGCGGAGGAACAAGTTGAGAAGGTCTTTAGCTAGCGTTTCCTGAGAATGCATTCAAGCTATGCGATCATGCTACATTCATGCGACAACAAATCATTTTCCAATGAAAATGCGATAGCTCCTAATTTTAGGACGCATGCGATGAATGCGATAATGTCTATAGAAATTATTCCTAAGTCTCTACTTCTTGCTTATGCGATGACGACGAATACAAGGACAAGGCGACCGCATACAATCATATCCTATCTCTAGGGTGCATGCGATGCCTTAATAGCAAACAAAGCTTATTCCTAAGCTTCTATCTCTTGATTATGCGGTTCTAATCTACCTTATTAAGCTTTCACCCAGATGTGCCCACCTTGATGCACTGGCTCTATGTGGCCACCTTCTTGAGCGGATTTTTGTGAGCGCAAACGATTGCATAGCCTTGCGGTCGCAATCTCTTAATGCGCTCGGACGTTAATTTCCTTGGATTGCATTTCTATCTTGCGCTACCGCATTTTCTGCACAAAAATACATAAGTTAGCTATTTTCATGCGATGGATGCATGCGATCACAATGTTGTGAATTTAATGCTTTTGGATGCAATATTGTATATTTTTACCATCACAATCCTGCATTGTTTTATAACTTTGTGCTATAAGAACGTACATTTCTGTCCGTTATCACACCTCCAAATTTAAACAATGTTTGTCCTCAAGCATAAGCTAAATATTTTCTTTAGAAAGTCGATCGCCTTCTCTTTCCTAGATTTCTCAAGGATGCCTTATTCAAATCCTATGTACCAAAATCTCCTTAATTTTTATCCAAGCTTCATAAAATATTTCTAAAATTTAGGGACGTAAGTTTAACCTTCAAAAAGACTTTATTAGATTTCAGGGCATCGCATGATTTATTTCATAAAAAAACTTTTCCAACTGGGGTGTTTTCAAATGATTTTTATCCTTGCGTATTTAGACATATATATATATATATATATATATATATATATATATGACCCTACGCTGATCCAAGTGCCTAGCCTTCGTTTTGGCTTACCCTCACATGTGTTATGCGGACATCCAACTACGAGCAAGGCGCTTTTTCTCAGTCTAAACTCATGCCCATTTGACAACGGAGTTGCGATCATTTGATTTATGCGTTGATCATGATTCCTACCTTCGTTTTGGCTTGCCCCCACGTGTGTCATGCGGACATCCAACTACGAGTAGGATCCGATCGTAACGTAATATATATTTTTTCTTGTAATACCGTACCCCCAAATTTAAACAGCAACAATATCCCCATTGCTGAAAGATTGAAAGAAGTCATGCAATGCTCTTAGAAAGTTTCGTAGAAAGTTAGTTTGAAAGAAAACTAGCAGACCACTAACTTCTAGAAATATTTCATGAGTTGACTGTCCTAAAATTAAGTTGACTCTAGTATATACGAAAAAAATAGAGGCATGCGTTTCATCATTAAAATCATAATTGGTAAGGAGAAATAATGCGGTGACTTACTAAATTAATCAATGTTAAATGATTGCGCTGACTAAAGAGGATACGATGATAAAATTTTCAAAGTTAAAATGCGATGCGATAGTACAAAATTTGGAATAAATAAAGTCAAGGAGAGATACAACCCCCAAATTTTTTCTGTCACCCGCATTATTTGTGAATGCATCCTGCTTTGCGGCAAAGTACTCTTTTTTATTGTGGTGACGGAATAAAGTAGTTGCGTCTTTCGTGTAGCACCTCCACAATCGTCCACCTCGATCGTTGCAAAGAAAACATTGAGAGGGTCAAATAAAAAAAAAGTTACCAAAATCATTTACTACGATCGTTCAACATGATTGCGTTCTCCCCCCCTCCCCCCCTTTTTTTAATATCAAGATGCATAAACGTTTATCGAAATAAAAGAAGTGTAGTGAGAGTTCGTTAATCATTGGTAAGAAAAGGATATTTCAAAAGATGTGTGCCCTTGATGATTTTCTGTCGAATGCCAGCGCAGGGGCCACTAGATTTTTCTTCATTCCAAATTTCTCAGGTCTACAGAGGTCTTTTCCCGCTGAAAATCACCTCCGTAATATATCTTGACTCTTTGCCCGTTAACCTTGAACGTGCGGGTCCCTTCTTCATTGATCAGTTCGATCGCGCCATGCAGGAGTACTTATTTGATTATAAAGGGTCTGGACCAGCGTGACTTTAATTTTTCGGGAAAGAGCCATACCCGCGAATTGAAAAGTAAGACCTTTTGTCCGACATGGAGATTCTTCCCGCATAGTTGTTTGTCATGCCAACGTTTTGCTCGTTCTTTGTTTCCCCATTCATCCAGCTTACGTTCTCCATTCATCCAGCTCGACCAATTGGAGTTTCATTGCTTCCCTCATTGCTTTTAAGTCGAAGTTAAGCTTTTTCACTGGCCACAGTGCTTTGTGCTCCAGCTCAAGTGGTAAATGACATGCCTTACCAAACACCAACGCATACGGAGACATGCCTATAGGTGTGTTATAGGTGGTTCTATATGCCCACAGTGCATCGTCCAACTTTGTTGCCCAATCTTTTCGTGAAGGCTTTACCACCTTTTCCAATATCAGCTTGATTTCCCGATTGGACACTTCAGCTTGACCATTTGTCTGTGGATGGTACGCGATGGCCACATTATGGAGGATATTATATTTGAGCAACAAGTTGTTGACTATGTGTTGACAAAGTGGGAGCCTTCATCACTTATTATAGCATGTGGAGTGCCAAAACGAGTGAAAATATTTTTCTTCAGGAACTTGGAGACTACCGCCTCGCTTGTGGTGCATGCTACCACTTCTACCTATTTGGAAACGTAGTCGACGGCTAACAGAATATATTTGTGACCATTCGATGGTGGAAATGGCCCCATGAAGTCAATGCCCCTGACCTTGAACAGTTCCAGTTCTAAAATGATGTTCATGGGCATCGTATGTTTCCATGAAATATAACCCGTGCGTTAGCACCGGTCACTTTTCATCGCGTAGTCTCTTGCATCCTTAAATAATGTTGGCCAATAATATTCTTTTTGTAATACTTTCACTGCTATGCGTTGGCCTCCAAAGTGCCCTCCATATGGCGAATCATGACATTGTGATAATATGCATTGGTGAGTAGCATCTAGTACGCACAACCGCAAAATCTGGTGTGACCCCATCTTATACAGGTTTGGCTCATCCCAATAATATGTCCTGCATTCATGTCTGAGCCGCCTCTTTTGATGGTCGATATAATCTTTGGGAAATTTCTCGCAAACCAGATAATTTACCACGTTTGCGTACCATGGCAATTTTTCAATTTGAAATAGCTGCTCGTCTGGGAACGTTGCACTCACCTCTGACTGTTTGCGGTCAACTTCTGGATTTTCTAATATGGATAAATGGTCTATAACTTGGTTCTCCATCCCCTTGCGATCAATGATTTCCATATCGAATTCCTGAAGGAGGAGAACCCATCTAATCAATCTCTGCTTCGCATCTTTCTTTGTCATCAAACACTTTATCACCGAGTGGTCAGTGTGAATGAGTACTTTAGTTCCCATCAAATAAGCTATGAATTTCTCCAACGCAAATATCACCGCAAGAAATTCTTTTTCTGTGGTGGTGTAATTTGTTAAGTAGGATTCAAGGTTTTACTCGCATATGCGATGGGATTTAGCATTGTTTTCTTCTTCTATGTTAGTACTGCTCCCATCGCATAACCACTTGTATCGCACATTAATTTAAAGGGTTGGGTTCAGTTTAGTGAGATCAACACTAGTGCGGTCGTTAATGCGTTCTTCAAAATCATGAATGCGTTGAGGCATTGGTCATCAAAGTCAAACTTTCTATCCGCCTCCATTAATGCACTCAGTGGTCGTGCAATCTTTGAAAAGTCTTTGACAAAACGTCTATAAAATCCAGCATGTCCCAAGAAGCTCCCGACAGCCTTTACACTCACTGGAGGTGGAAGCTTTTCAATCGCCTCAATTTTTGCCTTGTCCACCTCCAACCCATCCTTGCAGACCTTGTGCCCAAGCATAATTCCTTCCTTCACCATGAAGTGACATTTCTCTCAATTAAGCACGAGGTTCGTCTCTTCACATCTTTTCAATATTTTCTCCAAGTTGTTGAGACAGACTTCGTATGTTTTCCCATATACAGAGAAGTCGTCCATGAAAATTTCTATGGAGTCTTCGAGATATTCAAAAAAGATGGCCATCATACCCCTTTGGAAAGTGCTCGGTGCATTGCAAAGGCCAAACGGCATGTGCCAAAACGCAAATGTTCCATACGAGCAAGTGAATGTGGTTTTTTCTTGATCTTCAGAAGCAATCATGATCTGGTTATAGCTGGCATACTCATCCAAGAAGTAGTAGAAATCATTTTCAGCTAAGCGGTCTAGCATTTGGTCGATAAAAAGCAAAGGGAAATGATTCTTCTTTGTTGCCGCATTTAATTTGTGGTAGTCCATGCAAATCCACCATCCGATGACAGTCTTTTGTGGTATCAGTTCGTTAATTGCCTTAGGGACTACCATTATCCTTCCTTTTTTCGGCACGCATTGCATGAGGTTGACCCACGTGCTGTCAGTTATTGGGTAGATGATGCCTGCGTTTAACCACTTAATTATCTCCTTCTTTACGATCTCCTTCATCGTAGGGTTGAGTCTGCGCTGATTCTCAATCGATCCTTTGTGATTCTCTTCGAGACGAATCCTATGCATGCAGTATGTGGGGTTAATTCCTTTAATGTCTGCGAGTGTCCAGCCAATTGCTTTTACATACTTTCTCAGAATGCTCAGCAGTGCATTTTCTTGGTCTTCATTAAGTGCAGAGGAAATGATTACAGGTAGCTTTTCATTCTTCCCCTGAAACGTATACTTTAGGTGGTTAGGAAGTGTCTTCAAATCTATTGTTGGTGGTTGTTCCAAGGATGGTTTTGTTGTTTTTCTTTCTTCATTCACTGTCGGCTTATCTTATTGGGATGCGATCATCTCATCTTCTTTGGTTGTTTTTTCTGTGATCGCATTTCATGCTACAATGGAAGCGATCGCATCCTCATCTTTATTTTCATCTTAAGGCTTCTCTTCGTCATTCACGCTTTATTCATTATCGGATTCATTGAAGTCTTCTTCATCAGGATATTTCATGGCTAAGATAATGTCAAACCTGAGCTTCTGTCCATTCATGCTCAGTGTGATCTCTCCTTTATGTACATCAATCTAAGCACGACCAGTGGATAAAAATGGTCGCCCTAGAATGATGGGTACATCCATGTCTGCTTCGTAGTTCAGGATGATAAAGTCTGCTGGTAACATAAATTTTTCGATTGGAACTAGAACATCCTTCACCTTCCTCTCTGGATGCACAAGAGATCGATCCGCTAATTGGAGAGTCACCGTCGTGGGCACAACCTGCCTCACATTCAGCTGCTTGAAAATTGACAGGGGCATCAGGTTGATGTTGGCCGCGAGATCACATAACACTTGACTGATGTATAACCCTCCAATAGTGCAAGGTATAGTGAAACTTCTAGGGTCACACATTTTTGGAGAGATTATAGATTTTGAACTTTGCGTCAAAGCCACCGTTGCGAACTTACTAGTGCTTTTCTTCTTTGTCAACATATCCTTTAAAAACTTCGCATATGCAGGCATCTCCTCAATTACTTCAGTGAACGGAATGTCAATATGCAACTGTTTTAACATATCCGTGAAGCGTTGATATTGTACCTCATCATTTTTGTTCTTTTTAAGTCTCTGAGGGAATGGTGGCAGCTGTATTCTCACGGTCCCTTGTTCTTTCAGATCCGAGGTGGACGCAATCTTTGGTTCTTTTGTCTCTTTTTCTTTTGTTTCTCCTCGAGTCATCACAATCTCTAGTTCCAGCACAATTAGAGCAGTCTGGGTTTGCTCTTTCTTCTCCCCTGCCACAGTCTTTCCGCTCCACAACGTCACCACTTGACGTTGCTCTTTTCCCGTACCCCCTGGGTTACATGGGAGTTCTATTGAACTCGGTAGGCCTATTCTTGAGTTCGCCCATAATCTGGCCCTTCTAAATTTCCAGGTTGTGGATAGACGTCGCTTAGTTTTGAAGCACTGTTTCATTCTTTTCAATATATTGCTTCAACAAACTTTCCAAAGAGGAAGATTGTGGCGCCTATGAACGCTGGCTTGATTTTGCGTTTGACCATTGGTTTGCGGGAAAAATCCGGGTGGCCCTTTTTTGTATGCCACTAATTGAAAATTTTGCTGTTGATTTTTTCATGCGAAGTTAGGGTGGTTTTTCTACCCAGGGCTGTACGTGTTAGAAAATGGATTATTCTTCACAAAATAAACTGACTGTGGGTTTCGCGGGCATTCCTCCATTTGATGTCCTTCACCGCAAGTAGCACAACTTGCGGTCATCTGGTTTATTGCGTTCACTTGCCCATTATGCGTTGCTGGGCTATTGATTGTGATTCCCTATATCAAGTTCATCATCGCAATCATTTGACTCTGAAGGGATGCGATGGCTCCGTTATTCGCATCACTGTCCTTGATTCTCAATCTTTGATCGCTTTCTCTCCAATCTTCATCATTTTTAGAAATGCGATCAAGGATATTCTTGGCCTCATCATAAGTTTTATCTAGCAGACCTCCAGTTGCTATCGTATTGGCAGCCGTCTGCGATGCAGGATTTAATCCGTGGTAGAAAATTTTCATCTGTAAGTAGTCTAGTAGGCTGTTATGCGGACAATCTCTTAGTAACCTCTTAAACCTCGCCCAAGCATCACAGAGTGATCGTTATTATCCTGTTCAAAATTGGTGATCAACTTTCTTCTTCTGCCATTCTCCGTCGGAGGGAAGTACTTCTTCATAAACTTCTCAACTACTTGCTCCCATGATATAATCTCCCCTGGTTCGAGAGAATAAGCCCATTTTCGTGCTTGATCAGGCAACAAAAATGGAAACAAAGTTAATCGAACCTCCTCAGTGGAGATGTTTGGGAACACAAAGTTATTTTCATTTGGTGCTGCATTTCCTGGTTGTTCCGCCATGTTATCTTTCTCTTGTTGTTGTTGTTGGCGGCTGTTTCTCAATCTTCGTTGGAACGTTCTTTCAATCTCTGGGTCGTAATTTTCCAGAGATTGAAAGTTACAAAGAAAATCAGAAAATTACTATTAACACAACGTAATGCCGAAGTCCCCAGCAATAGTGCCAAAAAACTTGATGCGTTATTTTATGCGATGAAATAATGGTGTGGAATGCAATGGTGGAATATGCATTGTGCAAGCAAGTTTTCTTAGCAAGACCCAAGTATAAATCCTACTGAGTTACCTGGTAAGCCCAGGGTCAAACACAAGGACTAAGGAAGACAATATGCGATGGTAATTTGCGATCACTTTGCGGTAATAATTAAATCAATGGTTTGGTTGGTTTATTGTTTAAGGTATAAAAGGTATGCAGTGAATTTGAGAAAAGAGTAATTAAGCTTATTCTCCACCTCAAACACATTACTTTACAATCATCTTTTAGTTCTAAGACCCCGTGTTCGACCTTAGATCATCTCCAGAAACTTGTGATCTCGTTATACTTGGTGAGAGAGCAAGAAAACTTGTGACAGGATTACATGATCATCGTATACACAATTAACGCATACTCTTCAAACCATCTCATGATCATCGCATGACCATTAACGCATATCAATTAGAAATGATCAACCTCGAAGCATACTGGTATTAAATGAGATGGCCGGAGAATTGATGCGTTATTTTATGCGATGAAATAATGATGTAGAATGCAATGGTGGAATATGCGTTGTGCAAGCATGTTTTCTCAGCAAGAACCAAGTATAAATCCTACTGAGTTGCCTGGTAAGCCCAGGGTCGAACACAGGGACTAAGGAAGACAATATGCGATGGTAATTTTAGATCACTTTGCAGTAACAATTAAATCAATGGTTTGGTTGGTTTGTTGTTTAAGATATAAAAAGTATGCAGCGGATTTGAGAAAAGAATAATTATGCGATAGATACACTGAGTATGCGGAGGAACGAGTTGAGAAGGTCTTTAGCTAGCATTTCTTGAGAATGCATTCAAGCTATGCGATCATGCTACACTCATGCGACAACAAATCATTTTCTAATGCAAATACGATAGCTCCTAAATTTAGGACGCATGTGATGAATGTGATAATGTCTATAGAACTTATTTCTAAGTCTCTACTTCTTGCCTATACGATGACGATGCATACAAGGACAAGGCGACCGCATTCAATCATATCCTATCTCTAGGGAGCATGCGATGCCTTAATAGCAAACAAAGCTTATTCCGAAGCTTTTATCTCTTGATTATGCGGTTCTAATCTGACTCTCCCGAGCCTAGATTCTAATCTGACTTTTCCAAGCCTAGATTCTATCCTTAGACTACCCTCCCGAGTATTTTCAATGGATAAATGACGCAAACATAATACAAGATAATCACATAGAATGAAGATCCCAGGTTATGCTAGCTAAGTGCTTCTCAACCCATTCAACAAATTTAGCTACTCATGCATAACTTACAAAGAGTGGACAGATATAAAGATGCAATTTCCATTTTATAAATAGGTTCAGAGTACAAAATGACAATGGAAAATAAGGGTAGAAAGCCTGTAGCAATTCCTTGCTTCCCAAGGCTTTTACACTGTTTTATCTCTATTCTACCCAAAAGATGTTCTTGCTTCCACAAGAGTTGGCCCTCTCTCTGATTTCGACGCTCCTCGGCACTCTTCCGTGTTCACCGTGATGATCTCTCGGTGTAATCTCCCTTCTCTCGCTTCTGCCTTCTAAGTAAAAGAAAAACTATGAACAAGGCTACTTCTATCTATAGGGAAAATTCTGTAAAACTAAGCTAACTGTAAGAACTGGTCGAACTCTTTCAGTGAAGGTGGCCTTCGATATTTATAGAGCTTCAGGGTAAGAGGTTTTTCTCTCATATGATTGCACTGATGGGATGGCATTAATTCTTTGTCTAATGCGCCAAGTATTTGTCACCAAGTTGAATGTACTTGCTACAGTAGGTCGTTAACAACTTATCAACTTAATTCAGAATCGACCGTCATCAGCTTTCTGTCCCATCTTGATTTATTAAGCTTTCACCCAGATATGCCCACTTTGATGCACTCGCTCTATGGGCCACCTACTTGAGTAGATTTTTACGAGTGAAAATGATCGCATAGCCTTGCGGTCACAATCTCTGAATCCGCTCAGACGTTAATTTTCTCGAATCGCATTTCCGCCTTGCGTCAACGCATTTTCTACAAAAAAATACATAAGTTAGTTGTTTTCATGCGATAGACGCATGCGATCGCAATGTTATGAATTTAATACTTTTGGACGCAATATTGTATATTTTTACCATCACAATCCTACATTGTTTTATAAGTTTGCACTGTAATAACGTGCATTTCTGTTCGTTATCATGAATCTATAGATAAAACAACAAAAGTTGTCAATCGAGCTTAAGAATGCCTCGATTTTGTGGGAGGGTTGTTCAACAGCCTGAACGATACATGAGTTTAACAGAAACTTAAGTCATCATACTTGATGATGGCTTAGAGGATCCTTTGACCTTTAAACAGGCAATGTAAAATGTGGATAAAGACCAATGGATAAAAGCGATAGACCTAGAAATGGAGTCAATGTACTTCAATTCTGTCTGGGAACTTATAGATCAACCAAATGGGGGTAAAACCTATTGGTTGCAAGTGGATCTACAAGAGAAAGCGAAAGCAAACTAGTAAGGTGCAAACCTATAAAGGCAGACTCGTGGCAAAAGGTTTTACCCAAAGAAAGGGGTAGACTATAAAGAAACCTTCTCCTATGTTGCCATGATTAAATCTATTAGAATACTTTTATTCATTGTTTCATTTTGTGATTTTGAAATATGGAAAATGGATGTCAAGAAAACCTTTTTGAATGGTCATCTTGATGAAAGTATTTATATGTCGCAACCAGAAGGGTTCATTAAACAGGGTGAAAAGCAAAAATTTTACAAGCTTAATAGATCCATATACGGGTTAAAACAAGCATCTTGATCTTAGAATAAAAATTTGACACTGCGATCAAATCTTATGGATTTGAATTGAATGTTGACGAACCTTGTGTTTATAAGAAGATAGTCAACAAGACTGTAGTTTTTCTAGTACTTTATGTTCATGATATCTTGCTCATAGGAATGAGACAGGATTCCTTGCTGACGTCAAGAGATGGCTAGCATCGCTATTTCAAATGAAAGATTTAGGAAATGCACAGTATGTTCTTGGAATCCAAATTGTTCGAAATCGCAAGAATAGAATACTGGCACTATCTTAGTCTTCTTGTATTGGTAAAATGTTGTCAAGATATACTATGCAAAATTCCAAAAAAGGTATGTTGCCTTTTAGACACGGAATTTATTTGTCTAAGGAACAATGTCCTAAGACACCTCAAGAAGTTGAGGGAGTGAAAAGAATTCCTTATGCATCAGTAGTCGGGAGTTTGATGTACGATATGTTATGTATACGCCTAAACATATGCTTTCCAGTCGGAATAGTCAGCAGGTTTCAGTCCAACCGTGGACATAGCCATTGGATTGCTGTTAAGAACATCCTCATGTTTCTTCGGAGAATGAGGAACTATATGCTCATGTATGGTCCTAAGTATTTGATTTTTATAGGATATGCTGATTTTGATTTTCAGATTGATGTAGATTCTAGGAAATCTACATTGGGATCAGTTTTACTCTAAACAGAGGTCTACTGAAGAGATTGAAGGCCAATTTCGTGGAGCTTGCAAGGATTAAGTGAAAATCTACAAAGGTAGTAAAACTGAAACCATATTATTTTGAAACTATGAGTTTGCATGCTTGCTACTTAAATTAATGTAATTAGAGTGCTTAATGATTCTGTTAGCTTCCATATATTGCATGTTTACTGATAGCACTGGAAATGTGCTATCTTTTTTTGCTAAAAATTCGGGTGTTTAGCAACTTAATTTGGTTAAATTGATCATTTTATAGGAATCAAGTGTACAAGTAGTTAGATCAACCGGTCGGGACAAAAATGCCGCTAAAACGACGAATTTACGAGCTAAATTGATTAAATGACGAAGGAGTAAAACTGTTGCCCTGCCAAGTGTTGCAACGCTCCAAATAAGCTTAAGTTTAATGCTAGCTCAATGCTAGAAGGCAAAATGCTTGAGTGCAACGCTACCCCAAGCATTGCAATGCTTCGTAGATGACCCAATGCCACTATTGCACTACTCCCCAACGCTGCCCTCCAACGCTCTAAGATAGAATAGGCAGCATTGCAATGCCCCTGGCCAGCGTTGCAATGCTATGTAGTTTGACGAACGCATAGCCCCAGCACACGTGACATGCAACGTCAGGCTAGCACTGCAACGCACACCTGACGCTCGACCATTATGCGCCGCAGCGTTGCATCGCTCTTCCTAGCGTTGCGACACTTTGGCAATTTTATAGAAGAATAATTTTAGGTCAGCCGTAAAGATCATCATCAACATCGTCCCAAGTACACAAATTCTTGAATGCAGTCGCTATATCCAGGATAACTTTAGCTTCCTTTTGACACCAAAATTCTATAAAAATTCTTTCTCTTTGCCAATTGTATTGAATTCGAGCATGATCAGAGGCTAAAGGGTAAGAACTTAGCTTAGGTTTGTTAGTTTAGTTAGGTTCTAATTCAATTCTTGAGACTCGTATTGTAATTCTGTGAGTTTTTGTTATGAATATATGAGTATTTATCTTGAACTTATTTTTCAATTTTTATGTATGAGATAATCTGACAAATTAGCCGTGCATGTTTAATTGATTGCTTTGATTGGTCCTAATTTGTAATCGTTAGGTAGTCATCACCTAGAAGCAAGAGTGAAGTTGGTTTGTTATGTTAATTTGGGATTCTAATTAGCAAGAATTTACTTTCTAACTTAGATAAAATCTCGATCAATTAATTGGTTAGACGATGTAAATCAATTAATTGGCTTAGCTTTGCCCTTAATCTTAATGTCTATTGATTGATTGATTGGTTGGCGATTCTCACTTTTTTGTTAATTAACCTGGTTTTATGGACTACTGGTTAGGATTCTAATTGAGTAGGCTAAGTTTTAATTCGAATGTTCTCACGCATCTTTAGAATAGTCCGTGATAGAATTGATGAGGAATGAACTAAACTATAATTATCCAAGCTAAGTATTTATTCATTTGGTAAATTATCACATTCTTTTACTTGCGCACTTTTGTTCTTTAACAATTTTAATTCAAAATTTCTCACAACAAAACCCCCCTTTTTTGGTTACTTCTTACAAGTTCCAATCCTTGAGGAATCCATATTCGACTCCCTGTGGTTCGACCTTGAACTTACTACTTGTACTATTAATTAGTATAAGGGGTTAGTTCAGAGCATACAAATTTTTTATTTGCATTCAACGCGTGTTTACGAACGACGGTAAATCTGTCGACTAGCCAAATTGGCACCGTTGCCTAGGAGCCAAACGAAATCTTTAATTTTTGAAATTTATAATATTTATTTTTGCTAATCAATTTTCTCTTTTGGTGCATGACCCACCCTCCCAAAGAAAGGAATGTGAGAGGAAGAGGACAAATCGGAGCGAGAGATATGATGAAGGAATGCGAAGAGCCAAAAGAAAGTTTGGGAAACATTAGATAAAGAGAGAGAGAGAGGACAATTGTTGTAAAATATTAATCATACATAATCAATGAATGGTAATCAAATTAACACCTGTCACCTACATTGAGTGTAACGTGGTAATGCCCCTAGATTCATTTTCTTCTCCATTTTGAGATGACATTTTCTTTCACTTCTCACTACATTATCCATTTAACTACCCCAACTTGTCACCCTTCATTTGTCCTTCCCTTTCTCTTACCATACAAAAATCCATCACAACAACTCATAAATTCCTTAGATCACATCAAACTTGGTACTACTCCCATCCAAACACACTTAATTACGTAGTTTCGATAATATCTAATACATTAGTAGTAATATGATGGCATCTAACAATCAAAGATTTAAACTAAAAACAATTTGATTTTCATTTTAGAAAAAACGATGAAGTAAATAATAAAAATAAGAATAATGAGATGAGAAAATTAGAAACAACTTTTAGCGCCATGTTCATAATCATTGAGCCCATCATCTTTAAACTTTAAATACTAAATATTTCAAAGAATATGAAGAAAATTATGGTAGGGTTTTAATGTTCTTGAATGTGTTTAGAGAATTGATTCCAATCTCCAAAGAATCTTGTTACGTGTTATAAAACAAGAGAAACAAAACAAAACTAGGGAGAAGAGAAAGTAAAGAATGAATGTAGTGTATTTATTCAATTATATGTTTCAGACATCCCATTGGCCAATATTTAAAGAGTTTATAAGATATGAAAAAATAAAGTTATCAGGAGATAATGATGAAGATGCTTGAAAATATATATCTATAAACATCTATATAATTCAAATATTTATAACGGAAAAATTAAAATAATATGGTAGTTTTAAAAACTATTTATAAAAATATTGTACTTTTCAAACTATTTAGAAAAATATTGTTGTTGTTTTTTTTTAAATAGGTCGAAGGTTCAAAATTCAAGTCCGCCTAGGTAGGTCGAATTTTGAACTGTCGACCTTTACCCTTTCTTTTTCTTTTTAATAATTTATGTTTTTTTTTCTTTTTTACCTTTTCAACATTCGACCTGTGTTTCTTTTTTTTATTTTATTTTAAATTTTCCATTTTATAAAAACAATTTCTAAAAATATTTTATTATTTTATTATTTTATTTAAACTCTAAAAAGAATAAATTAAGAAAAAATATCTCATAACAATAAAAAAGTGTAAATTAAAATATCTCATTTATATAAAAATAATTACAAAAATTAATGTGTCCTACAAGGCAGACGTCGTCAATTTCGAGCTGGTTGTCGTCGTCGACTTCGAATTTGAGGTTGCTCTGGTTCTTCTTGATGTTGCTCTGATTCTTCTTGATGTTGTTCTGGTACCTCTGCAGACGCTTCATGATATAAATATTCATTATGCTCTCCACGACCTCGACCATGTCCATGCATGTATGAAGACGAAGGACCAACCTCTGAGTCATAATGTTCTGAACCAAATGCTGGCATCATCATCATCGAACTAACATAATCAGTTTGACTCTATGTCTGCATCACAAGGGGCAACTCTTCCACATTATGGGAAACCTCATCAAACTCATCCTCTTCCCGTACAAGTCCTCTACGTCTAGGAGCTGGTGGAGGAACAATAGGTATATCGTACATATAATGTATCTCCTCCATATAGCTTTGGTTGTCACTACATATAGCAAGAACCTGGTTCGGATCGTCTAATTGTAATAGCTAAGCAATCGTGTAGGAGTTTGTGGGCGATCGTGTAGTAGGGAAAGAGAGCTCTCGAGAGGCCATTGTAGTGTGCCCTTATTGTGTACTTCCACTATGCGATCGTGTAGTAAAGCTTAGCGATCGTGTAACATTTGGTATACGATCGTATATTAAAAGATATGCGATCGTATAGGTTTTGAGAAGGCCATCGTCTATTTGTAATAGGTAAACGATCGTGTAGGAGTTTGTGGGCGATCGTGTAGTGAAGAAAGAGAGCTCTCGAGAGGCCATTGCAGCGTGCCCTTATCGTGTACTTCCACTATGTGATTGTGTAGTAAAGTTTAGCGATCGTGTAGCATTTAGTATACGATCGTATAGTAAAAGATACGCGATCATATAGGTTTTGAGAAGGCGATCGTCTAATTGTAATAGCAAAGTGGTCGTGTAGGAGTTTGTGGGCGATCGTATAGTGAGGAAAGAGAGCTCTTGAGAGTGGGAGTTTGGAAAACGCTGTCGTGAAGAGGCCATCGCAGTGTGCCGCTCATCGTCTACTTCCACATGCGTTCGTGTAGTAAAACTTAGCGATCGTGTAGCATTTGGTATACGATTGTATAGTAAAAGGTATGCGATCGTATAGGTTTTGAGAAGGTGATCGTGTTAGTAATAGTTAAGCGATCGTATAAGAGTTTGTGGCCGATCGCAGAGGATTTAGTAAGCGATCATTTAGTCATACTGAGCGGTCGTGGAGAGATTGTAAACAATCATTTACCTTCTAATAAAGAAGTTGTTCATCGTTCACTTGTTCTTTCCGGAAGTTTACACCTGTTGTTATGTTAATAAAGAATAACTAAACGATCACATAGTAATTTTACTAAACGATTGTGTGCAATCGTGTATATAATTACTAAACGATTCTTTAATTTCCTTTAGGTCGAGGGTTTGTTCTATAATTTTTGAGAGGTTGAGGTTTCAACCTTCGATCTCTTTCAAATTTTCTCATCTTCCCTTACAGATCTTCTTTGGTTTTCGACAGGTCGAGGGTTGAACCCTCGTCCTCTTCTCAATTTCTTTAGGTCGAGGATCAAACCCTCGATCTCTTCTTTAATTTTTGATAGGTCGAGGATTGAACCCTCGTCCTCTTCTCAGGTCGAGGGTCAAACTCTCGATCTCTTCTTTAATTTTTGACAGGTCGAGGGTTGAACCCTCGATAAAATATTTTAAACTAAATCCCCGCCTCGAAATCTCCAAAACAACCATAGATTTCTAAATAGTTTCAAAACCACTCTATTTTCCTAAATAGTTTTCCTAATCACAATATTAAAAAAAAAAAAAAAAAAAAAACTCCACTTATAACTCTATCCACCTTGTTATTGGGTTAAATCTTCCATTTACTATTTTGTTTCTCTACTTTCATTTACCAAAACCAAAGATGTTCTTACTTAAGAAAGAAAACTCATAGTTATCCAATAATAATAATAATAATAATAAATAAATAAATAAATAAGAAAAGAAAAGAAAAAAAAGGAAAGAAAGAAGAAAATAAAACTCATAAACAAATCCCATATTTAGATCTATTTCATATTAAATTTTCTGGTTGAACCAAAATCTCTATCCCCATTTCATAATTATTTAGTTTTTTTATTTTAAAATTTTGAAAATCAAATCTATAAACACTACTTTCATCTATTAGTTTCTAGATTTTATTGTCTACATTTTAGGAGTATTTTCAAAAAACCAAAATTTGAGAAAAAAAAATTCAAAACTTGTTTTTGTTTATGAAATTGTTTAAGAATTCAAAGGTATGCATAATAAGTATGAAAATTATAAATAAGAAATTGTGAGAAAACAAGTCTAATTAAAAAAAAAAAAGGAAAAAAAGAAAAGCTAAACAGTTATCAATTAATAATCCACCATTTTTTTTTAAAAAATCTTGCTTCATGGTTCTAATCCAGGTTCAGTCCTTAAGTCATCTCCTTCAAGCTCCCATTCCTCGATTCTTCTTCCCTCTCGAATTCATTTTTTGTGTAAATCATTATTGCCACTTTTTAAGTAGTATCTATTACTACATTCATAATTTGACATGTATATTAATTTATTTTGTAAACGTCACATTATACTTAAATGTTATTAGCATAGAAGACAATGACTAAAGATAGTATGGAAATTTCTCTATACTACAAGTGGCTCCAAAATTTCAATTTCCCTCATTTTATATATACTAGTTGGAAGACAATCGTGCGTGGCTAAAATTTTTAAGATATAATTTAAATTTTAATTGAATATCCATTGAATTTAGTCGGTAAATATTTAACCTCAAACGAAGTAGTTAAAAAAATAACACTTAAAACTTATATATATTTCTTGTTTCAAAGTTAAATTACAATAAATGAATCTATAAAATAAAATAGAAGGATGAATCAAATTGAAATATATAATGACGTAATTAGAATAAAATTGAGACACATAATAACTTAAATTGTTATTTTAAATATGGAGCTTTGATGGTTGATTTTTGGAAGAGAAAAAAAAAAGGAAAAATATTATATACCTTGATTTCTTTTGAAAAAATAAATAAATATTGATAAATTAGACCCGAGTGTTTTTAAGATTTTGTTTAATTTCCTCTACTTGGATTTACTGTTGCCATTATAGTTTCTTAGTTTGTTGATACATGATTTCAATGGTTTTTTTTTTTTAGTATGGCATTAACATATGAACTAAAAAAAACCTAAAAATAAGAAAAACCAAAAACTATGATAAGACTAAAATGATTTTTTTTAAAAGAAAGAAACTACCTTCATTAAAAAAAAACTACCCTCATATTTTAATTTATAATTTCTTCTTAAAATATAAAACCTTAAGAGCTTTTTGCCATGTAAGTACAAAAACATTTTATAATTTTAATATTTCTTGAACAAAAAAATAAATAATTTTATGTATATTAATAAAAATGGTCAACCCAAATTTGAGCAACTAAATCAAACATAAATTTTATAATCAATCAAATAAAAATTAAAAAATTTGAACTAATTAATTTTAAGAATCAACAAAAATGATGAACTAAATCTATGATGGTGGATTGAATTGCAAAATCTACCATGAAAGATTTGGAATTGAGAGTGAGAAGAATCTATGGTGTAATACTCCTAGAAAGAACTGTATACAATAATAATAGGGAAATAAATTTGAAAAGTTAGCCTCTACAAAGAAAACAAGGAAATAAAGATTGAATTTGAGTTGGTTCTTATATTAGAAATTTCAAACTGATCAATTTCAAATCACAATAACACAAATTACCAAAATGTATAGACATACAACATCGTCGATCACTATTGAAGATAAAAACAAGGCCAATGCCCCAGATTTGAAGGATTACTTTGTAGAGATTTAAAGGAAAAGTTTGCCAATGCATGTTGTAAATATCTTGATTCAATATATGACAATATAGCAAGATGAAGAAGTGTTGATAAAACACAATCATAACATTCACTACGAAAGAGTAAGTAAATAGAATTAGTAATAAGTGGTATCTAACCGTGAGAGGGTATAATAGACATTTTTTTAAAAATGAATGACAATATGGGAAGGTAAAAATTTTCCCTTATAGCCCATTTTAATATAGTATAGTTTTTTTTTTCTTTTTCTCTTTCGATCCTATTTTTTATTTAAAAAATAAGAGGGATGAATATAGATAGGATAGAAAAATTTGAACCTTAACCTGATCGAAAAAAGTAGTATATGCTAATATACATATATCTTATAGAATTTAGATGAGATTCAAGTAATTAAATATATAATCAAAAAAATTTTTACAGATTATATTTAAGTCATAGTAAAGAAGATCGTTTGGAAAATCAATTCGGGTAAGAACAAACAAGAAGGAAGCCTCACAAAATTTTATTCCAAATTTCAAAAGGTATTTATACGAAAGATGTATATAACTGTCAATCATTGATTGAAACCAATTGAAAAGAGAGGTTTTTTTTTTACAAATAGAAAAGATATTGGATTCCTTTTGCCCCCATGTTGTGGTCACTTCATGGGTCATATTCGTTGGAAAAAATGAAAAATAGAAAGGAAAGATACCCATAAAAAGGATCTAAATGCATGTGAACTTCATTTTATACTACAAATCGGTAGATAGTTTCTCCTCCACTTTGATTCTTATAAATTTTTTTACTAAAAAGATAATATAATTAAAATGTGGAATGGAAGAATCAAATTATTGATCTTATAATACGAGTACTATGTCAGTTGAACTATGTGCATATTAGTTATTCATTTAAATTTAATATGATACAAAAATGTTGTCATTTTTTTGTTTTTCTTTTTTTTTTAAAAAAATATTCTATTGCTCATTTTTGTTGTTGGCATAATATTCCCTATTCATTGGTTTTCAAGACATTGGAAAAGGAAGCTTTTCTTTCTTTCTTTCTTTTTTCTCTTACTCTGAGTAGTCTCTTATTTCTATCGATGTAATTCTAGAGTTCGTTTCTTGTTTTCCTAAAAAAAAAAATTGGAGAAAGAATGAAAAACTACTATAGCTAAATCAAACTTGTTACTTCTTCCAAAAATGATTAATACACTCTCATGTTAAATCCTTATATCAACATATACAAATCACACATTTTTAAAAGTTTAACTTCAGTCCTTAATCTTCTTCACATTTTTTTTTTCAATTTCATTTTTTAACTTTTATAAAATCTACTTAAATTTGTTACCCACTTTCTCCTTCAATCATTTAGATTTAAAATTACAAATTTAGGTCTTCTTTCATTAAATTACATATTTAGTCTCCACTATAAAAATTCTATGTCTAGTATATTAAAACTTTATAATAATGTTAGCCTTACTTTGTATTGCTTAAAAAACACTTTTGGTAATAAATTTTTAGAAAAGTAACAATTTAGTTCCTCAATTTAGTTTTATCACAATTTGACCCATGTACTTTTATTTTATAATAATTTAGTCTCTACACTTTATTATGTAATAATTTAGGCTTTATATTTTCAAAATTATAACATTTCATGTAAAGGCAGTTTGAGATTATTTTTTTAAATTTCATGTTATATTTACATTTTATCACCTTTCTTACTAAAAGGAACTAAATATAACATTTCGATCACTAAAGTTGAAATTTTAGGACTAACATGAAAAGTGAATAAAAACTCAAGGACTAAAATTGTAGGAGAATAAGATATAGACAAAGTTGAGGGGACAAAATTTGCAAATAAAGTTATAAAATTCCATTTCTGCCCCTAACAGTTGGATGTTATCATCCTTGCTATTGATGTTGTCATATTGTGCAAAGGAGACACCAAAATGTGGTCATCTTAACGATATCAATTTGACTTTTTTTCTTTCAGCAACCAAACAAACTATAAATATTAAATGAATTTGCTCTTTGCATTCAAACTTTCAACCATATAGAGATCTCCATTCCTTTTTCTTCTTTGATGTCTTCATCAATGAATATAGATCTTTTACCTCAAGATTGTATTGCACACGTTCTCTCATTCGCCTCTGCTCGAGAAGCATGTCGGTTGTCAACCGTCTCAGAGATGATGCACTTAATTGCTGATTCTGATGTTGTATGGGAGAAATTTCTTCCATTTGATTGTAAGGAAATTTTGTTGCGATTAGATTCTCCAGTGGTTTACGATACTAAAAAGGATTTGTATTTCAAGTTATGTTGTCCTCATCTTATTGATGGGGGCAAGAAGGTACATTTACATATTTATATAGCAGTATTACGTAAATATCATATATATTATCAGTTATTTGAATTTTATCATTTAACGTTATATATATAGTTTTTTATTAAGGGCTACATGCATGTAAACTTTGGATCGACTTCACTTTCTTTAAGAATTTATGTTGATCCATCAAAAGTGCATGTATGTTGGTAGGAGTGTCTATGAGTAGGACCGATATGAGATGTGTTGATAAAATTAAATTTATCATAACCATCAACTTAAGTTTATGGGTCAATAGTAATTTAATAGAATGGTCATTCCCATCTTTGCCATCCAGATCATTCTTTGTTCATAGAAATTTTAATGTTTAAATTATGTAAATCTCTTTATCTCTCTCATATCAGATTTGAAACGAGGGAGAGAAAAATAGGTCCTCCTCTCTCATTTTAGTTGAGAAAGAATGTAGTCATGGATCAAAGGAGAAACGAGAGAGAGAAAAAAGAAAAATATATATTTTTTATTTTATAAAATTTTAAAAAATATATAGGCAATATGTAGCAATATCTCTCCATATTAGCCAAAAATAAAATGTACCATGAAAACTTGAAAATAAATCGAAAAGATTTAGAAAGCATTTTTAAAAGGTTATTTTTGCATGAACAGGCGGTGGATCAAATATGAATTTAAAATTCATATTTGTTTCATTGCTTGTTGATGCATCATTGATCTTTGAAATGCTTCTACAACTTGATAGTTTCATTTACCATAAAATTATGCATATCATTTATGTTTGAGTTGTATTTATTTTAGCATCTAATTTTTTTTTTTTTTTTTTTTTTTTAATTCTAGAATAAGTTAAAGTTCAACAATAGTATCTTCTTATTTTTACACAATATCTAAGAATTAAATAGGAGATATTTATTTTAGGAGTTAGATTTATATTCTCTATAATTGGAAAGTCAAACTCAAATTTCATAGAAAACATTTATTAATTTATTGATTTGTTGTAGTACAAGATATATATATATATATATATATTGGGTAAAAGCCATAACTTTTGATATTTAATTCTATCTCCAAGCTAAAAACACCTACATTACAAATCTAGAAATTAAACCAACTATAATTAGCTATACAAATTTAGACCTTTGAAACCTTATTATTATTATTGTTATTGTTATTATTATTATTATTGTTATTATTATTTTGCTGCAAAGGGCAGACTACATTAACTTATACTTTTCAGACTTGCAAACCAAACATATGCATACAAAGTGTTGGGGCATTCATTTGAGTTGGATTAAGTTAGATTTTCAATTCAACTTGATCTATCAAACTTCACAAATGAGTGTTAAGTAATTTAATTTTACCAACTAATTCAATCGTATCAATTATTGAAGTTTGAATATTTATCGAGAAACTCCATCTTCTCTTTCTTCTCTCTGTCATCATCCAAATATTTTCAATGATTCTACTGTAAAAAGTACAGATATGAATACATATATAGGATACAGATACGATATGATACTACAATACCTCAATTTTTAAAAACTAAGATACGCACACGTGCACGCACACATGCACACACGCACCCACATGCATGCATGCACGCACGCACACCCCGTATATGTGTGTGTGCATCTTTGTCCAATTAATTGTTATAATAGTTAGATTGAAATAGATTCAAGAAGAGAGTGAAGACATGAAAAAAAAATCCAGCAAAGGTAGGAAAGAAGTAGAAGATTAAGATTGAAGAATGAAGTCGAGGATGGGGGGAGGGGTGTGAATCCTAATTTAGATGGTGAGAGAGACGAGAAGAATGAATATTTAGTTATGTTTCAGATTTTTTTTTAAAAAAACTTTTATGTTCTTATTCTTTATTGGTTTTGTCATTTTTAATCTACTTTATTTTGGATGTCTAGATTTAAGTGTACTTTTAAATAAAATAGGTTGTGGGTTAGGCTTAAATTTAGAAAAAATTGACCTAACACATCCTTTTCACGTATCTGATAACAGATAGACGTATTTGAAAATTTAAAAAAATAAAATAAAAATCAGATATTTCAATTCACGTATCTATCACGTATTTGGACATATCCGTATCTAATACTGATTCTTTGCATAATTAAAAGTATCTGTGTTTCTCAAAATCTTTTTGTTGGTCACCACCAACGACTAACTTTGACTCTTCAATTCTTCGATTCGAATTCCTTTAATGTTAGGTTCTTCCTGATTTGTTTTATACATAGATGAAGAAAAGTAATGTTTCCTTTTGCAAAATGCAGATCTTCTATATAGATAAAGAGACAGGTAAGAAATGCTATATTTTAGGTGCAAGGGAACTTCAAATCCAATGGTCAAACAATCCTCTGTATTGGTCTTGGAATAGACAACCCTTTCTAAAATCAAGGTCTCTACTTTTCTCTTTTACTTCACACATTTTTATAGAATAATAATATAAAAATATATTTCTTTTTGTACAAAAAGATCTAGAATAGAATATCTTTATAAAAATATTAACAGCTTATCAAAATATTATATGAATTTTATCATATAAAAGGGTTTTAAGTGAGAAAACTTATTTTTGTAAGGAAATTTTTCGTTTAGTAAACAGTTTCTAATAACCTACTTTTTATAAAGAAAAATGTTCATTGATAGAAAAAATGTCAAACTATTTACAGAAATAAAAAAGATAATGATGGATGTTGATAGACTTCTATTAGTATTTATTAATGATAGATTTCTATAAGTTTTGATTATTGATAAACATTGATAGACTTCTATCAGCTTCTATTAAACTATTTATAGAAATAGCGAAAAAGACTCTGACAGATACTTATAGGTTTCTATCGGTCTCTATCAAGGATATCAGTTTCTATCATTAGTACACACTGATAAATTTTTGTCCATCTCTATTAAAGACGATTAAATTTTGTTATTTTATGTAAATAGTTTTTCTTATTTTTCTATTTTTGTAAATTCCCCTTCTATAAAGTTAAATACTTGTGAAATATAATAGCTCAATGTATAACTAATTATATCACATCATATTCTAGTTGTGAACAATCTTTTCGCATAAATGGTAAATGTTTGGAGTTCCATGAGAAAATTATAAATGTTTTGAGGAGACTCAATATCTTCAATTTGTTTTCTATTCTTAAAATGGTTTTTTGAAATTTTAATATAACGTTGTTAAAAACAACAAAAATTTACCTTTTTATTTTGTATTTTTATTTTTTTGAATTACATCAAGAGAGATTTTAAAAAATAGTTATTCTTTGATGCTCCATTTTTTGTTTTTTCAAATTTGGACGTAGGTTTGAAGAAGTTGCAGAATTGAGAACTATATGGTGGCTAGAAATAAAAGGCTCAATCAACACCAAATTTCTTTCCTCAAAAACACTTTACTTTGCATATCTTTTGGTGAAGTTTGCAGACAGAGCTTATGGATTAAACACTCATCCATCTCAAGCCTCAGTTCAACTCAATACTGTGATATCTAAAAGAAAAGTGTATTTACACAAGGAAAAAGGCTACAAAGATCAAGTTTTCATTGATGGAGATGATGGAGACGATGACAATTGGGTCGAGATCAAGTTGGGAGAGTTTTACGTTAATGATTCTGGAGAAGGTGTCGTTGAGATGTGCTTGAAAGAAGTCGAGAGTCAACATTTGAGAGGCGGTCTTGTTGTCGAGGGAATTCAACTTAGACCTAACCTATAAATTGAAACTTCAAAAATAGAGAAGGCTTTGAATAAATTATTCAGTTAAACAATTATTCAATAAGGCTGGTGTAATGTGGTTACCATTTATGTTCTAGGTGTAGGGAGAAAATTAACTAGCATCTCTATCGATGATATGTAACTACTACTTTTTTAGAGCTTTCTTGATAAAATAACTGTATTTTTAAAATGGATCTAATGCATAATACACACAAGTCAAAGAAGATGTTGGAACATAATAAACAAGTAAAAAAACTGAACAAAAGATAATAAAAGTAGAGATAATGAGACACGTAAATTGGTAATCCAATTTGGTGCAAGATCACCTGCTCTATGAGGCAATATGACCAGCAGAAAGAAACTTCACTATAAGTAGAGTTAAGTGATTACAATATAGTATTGATTTGTTAGACTCTTTCTATAGTAACTCATGAACAAATCCCCTCAAACAGACTTACTTAAACTTCTCAAAATCGTGAGTTCCCTTCACCTTTATAATGAGAGTAACAGAAAGAACCGAAGACAAAAGAAGTAGTAGGCAGTTTATCGTTGTCTTCTTCATTCTGTTTTGTTTGTTGTAACCGCCAGAGCTTCTTTCGTTGAAAATGAGAGCCTGTATAAAAGGTGAAAGAATGAGATAGTAAAAGAGAAGAGAGCGAGAACATTTGTTCTATAAAGAAGTTTAAAAGAAGAAGTAATAAAAGATACCTTTCCTTTTTGCACAGTAGACATAGGCCTTTGGCCAAACCACTTAAATTCTTGTGTTTTTTCTTTCTCAACGTTCGTCTATCTTTTTCTTAAATATCGTCTACACGATCGTTTTTGTTCCTCTTGCATCATCTAAACGATTGTCTAGATCTACTTTACATCATATATACGATCGTCTAGTTTCTTAACTATCGTCTATACGATCGTCTAGTTCCACTCAACTATCGTCTACACGATCGTCTAGTGCTTCTTAGTATCGTCTACAATATTGAACTATCGTCTAGTTCCCTTGAGAATTTTCTACACGATTGAGCTTGCATACAAGTAAACGATTGAAGTTTTGAAGCTAAAAGGATATAGTCTTCCCTGAGTCTTGAAATGAGGTAGATCATTTATGCTGAGTATTTTGGGCCTGCAAACAAGAGAATTATAGTTAATCTAGGGCCACAAGTGGTATAAGAGCTCAGAGTATAAATCAAGACTGATCCTAGATTTGAATTCTTACATACAAAGATTCAGACGAGTCAATCTTGAAATTCAAGAATGGCTACAACCAGGTTTGAGATTGAAAAGTTTGATGGAAAGACAAATTTTGAATTATGGAAAGCTAAGATCAAGGCAGTGTTGGGATAGCAAAAAGGCATTTCTGGCCATCATAAACCCAACAACGTACCCTGAAACAATCATAGATGCAGAAAAAGAGACAATAGAGGTAAATGCCTATGGAACTATTGTTTTGAATGTTACAAATAGTGTTTTAAGACAGATAGTTAACTAGTAAATTGCTTATGATCTATGGAACAAATTAAATGAGATTTATCTCAATAAAGATCTTCCTAATAAAGCTTTCTTGAGAGAAAGATTGTTCACATATAAGATAAATGCTGCAAAATCCCTCATTGAAAATTTGAACGAATTCAAGAGACTGTCATCAGAATTTAGATCAATAGAAGACAACATTGGGGAAGAAAATGAGACCTTTATCCTACTAAACTCTCGACCAGACTCGTTTAAAGATATTAAAACAACAATGAAGTATGGTAGAGAAAGGATCACTACAGAAGAAATTATTTCAGCAATCAGAGTTAGAGAACTTGAATTACAGATGAGCAAGAAAGAGAAACAAGGAGGAGAAGGTTTGTTTTCTAAAGGGAAAACAAAGAACAATGGGAAGGGCAAGCAGAATGGGGGAGACAAGCCTAAATCAAGTGTCATTTTTGCCATAAACTTGGACACACGAAGAAAGACTGTTATACCTTGAAGAGAAAACTGAACCAACAGAACAAATGAGGAAAACAGACAGAGGCAGCTGTAGGGAAGAATTCCCTTGTGTATTCAGATGCCTTGGCAGTAACTAAAGAGTGTTGTGAGCAGAATTCTATGGAGACTCAAGATTGGGTTATAGATTCTAGTTGTTCACTCCATATGACACCATCTAAAGGGTTGTTTTTTATGTACAAGAAGTGGGATGGAAGACTGATTTAAATGAGAAATAATAATACTTATATGGCCGTTGGTGTTGGCTCTGTTTCCTTAAAGCTACAAGATGGTTCAGTGAAGCTAATCAGAAATGAGAGAAATGTTCCTACCTTGAAGAGAAATATTCTATTATTGGGGATGTTTGACTCCATTGGTTATGAATAGAGAGGAGTTGGTGACACCTTTGAGATAATCCAAGACTCAAAGGTGGTGTTGGTGGCTACTAAAGTAAATGGCTTGTATGTCATTAAAGATGTGCTTGATGGCTACAGATGAAGATCCTACAGAGGATGAGCTATGGCACAAGAGGCTATCTCATATTAGTGTGAAGGGGTTGCAAGTTCTTTCCAAACAGGGGATTCTTCCTAAAGGGTTTGGAAACAATTTGAAGTTTTGTGAACATTGCATCCTTGGCAAGGCAACTAGGCAAGACTTTCCTAAAGGACAACATACTACCAAGGATATATTTGAATATGTGCATTCTGATCTATGGAGTCCAACACACTCTCCTTCACTAAGTGGAGCAAGGTACGTCCTTTCTTTTGTTGATGATTATTCAAGAAAGAGTTGGGTTTATTTTCTAAAAACCAAAGATGAAGTGTTTGGGAGATTTAAAGAATGGAAAACCTGGATTGAAAAACAAACTTCTAAACACATTAAACACTTGAGAACTGACAATGGTTTAGAGTTATGTGTTAAAGAGTTTAACTTGTTTTGCAGAGAGAATGGAATTGTATACACCTCAACAAAATGGAGTTGCTGAAAGACTCAATAAAACAGTGCATGAAAGAGTAAGATGTCAGCTGTCTAATGCTCTTTTACCTGAGAAATATTGAACAGAGGCAGTGTTCTACACAGTCTACACTCTAAATAGATGTCCACGTACGTCTATTGAGCTAAAAACACTCGAAGAAAGATGGACAGAAAAGCCTCCTAAGTTGGAACACTTGAAGATATTTGGGAGTGTAGGGTATGTGCATCAAAGGCAAGGTAAGCTGAAACCAAGGGCTGTCAACTGCATGTTTCTAGGTTTACACCTGAAGTGAAAGGATACAAATTATGGAATCCTATTACGAAGAGACGTATCAACAGTAGAGATGTTGTGTTCAGAGAAAATTAGATGTTCATGCTATCCCAGTAACAACCTACACCTATGTCTAAGACCAATAGTACAAGGTTTGAGGTGGTGCCTCAAAGTGAACAGGAAGCTTCTACTTCTTCTCAAAATCTAGAAGTTAAGGTGAAGACACTACTGAGATAAGTGATTTTGTGTCAAGTGAACAAGAAAATACACAAGCAGACCTACAAAACTACTCCTTAGCAAGGGATAGGACAAGGAGAACCATTATGCCCCTGCAAGGTATCTAGAATCTGACTATGCTAGTGTTGCTTTGAAAGATGCCATTTTACTAAGCAATAATGAACCCACTAGTTTTGAAGAAGCAACTAACAGCCCTGATGCTAGACAACGGATTGAGACCATGAATGATGAAATGAGGTCTCTTAACCTTAATGAAACCTGGAAATTAGTGCATTTATCTAAAGGGTACAAACCTATTTCATGTAAGTGGATATACAAGTTTAAAGAACAAATTCTAGGGGTACAACAGTCATGATTCAAGGCAAGACTTGTTGCAAAGGGGTTCACACAAAAGGAAGAGATTGATTATACAGAGGTTTTTTCTCCTGTTATAAAACACACATCCATTAGGCTATTCCTCTCCTTAGTTGTTCAAAAGGATTTGAGTTAGACTAATTGGATGTGAAGATAACATTTTTATATGGATTGTTGAATGAAACTATCTATATGAGACAACCTTAAGGGTATGTGAAGAAAGGAGAAGAAGACTTAGTGTGTCTACTAAATAAATCAATTTATAGGCTCAAGCAGTCACGTAGGTGTTGATATGATAAATTTGATGAGGTACTCTGTAAAATGGGATTTAAGAGAAGCTTCTAGGACTGGTGTGTGTATATACCAACACTAAAAGCTTCAAAGAACAAGTGTATCTACTCCTATATGTATATGACATGTTGTTGGCTGGAAGCTTCAAAGAAGTTTTAGGGCAAGTCAAGGCTCTTCTAAAGAAAGAATTTGACATGAAAGACCTAGGGGAATCTAGAAGGATTCTTGTTATTGAAATCAGTAGAAAAATAAGACAAGACAGACTTTATGTAAGTCAAGTTGATTACTATGAGAAAGTTTTATAGAGGTTCAAAATAGATGGTGCAAAGCCTGGTAGCACTCCCCTTGCACCTCATTTTAAACTCTTAGTTGCTAATAGTCCTAAGATCACAGATGAGGATCACATTAACCATATGAAGGTAGTTCCCTACTCCTAGGCAATGGGATCATTAATGTATATAATGACTTGAATAAGAAAAGATCTGTCCTATGCTACAAGTTTGATCAGTAGATACATGTTTAATCTTGGTAAATGTCATTGGGAAGCAATTAAATGGATACTAAGGTATCTTTATGAAGGAACTCTTATCAAAGAGTACCTCTGAGTAGAAGCAAGATCGTTCCAAACTCATTGTGACAGAATTATCGCATTCATAATCAAACAGACTAGTTATACAATATACAACAAGTTAGAGGCATGCTTTGAAACTTTAAACAACAAGAGAACGAAATACATACTAGTTGAAGAACCCTTCTTCACCAAAATCTTGCTCTCGTCACGGAATGCATCTCTCACTCTCACTGAGATCATCCAAGCAAATTTTCCAACAAATCATCTACCCACGAACAGACTCCTCACGAACTCGGAAACAAGGCAGACACCACCACTTGGAACCCTCGGTATTCTCAGAGTGAGAATCCAAGAGCTGTGGGCTCTGTTAGATTGGTAGATGGCAGGAGGAAGAGATGATCGTATACCACAACCAAGCAAGTGGGAGAATATCGGGTGTCTATCATATAGAAGATGCTTGATCGTTTAGGTAGAGGTACACAATCGTTTATTAAAAGGGTCGCGATCATATAGACGATCATTTAGTAAGACGCTCAGGCACTTGATCGTTTAGAAAGAGCTAAATGATCGTTTAGAAAATCCTATGCGATCGTTTAGTAAACCGCGTGCGTGTATACGATCATTTAGAAACATTGAGCTGTCGTGTATGTTCTTGATTAGCTATGTGATAGGCAGTATACACTACTCGTGATCGAATGTCTGATCCTTTTGCAAAATGAAAACAAGTTTCATTTTATCCTTCAGTTATGAAAATTGAATGCAACCTCCCATTATCATTCGGTTATGGAGAAAAACCGGGCAACAATTATCCTATAATTGTCAAAATTAAATAATAAACATAATCATATTATATTCATTAACCTATGGTTTAATATCACATCAAATGCAACATATGAACCATAGTCTTTTCTCCTCTACTAGATATAAATCATATTTATATCATTTTCCTCCATTTAATGAATCTTATACATAAAGTCAACCATATCATATATAATTTACCAGTTCAATCATATCATATATAATCGAACTCCCTCTTGTCAATTTGAACACTTCAAACTGACTCAAAAACTGATTCTCAACTTGAATCCATTGAGCTACCAAGGGAACCTTATAGACCTATGGCTCGAAGCTCTAACGGTACGTGAATAGCGAATTAAACTCTTTAGCCACGAGATCTACCATTCGTTAACTGCCAGGCATTCCACTAAAGACCGACAGCTACACTCTTCTCACCATAGATATATTTCTGTGTCCATCGGTTATAACCAATCAACAGTATGATAACCCCTCACAGATGCTCGTAAGTACAGCTGGCCCAATTTACCATTTTGCCGTTGTAGTTACATCTAACTCCTTAAGTACCGCTGATTCCTTAAATGAACAATACATCATAGTCCTACTATGAGTGGACATCTCTCGAGCCATGAGAAGGTGTGTGGCGCCACATTATTTAAGCCCTAGAATCAGCCCTTAAGGGAGCAATCTATCTATTTACCCTTACTTTGGGGAAGGAATGAAGTCCATCTTGTGTAGCTGAGTTCCCAGCTCCCCAATCAGACGAATCCCCAAAGTGGTAGGTTCGAGTCGGCAATCTGGCCACTCGCACCCATGCAAATCAAGGACCGCCCTTAAAAGCAGGAGTTCCCAACTCACTCAGGATTGAGGTTATGTTACCTATGGTCATCCTAATGAAGTGAAGTCTCTGTCATGAATGATCTTATATAACGAGACTATAACACTTCATGGTTCGGTCTTATACAAACTCCTTTGTGTAGGACGCTCCTGTTCGGATGTCTCCATATGAATGATCAAGATCAGACCATCTGTAGCAAGTCACAACACTTGTAACTATTCTACAAAGCGGGCCGCATCCGTAACGTTACAAGGATAAGGTTTCCCTCTTATTTCCATATACTACAGACCATTTTTGTTATCACTTAAGGAATGATGCACTTGTGTCTCCACATACATGCTTAAGTTATAAACGACAACTAGGGATCTTAGTTTATTGGTTTGTGGTAAAGTAATTAAAACATCCAATGTTCATAGACAAAAGTGAAGAAAATATCATATATTATTACATCACATGCGTTTGTTCAAAACTGTGTTTACAAACTACAGAACCCAACGAGAGTTTAGGGCATCATCCCCAACAATCTCTCATTTGTCCTAAAGCGAGTGGGGTGTAAATCAACTAGTACAAAACAATAAACTAGGGCACTAAGGCCAAGTACAAAAATATCTCCCACTTGCCCTAGTCTAGCGCGGGTGGTCCCGTAGACCCATGTTCTGAAGGTGACCCTAAAAAACTGTAGCTGTGAGAGCCTTCGTAAACGGGTCAGCAACGTTGTGCTCCGAAGTGATCTTCGTGACTATCACGTCCCCTCGATGCACTATCTCGCAGATAAGATGATACTTTTGCTCTATATGTTTGTCGCGCTTGTGATCCTTGGGCTCCCTGGAGTTCGCCACAGCACCACTATTATCACTATAGAGGGTGATGGGCCTAGACATATCTAGAACAACTTTCAGATATGTCAGGAACTTTCTGAGCCAAATGGCCTTCTTAGCAGCTTCACAAGCCGCTACGTACTCGGCCTCCATCGTGGAGTCGGTGATACACCCCTACTTAGTGCTTCACCATACTACTTCTCCTCTGTTAAGAGGAAGAACTGACCTTGAAGTAGACTTTCTAGAGTCTTTATTAGTCTAAAAGCCAGAATGCATGTATTCAGTAAGGATCAAATCCCTAGTTCTATATACGAGCATGTAGTCCCTCGTTCTCCGAAGATACTTGAGGATGTTCTTAAATGCGGTCCAGTGACATTGGCCTGGGTTAGACTAATAATGCCTACTGACTATTTCCGTAGTATATGTATGGTCTAGTACAGAGCATCGCATACATCAAATGCCAACAACAGATGCATATGTGTAACTCAGTATTTGATAGGTATGATTGATGATGTTCTATGCTCGAAATGATGCGATACTACTACTAGATATGCGTTAATTATGGGTGTTCACGTAGTATGCCATGCATTGTCACAAGTTTCCTTAAGATAGAACCAAGTGTAATTCCACCGCAAGTTTCTCGATGTGATCTGAGGTCGAACACAGGGACTGATTTAGGTTATTGTGGTTTGTTCATGATACATGCGACCAGGTTTTTAATCTTTAAAAAAATGTGTTTGTACAGGTATATAAATTGCGATAAAATAAAGTAAAGCAGTAAAGATGAGATAATAAAATGAAATACAACAAACCTAAGCTAGATGATACAAGATACATGCTTCGTGTTACAAGATGCTGGGATCAAGGCTGACTGTGAAAGTTGTAAAAAGACGTGGAATGCGGCGGCAAGTCTTATGAACAGAATAGAAAGAGAAAGACAAAATAAATGTTGTTCCGCTCTTCTCTTGGAGTTCACCTTTCAGTGATCGGCCACGCTCCCACATGTCTGTGGTGAAACAGAGACTAACGTAATGAACGCAAGGTTGATTCCATGTCTGGAAGTACTACTCGCTTTATTTAACGCATTCTTTTAACCTTCACTCGATAGATCAGAATGGAATCTTCACTTCTGCTCTCACAGGTGAAGATGTCGTCTAGCATGCCTTAGCTAAACGCATTTTATATCATTAACACAGATTAAGTACTTGGTTAATTCATATTGCTTATCAAGGAATTAAGAAGACATCATGAAGAAAGTGATTGACGGGTGAACGGAAATAGACAGAAAATGATAAATGAAAGCTATCAAAACATTTAATATGTCTATTAAGCGTTTGATACATGGTGTGAATGAAAAGAGAATGAGAAAGTGAAATACAACGATGAAAGAGATAAAACAGATACAAACAAGTGTCAATGTCTTGGCACTGATTCGATGGAGATATGCTTGCCGGATAGGATGGATTTGATGGTAGGAAGAGCTTCCCTCTCAGGCTTGCTCCACCGATAGCAGAGATCTTTGCACAGAGCTTTCAATCGGGTGTTTGGTAGATTAGATCTGAGATTCACCTCTCGGCTTTATCTCGTCTTCTTCCCAGATTTCTTCACTCAATCACTCAGCTCAGCTTTTTCTCTCAACAGTTTTGCAGCATTTACCCTGTATCTCGTAGCATACTTTTTTCTTTGAAATCAATGGGGTATTTATAGGTGCAGATCTTTGACTCCGACCTTGTGGTCCCCACTTGATTGTCATGGTAATTCCAAAGATGGAGGGATATTATTCCTTCTGTTATGAAATTAGACTGTCAATACTGCACAACCGTTAGTTATACACGTGTCTTAATCCTCCACTTTTGCGTTGCTCAGCTGCATCTTTCAATCATGGATTCACATGCGGTGTTGTTCTTATTACTGCATGCAGTTGCACACAGCTCTGGATCGATTGTCGCATTATGTCGTTGTTGTGGTAATTGTCTCTTCATTGTTGATTGACAGGCACAATGTGACAGAGATGTGTTGATCAGTTTCTCGTGAGCCTTGAGCACAAGTGGTGACTTGGTCTCCTGCAAAACAGAGTAAAATTCTTCTTATCTTCCTTCTCAACCTCTTCTGGCTGCTTCCTTCTCTTCTTATCTTCCTTCTCAGCCTCTTCTGGCTGCGCATCCCCTACAACCTCCTCCATCGCAATGTCAGGGGTCACTAATGCAACCTTCGCTTCCTTGGCCTCCTCGACTGCGATCTCTTCTTCTTCTCTTTCCTTGATCGCAATTTCCTCTTCTTTTCTTCTTGGAGGTTCATCATAAATTTCTACGATGACAGTTGCCTTCTGAGTCTCCGAGACCAGAACATCATTCTCCTTTTCTTCTTCTTCAACCACCACTTCTTCCACCACCACTACTCCATCCTTCACTGGTTCATTCGCACTACCGCCGCCTTCTTCTCCTAGGCAGTGGTTGGTTTACAACCCCTACCTCGGGCAGTCCACCTCCTTGCTCCTAGGTACTTAGGATGTTGCCAAACACCTCTGTATCATCGCATCTCTTCCTTTCGCTTTCAGTGGAGACGATAGGTGTTGGCCTAGGCATGCTCTCAGTGTTTCCTCCTCTCTTGAACACAGGAGGCCTAACGGTCAAGGGATTACTCCGGGATTTGCCGGCGAGTCTGGGGATGGTGTGGGCTTGTGCGGCAAGCCTGCGACTAGCATCCAGGAATGCTGCCTCTCGCATGGCTACTTGATCAGGGGTGGAAGGTGAAGTGGATTGGTTTGGGGTTTGGTCAACCATGGATACGAGCTTGGAAATGTCTGGTAAAAACTCGAGTTGCTGGGGAGAAAGAAAAGTTTGGGATGCAAGACGCTTAGGGTTTTTGGTTTGTCAAAGTGAGGTAAAGTGTTTCCAATGAAGGAGGAGGTCGTATTTATAGGTTGGGCATGGTGGGGTTCAACACGATTTTTGCGGCGACTGGCCTCGAGCAGCTCAACAGGCGCGTCGTCCCATCTCCCTCATTTATGGAATTTCAGAAAAAGTGTCATTTTGTCTGCCAAGTCATAATTGCTTGAGGATACGAATTGATTGGATTTCTTCCCAAATTGCCAAACGAATTTTTCTTTAATATTTTATTTGAATGGACACATGAAAAAGAATAACTCATTGTGCTCACCAACGCAACTATATCTTTGCAGAGGACGGACAACAGCGCATATATCCCTGCAACACACCCCTTAACCAACACATTTCTGGAGGATACCTCAACATAGTGCATTTGGCTAAGGACGGGCAAAGGACATATGCGAGCTCAACACACCCCTCAACTCAATACAGTTGAGTTAGGTGAACACAAAGCATTCCTAATTGGGCTGGGATGCGTCCATTGTCGTCTTGCTTTCTTGTTGTTAATTGTTCTTTTTTTTATTATATCTTTTTCATCAACGCAAGTATTGTGGCATGCGGCAATAGATTTTCCTTTATTACTCAATCATTCACAATTTAAAGCACAATGCATTGATTACAAAAAAGTCAAAGAATTAAAGACGAGACAGAATTAAATGCAGAGAAGTGAATGAGGAAATAAATTCATAAAGCCAAAATTGAATTAAATGAAGAATTGAAGACAGAATTCAGAATTTAAAAGAGACAAAAATTCAATAAAGCATTAAACATAGTATTGAATCTGAGATTCACCTCTCGGTCTTATCTCGTCTTGCTCCATCGGTAGCAGGGATCTTTGCACAGAGCTTCCCTCTCAGACTTGCTCCATCGGTAGCAGGGATCTTTACACAGAGCATTCAATCGGGTGTTTGACAGATTAAATCTGAGATTCACCTCTTGATCTTATCTCGTCTTCTTCCCGGATTTCTTCATTCAAGCACTCAGCTCAGCCATTTCTCTCAACAGTTTTGCAGCATTTACGTATCCCGTAGCATACTTTTTTCTCTGAAATCAATGGGGTATTTATTGGTGCAGATATTTGACTCCGGTCTTATGGTCCCCACTTGATTGTCATGGTAATTTCGAAGATGAAGGGATATTATTCCTTCTGTTATGAAATTAGACCGTCAATTCTGCACAACCGTTAGTTGTACAGGTGTCTCAATCCTCCGCTTTTTCGTTGCTCAGCTGCATCTTTCGATCATGGATTTGCATGCGGTGTTGTTTTTATTACCGCATGTGGTTGCACACAGCTTTGGATCGACGGTCGCATTGCACCTTCATTGCGGTAATCATCTCTTCATTGTTGATTGATGGGCGCAATGTGACAGAGATGCGTTGATCAGTTTCTCGTACGCCTTGAGCGCAAGCGGTGACTTGGTGTACCGCAAAACAGATTAAAATTCGGCTTGTCTTCTATTTTTATGGTGTTAGTGGGTGTAATTGCAAACATTTATAATTATTGTAATACTAGGCTAATTTTCATACACTCAGTGCATATTTACTAACTTTTGGCCGCAGTATCTAGATAAGGTGGCATAAATAACTTGTACGTCTACAGGTTATCAATATGGGACCTGTCTCATCTCCTCAACCTCTTGAGGCGTCTTAGGACACATGTCCCTAGACAAAGTAACTCCATGCTTAAACGGCAATAGAACCCTTTTGGAGTTCTGCATCGAGTAGTTGAGCAACATCTTGTCAATGTATGATGCCTGAAACAGCACTAGCACTTTGTTCTTACGATCCCGAAAGATTTGTATATCAAGAACAAACTGAGCCTCTCCCTAATCTTTCATTTAGAATTGGGTCGCTAGTCAGTTCTTAACTGCAGTCAATAGTCCTACATCATTCCCAATGTGTAGGATATTGTTTACATACAACACTAGGAAAACTAATGAACTGTTGATGATTTTCTTGTAGACACAAGGATCATCAACGTTTTGGTCAAATTCGTATGATTTGATTGCAGTATCAAACCAAATATTCCAAGATCGAGACACCTGTTTCAGCCCATAAATGGACCGATTCAATTTGCAAACTTTTTGCTCTTGACCTTGGGCTATGAATCCCTTGGGCTGCACTATATAAAGGGTCTCCTGAGATTACCATTCAGAAAGGCAGTCTTGACGTCCATTTATCATATCTCATAATCATAATAAAAGGTAATGGATAGGAGGATGCAGATCGACTTCAACATGGCAACAGGCGAGAAAGTCTCCTCATAGTCGACTCCCTCCACCTGGGTATAACCCTTTTCTATAAGTCGAGCCTTGAAGGTTTGCACCTTCCCATCAGCACCTCATTTCCTCTTATAGATCCATTTGCAACCTATAAGTCTGACCACATCAGGTTGATCTACAAGATCCCATACTGAGTTGAAGTATATCGGCTCCATCTTGAGATCCATGGCTTTGACCCATTCATCCTGGTCAACATCCTTCATTACCTTTTGATAAGACAACGGATCCTCAACATCGCCATCGGCTATTATTGCTAGGATTTTCATGAAACCTATATAGCGAACAGGTGGGTTCGCAACCTTCCTACTGCGTCGAGGTTCTCTCAACTCTTGAGGTGGAACCGACTTACCAGATGAACTATCATCAACAACTCTTGGTGATGAAGTTTCAGTAGTTTCATTAGAAAACTCACGTAACACGATCATACTATGTGGACTATGCTCTCTTATATGATCCTTCTATTGGAAGGCAGCATTCGTAGAAACAAACACTCTATTTTTCATTAGATCATAAAAGTAACCCCCTCATATGCCTTTGGGTTAGCCTATAAAGAGGCACAACCTCGACCGTGGTTCCAATTTCTTTGGATTAGCCTTAAGCACATGTGTTGAGCAATCCCATATATGGAAGTGGCATAAACTAGCTTTACGCCCGTTCCACAACTCTAGAAGTGTTCTTGCAATACTCTTGGAAGGAACACAGTTGAGTATATATACTGAAGTCTCCACTGCAAAACCCCAAAACAAGTCCAGTAAGGAAGTGTAACTCATCATCGATCGAACTATGTCCAACAAGGTTCTGTTTCTCCTCTCCGCTACACCATTCTGCTGAGGTGTACTTGATGTCGAGAGTTGGGAAACGATTCCATGTTCTATCAAACGATCTTATCGAAGTATCTTAATCTGTCTATCTAATGCATTTTCAACTTCAGCTTTGAACTCTTTGAACTTTTCAAAGGATTCAGACTTCTGTTGCATCAAATAAACATACTCATACCTAGAGTAATCATCAGTAAAAGTGATGAAATACTCATAGCCTCCCCTGGCTCGTACATTCATTGGACCATAGAGGTCAGAATGTACTAACTCTAGAGGCTCTTTGGCTCGATAATCTTTTCCAGTAAAAGGTCTTTTAGTCATCTTACCGGCAAGATTCGCACACCAGTAAAGAATTTTCCTCTAACTCACTTAGAAGGCCATTCTTCACATACCTCTCAATCCTATTGAGCTTGATGTGCCCTAATCGAATGTGCCAAAGGTTGACAATTTCTTTTGGAGAAACTCGTTGATGTTTATTTTAAGTTATGGCAGTTTTAAACATCTTTATGTTATGGAGGGAACTCGTTACTAACGGCCTTAGCACATACAAGTTAGTTTCCAAATATGCTGAACAGATCTCAACTCCATCTTTATGAATAAACACTTTATTCAATTGGAAATTAAGAGTATATTTACACAGTATCAAGCACTTTAAAGAAATTAAATTCCTTTTCAACTTAGAAACTACAAATACATCATGTAATACAAGAAATTTCTTCTGCAAAGTCAATTGGAAAAAAATATTTAGTCAATTAGACTAAATATCACAGTCAAATATTTCCAGATATGAAAAAAAATATTCTACAGGAAAATACTCTACTGTCACAACTGGATATTAATACTTTTTTGAGACATTTGCAGAACCACTGTCTTAGAGAAAATTATAAAGCTAACAAACCAGATCTCCAATAGTAAGAAAATTGTAATTGGTGGGTATAAAAAATTTGTGGGAATTGCAACCAAGTTTCAATCAATTCATAGTAAACTTCATGAAAGGATGATTGGAGATTTGGAGATGATGACGACTTCTGTTAGGGTTTTAAATTTGTTAGGATCGATAGACTCTAATACCATACCAAGGAAAGTTGTTTGCTTGCCTTTTCATTTAGAATAAAATCAATATATACAATCTAAATATGGACTAAAATCAAAATACAACAATGGAAAATAATCACAAAACGTATATGGAAATATAATTACAAATCATGTATGAAAATATATTTTCCAATAAAACCAAATGACGATCGTTATTGTGTCGTGAAAGACATGCTGCCTTGAAAGTAAAATTTGACTCGACCTTGATGCTAATTTCAAACGTTGGTGGCTAAAAATGGAATAAGAAATAGGTTGTTTATAATAGTAAAAAAATAGAGAATTAAAGAAGATGAAGATGATTACAGATGTGACAATACACAACCTGTATGAAGAAGGGAGAAGCCAAAAAATGTAGGGGAAAGACTTTTAGATCTGGATAAACATTTTTGTAGTATTAATAATGATCCAAAAATTAAGAATCTAAATAAATGAAAAACAATAATTAAAATAGTAATAGTTTGAAACAGAAAGATAGTAGAAAAATAATTTCTTGACTAAGCAGCAACAATAATGCATGCAAATGCTTACATGTGGGGAAGCTTTTAATATCACCAGAATCACAATTTGAAAACTCTGTTACAAGCCTTTGTATTTTAAACACTTCCGATAAAATCTTCCAATGTGGGATAACTCATATATATATATTTGATTTTTATATAAAAAAAACCATCTTTAAGTCTTATTGTTCGTACGAGATTTCAAGAGAAATTTATTTCGTAGAACTTGAACTTTGTATTTGTATTAATTTTGTGGAAAGTGAGTACGATCTCGAATACATAATGTTTTCATGCTTTCAAAATAAACTGTGGTCTTTAAGCTGGTTGATCTTCTTGAATGATCGGTCTTTGGACTTGTTGATCTTCTTGAATGCTCAGACTTTGGGCTTGATGATCTTCTTGAACGATCGACCTTTGGGCTTGTTGATCTTCTTGGACGATCGGGCTTTGAGCTTATTGATCTTCTTGGAGAATCACCCTTTGGACTTGATTGATGATCTTCTTGGATGATTGCCCATTGGGCTTGATGATCTTCTTGGACAATCGGCTTTTGGGCTTGTTGATTTTTTTTGGATGATCGACCTTTGGGCTTGATGATCTTCTTGGAGGATTAGTGTTTGCACAAGGCTTTCGAAGAAACTTGTTTCGTGGGGTTGAACTTGAGTTGGTGTTATCATCTAATGTCATCATCTACCGCCTACAACTCACATCGCCGAAAGGAGAAAAGAGAGGGGGGAAGGAGAAAATAGAGGGAAGAGGAAGGGAGAGAGAATATGCATGGGGAGAAAAGTATACATGGAGGAGAGAGAAATACATAAATAAATTATATATATATATATATAATGTATGTGAGAGTTAAATTGTAAATAGTCACTTATATTTATGGTGGCCAATAGGTTTTTTTTAGTAAAAAAATGAAATGTTCAAGACATTAATGTAATATGTATCTATTCTTAAGGCCTTTTAGGTAGAAATCCCTTTTCTTTTTTTTTTTCAATATACTCCTTAGTTTTTGTTATGAGTCAAAAGCCCAAGTCATTAAGAATTTAGGATAATTGGTGTGTATAATAGATTTTAGGGTTTGGTTTTGAAAAATGGCAAAACCAACAAATAATAAGATTTATGGCAACTCACATGACAGCCACATGGCCACGAATTTTTAAATCCTTGTTTTACCCTTGTTTAGTTCGTAGCTTTTGTTATTGATGAAACTACCAATACTTGGTAAATGTAGAATCATAAATAATTACGAGGTTCTGTATAGAGGGCGATTGCTAATATCTTAATTCTCCACTTTCTCGTTTTATATTAATTTAGATTTTATTCAACAACTTTTCGAATTAATCTCACTTGAATTAAATATCCAAAATTTTCTATCAAATTTATTTTTTAAATATCTATATATGATCAAATTTTATTTATCTAATCATATTTTAAATTTGCTCAAATGTTTGAATTTTTTTTTATTATTTCATACATATTCTTAATAAACTAAGTGGATATTTTTCCATATTTTTTAAGGTTTAAATTGTTTTGTATATGTTATTAGATTCAATTGTACATATTTTATATTTAATCGCTATTTTAGCTGATATTTTAATAATTCCTGACTTGCCCTCTGATTCGTATGTCAGCAATATTAAATATAGTGTAAGTGTAGAGCTTTATTAATAACCAAAATATAAATGTAGTGTAAGTTAAGAGCTTGATTAATAACCAGGATATAAATACAATGTAATTGGAGAGCTTGATTAATAACCAAATTAATCATATTATAATCTAATAGATCCAATCTCAAAACTAAAAATGAGCATCATTTTGTAATTTTCGCCATCTTTTGAGAAATTGAATTTATTTTTAATATTCAAATTAGATTTTGATAACTGCTTCACGAATGATTGAAAATAAATCAATCTCTTCCTTATTTTTCTCCTCTTAATTGATCAAATTATCTATTTACTTTGATTTGATTTAACCACTTTTCGAATATATTCAGAATTAATCGATCTTTAATTTTTTTATCATCATTTTGATTTTTATTTAAAATATATTTTTATATTTTACATTGTTTTATTCGTTTTTTACTATTTTAAATTTGGATTAATTTTTTTTATTCCAATTAGGATTTTATTTAAAATTTTATACATATTATCATGTAACAAATAGTACGTTTCATTTAAATTTGATCATTTTTGTATTTTTTAATCACTTTTTTTTCATTTCATCTTATTATATTATTATACCATTAATGTGTCTTTTTGACAAATAAATAAATATTTACTTTTGCAATCGTGTTGTTTCTACTATGCCTCTACAATGAGTTATGCTTCTTTTGTAGGTTTTGTGATTGATTGAATTATAAATATAGTGTAATTGTTGAAGCTTAAATGAATATAAAATTATGAATACAGTGTAATTTTAAATAAACAAGCTCTCTTCCTGATTTTTCTTCCCCAAATTATATTTGAATTTATATTTTATTATCAAATTAGATTTTACTAAATTACTTATCGAGTTAATCACAATAAACAAAAACTTCATGATTTTTCTCTCCAAATTATATTTGATTTTATTTTTTATTATCAAATTTGATTTTATCTAACTAGCTTTCGATTTGTTTAAATATTTGTTACAAATTCAATTTATCTAAATATTTTTTTCATTATTTTATACTTATTGTTATTAATTAAATTAAATTAAGATAACAAAAAAACCCTAAAGCTCATTTTCTACTTTTTTCCTTCTCAATCCCATATCTACAATCGTTGGTTTGATATTATTTAAAGTTGATTTTTAATATCCTATGAGCAAAATGGTCATGGATTGAAGATGATGAAACTCTTACAACTGGTATGATGTCAAACACAATCATATTTCCAATAGTCACAACGTTCTGAAGTTGCAATTCTTTTAAATACTCACTTGCCAATAACAATTTTACTGATACAATGAACTTTGCTCATTCTCACCTTAGAGGAAGTCCATCATTTTAGACATCTATAAGTTTCTAATGATCCCCACTGTCTGGTTGTTATTTTCTCTCGCATACATGCATTCTATAGGCAATTAGAAGCGTTAATGATCATATTTGATGATTTTTAATTTTTGCTTCTAAAATGTTTAGATAATGTGGTTTTGTAATTCTAGAATATTTAGGTAGAGTGTATTTGTGGAATTTGAATTGTTTTTTAAGCAATATATCTTTGCATTCTCGTTTGTATTTAATTTTGTTGTTTTATGATAGTTTTATCATTTACTAATTAGTATATTCTATTATATAAATTCGTTTGGATATGTTTATAATTTTAAATTTTTTTACCATTTTAATGAAGCTTTAAAATTTATTATTTCTATTGTCAGCCATTTATATATGCAATTTGGCTGACATAAAAGACCTAATACATAAATGGAACAAGGTTGAAGGCCCAAAAGAAATCGTCTAAAATATATTTCACAAGTGTTTTAATACTATCAAACTCAATTCTGCCACCAAATGCCTTTTTATTGAAAAATCTTCTTAGTTCATCACAACCAATAAAAAAAATGTGAATAGAAAAAGGAAATAAATAAGTATAAAAGAACTTAATAAAGTGTTAGAGTGATATTCTAAATATATTGTTTTAATTTTAATACCCACTTTGATAGAAAGTAACATTTTTAGGTTGTATTTAAAATATATTTTCAAGTGTTTAATTTTAAAAATAAATTATTTTGAAAAAAATAGAAGTATTTGGTAACAATACAAAATAGTTTTTCAAATGTACTTTAATCGATTTTTTATAAAAATATTTAAATAAAAATAATTTTGTTGAAAAATATTTTTTTTTCTTAAATCAATTCGTAATTGTTGTGCATCAAATTTGGAATTTTCCCAGTAGAGCCAGCAGCAGAATTTTTCTACAAACTATTATTAAGAGGAAATCATAAAGAAATTAAACAACAAAATGCAGATTTGTGATTATAGGGAGTGCTTTCACGAGGAGCTGGAGCACACAAGCTTTTTTATTTTTTTTAATTTTATTGTTTAGTGGGGAGAGTAAGAAAGTACCCAACCCATAGCTAATGTTTACTTAATATATTATTTATAGATAATTTATTTAAATTTTGGTCAAATAAGCCTACAATTCAACTTCTCTTTTCCTTCATTTCAACTTTTAGCTAACTTTTTCTCTCAAAATAATTAAATGAAAACTTTTAGGTTCTTTTTAAATATTAAATCTTTAAGATCAAGAGATTCTTTTCATCTATAAAAAAAAAAATCAGGTTATTTTAGAGATTTTCCTAACACATATATAATATTTTATTTTGTATAAATGTCACTAACAATATTGAATAGTAACTAATATAATAAAATTGTTAGTATAAGCATAACTTATCGTAATTGGTACGTACTTCTTTTTACAAGTTTGGAGGTCTAAATTCGCATTTTCATATTTATTGTATTTTTTTACCATAATTTTTATCATTTTTAACTAAACACTTGAATTATTAACCAAATAATATTAAAATAAAATAAAAACTACTCATTTTAATTTTCGAAAGCATATATAACTTGTTTTCTTTTTTTTTTAAAAAAAAACTCTTAAAAGGTAAGTAAGATTGCGAATAAATCACGATAAGTGGGAGTAGTATGTGTTTATAAGCTTAATTTTTAAATTTAAATAAAAAAAATAAGATCCTTTTGGTAACCATTTCGTTTTCTGTTTTTAGTGTTTAGAAAATTAAGCTTATTTTCTTTTCATTTCTTATAACGATTTGCATATTTATTAAATATAATGGTTGAATTCTTAGCTAAATTTCAAAAAAAAAAAAAAATTTAAATGTCACTTTTTTAAGTTTTCAAATTTTGGCTTGATTTTTTAAACTATTGGTAAAAAGTAGAAATTTGAAGGTGAAAATAGTGTCTATAGACTTAATTTTCAAAAACAAAAAACTAAAACAAAGGCCCTATTTAATAACCATTTCGTTTTTTGTTTTTGGTTTTTAAAAATTAAGCTTATTTTCTCTTCATTTCTTACATTGGTTTACATATTTCTTAAGTATAATGGTTGAATTCTTAACCAAATTCCAAAAACAAAAACAACTTTTGAAAAGCTATTTTCTTAGTTTTCAAATTTTGGCTTGATTTTTAAAACTATTGGTAAAAAGTAGAAAAACATAGGAAGAAATTTAAAAGTTGAAGTAGTGTTTATAGGTTTAGTTTTAAAAAACAAAAACAAAAAAACAAATGATTATCAAACAGGACTAAAACGATTACCAAATGAGACTTAAATAATTATGAAAAATGGAGATTAATGTATGTTTGAAGTCCAAAATTAAAAAAAAAAAAAAAAAAAAAAAAAAAAAAAAAAAAGGTTAAAGTTTAACTTTCCGTTTTTCATAATTTAAATTTACAAAACATTGCTTCTTTTGATTTATTCAACTTTCTCCACTTTTGAAGACAAAAGAAAAATAGCTTTTTAAAACAAAAAGTACATTGTCTTAAAATATATATAACAAAGCCACATTTGAAGACTAAAGAAAATAGTTTTTGAAAACATATTTTTGTTTTTAGAATTTTAGGAAGAACTCAACTATTTTGATAAAAGATGGTGAAAATTAAACCACAAAGAAGAAATTCAAAGTCAAGAAACCAACATGATGTTTTGTTCGAAAAAAGAGATTTAAAATCAAAGCTAAGATTTAAATTTTGAATATGAATTATACATTTGCAATGTTAATGAAAATATGAAGATGAGAGATTCTAAACAAATTTGGTCAAAGTTATAAAGAAAATTTAGTTGCAACAATAATTTCCCTAAATTTAGAGATGAAATCAATGTAAATAACTCTTATGTTTTTTTTTTTTGTAGCTTTAATGTTCATAAGGTTTAAATAATACTTTGGCTCCTATACTTTTGGTTTTAGTTCATTTTGTCCCTATATTTTCGAAAGGTTTATTTGATATCTATACTTTGAATTTTAGTTCATTTTGGTCCATTTACTTTCAAAATATTCATTTTGGTTTTTGTACTATCAAAAAGTGACCATTTTGGTCTATTCATTTTCATTTTTACTTCATTTTTAAAGGATCAAAATGATCACTTTTTTAAAGTTCAATTACTAAAATAATTTAAAGGTGAAACTACAAAGACCAAAATGAACATTTTGAAACTACACGGACCAAAATGAACCAAAGTTCAAAATATAGGGATCAAAATTAATAATTTAAAAGTATAAGAACCAAAATAAACCAAATCAAAAAAGATAGGGACTAAAGTACGTAGTTTTTAAACCCGTACTCATAACTAAAAAATGGAAACACAAGGAAAAAAATATTATTTCTCATATATTTCAATGTTTTGAAAACATTGGAAGAAATAGACACCTAATCTAAACTTTGGTTGGAATAGTGTTTCAACAATTCAAACACATTATCTCTTTGTCTTTTAGATGTGAAAAAAGAAAAAGATTCTTATTTAGTTAAAGTAAGCTACATTAAGTACTCAATTGTTCAAAAAGAAAAAAAGCTATATTAAATAAAAGATATGTGTGGAAAAAAAATTCATATTCTTTGTTTTCATTTGTGAAACACGACAAGATGGAGATGTCATTTTATTAAATAACGTCATATAATTAAATTAATTAAAGTTAGAAGAGAAAATTCTTTCCCAATAACATAAAAGGCATCTCTTTCCTTCCACACCTATAGACACGTCATACAATAAGATTAAGTCTTAATTGGTAGGAAGAACCATTAATTAAGGAAATATTATAAGCATAACGCTTGTATGTATCTTTCAATTATGATTTTTCTCCAAATTCAATCATATGATTGGAGGTGATAATCAAAATATTTAGTTTGGTAATCATTTCGTTTTATGTTTTTGTTTTTTGAAAATTAAGTTTATATTTTCTCATTATTCTTACCATAGTTTGCATCTTGTTATGTAGAAGAGTTGAATTTGTAGTCAAATTTTAGCTTGACTATTAAAAACATAGATATAAAATAGATAACAAAACAAGAAACTTATGGGAGGTGTTTGTAGGCTTAATTTTCAAAATCTAAAAACCAAAAATTAAGGCACATTTTGTTACCATTTGGTTTTTTGTTTTTGCTTTTTTTTTTTTTTTAAGTTAAGTCTATAAACATTACTTCCACCTCCAAATTTCTTTCTTTTGTTATCTACTTTTTACTAATGGTTTAAAAAACCAAACAAAAATTTGAAAACTGAACAAAGTAGCTATTTAAAAGTTTTTTTTTTAAAAAATTTTGGAATTTAGCTAAGAGTTCAATTATTGTACTTAAGAAAGATGTAAATTATTGTAAAAAGTTGGACAAATGGGTCACGGCGTGGAAGCGTGATTATGTGTATGATTCAAAATTTTTCTGATGCAGCACCAAGTTACACTTGACCAGCCTACTAGTTTGGACCCGAATTTTTTCCAACAGTTATCTACCAAACCACACGCACCCTAGAGTGTGTTGTGCTTAGCTTACGTATGGAAGAATGGTGGAGATGACGCACACTTTGTGGAAATAACACTTTTATTCAATAAAGGTTATGAAAACTACATACAAAGGACACTACTCGCAAGGCCCACTATTTAAAGAGTTTATAAGTGGAGAGAAATAACTCTTGTGCTCTCAAGTGCCAAAGTGAATGTTGTGTGTGTGGATGTTGTATTGGTAAAGTGAAAGTGATAGCTAGTGGAATGCACCCTCTCCCTAGGCAGCTCTCATTTCAACCTCCTAAGGACTCTAGAGGTTTGGTTCGAACTGTTCACCCACTCGGACCTTCAAGCCTCTCCTATGGTTTGATTAGCCTAGTAGGGGTGAAGTGAGACCCTATCGAACCCGAATTGACTGATGCTACTCTAGCGAAGTATCAAGTAGTCTCATCGTGGACCATCACCCTGTTTAATTGAGGCATGGGTTGCCTCCACTACAAACTCCATTCCTAGTACCATATCAAAGTCGTCCAGGGCGATCATGGAGAACTTGTACTAGTTCCTCTATGAACCGAATTCCATTTTGGCTGTAGATGTGCCCTCTGTTGGTCGAGCTTCTACGTTGACGGTCTTGACACGACTGTCACTCTGGGTCACTGTTAAGCCCAGTTTTTCTATCACCCTCGTGGAAATGAAGTTTTTTGTGGCCCCGGTATCTAACATGGCCATCACCTCAACCCCATTTATCATGATGACCATGTACGTCAAGTCATAATGACATGGCTTTGGGATAACCATCAAGGTGTTCAAGAACTAGAGGGTGTTGACCTAGTAGGTATCATCCCCCACTTCCCTTTCTTCGAGCATGGCATTCAACTTTTCTTGCCTTGGGCAGTCTCTTTCTTTATGTAGGCATTTGTATAGGAAGAAATTGTATTGTAAGTGGGAGTAGGGGTGGTAGTCTTCTCCTTCCCTTTGTCATTGTGGTCCACTTCTCTCTTGGACCCGCCTCTTTGGTTGTTGGGTTTCTTTCCCTCCCCATTCTTCTTCTTCTTAGGGGAATTAAAAGGGTTGGAGGCCACAAAATCCAGCAAGGCGTCTACAATGGCTATGGTGGAAAGTAAGTCTTTCACCCCTTGTCTCTTGAGCTCTGCCTGAGCCAAGTGTTGAAGCAGTTGGGGTTGATGCCCTAAATATCATAAGGTCCTATAGTTTATAAACCTTGTACGAACAAACTTGTAAGTGATTTATAATATTTGATATTTTATTCACTTTGTCTATGAAATATATGATATTTTAGTTGCATTAATCACAAACCGATAAACTAACATCCAAAGTTATCGTTATAACTTATACATGTATGTAGAGACATACATGTGGATCATGTTTAAGTGATAATCTAAATAGTCTGTAGTATATGGATAAGGTTGGGTACCTTATCCTTGTGACACACGAGTATGGCCTGCTTTGTAGGTGTTACAAATGTTGTAAAGTGCTATGATTTAATCCTGATCATTCATGTATTAGACATGCGAGGGGGGATATTCTATACAAAGAAGTTTGTATAAGAACGAACCACGAAATGCTTAATCTCATTATATAACGTTGTTTATAATAGAGACTTTCATTTCACTAGAATGACCATGGGTAACATGACTTTAATTTTGAGTGAGTTGTGAACTTCTGCCTATGAGGGCGGTCTTTTGATTTGTATGGGTGACAGCAGCCAAAACGCCGACTCAACAATTCTACCATTTTAGGGATTTGTCTGATTTGGAAGCTGAGAACTCAGCTACACATGATGGAATTCACTCCTTCCTCGAAGTAGGGGTAAGTAGATAAATTTCTCCCTTAAAGGCTGATTCTGGGTCTTGAACAATGTAGCCTCACACCCTCTCCTGGCCCAAGAGGGGTTTAGTCATAGTGGGACTATGATCTATTGTTCATTAGAGGAATCAGTGGTACTTAAGAAATTAGATGTAACTATAGGGGAAAAATGGTAATTTGGTCCAATTGTACTTACGAACAATTTGTGAAGGGTCATCGTACTGTTGATTGGTTATATCCAATGGACACAGAAATATATCTGTAGTACAAAGAGTGCAGCTGTCGGTCTTTGGTGGAATGCCCGAGAGTTAACGGATGGTGGATAATGTAATTAAAGAGTTTAATTAGTTATTCACGTACCGTTGGAGATTCAAGCTATGGGTCCATAAGTCCTCTTGGTAGCTCAAAAGAATTTAGTTGAGAATAAGTTTTTAGGTTAATTTGAATTGTTCAAATTAATAAGAGGAAATTTAATTATATATGGTTCAATTATATATGATATAATTGATATAATGTATTTGATACATTATTGTTTAATTGGAGGAATGAATATTTGAATGTGATTCAAATGTATTTTTTATGAATGAGATTCATAATTGTTAAATTTAATATAAATATGTTTTATATTAAATGTCATAAAGAAGAGAAAAAGAACTATAGTTTATATTGCATGAGATGCAATATTAAAACTATAGATTATAAATATAATATGACAAGTTCGTTATCATATATATTTATATTATTAATTATTTGATAATTAATTCTCTTTTTCTCTCTAACTGCCTTAGTGGGAAGTTAAGTGGTTTTTTATGGCTATTGGGATAAATAAAATAAGATTTTTTTCCCTAGAGACTCTATATGACAAACACACAATTTCTATATGATGGAAACAGAGCCTATGCGATAGACTTTATCCTCTACACAATTGAAGAAAACTCTATGCGAGATTGTGTTCCTTCCTCAATCTTCTTCCTCCTCCAAACCACAAACTCCCTTCTATCCAAAATAGAAGACCGTGATTGTTCGAGTTTTCTTTCTGTTTGGCGAGTTCATGATTGTTCGAGGAGATCGTGATTATTCGAGGTATTAACATAAAAAGGAGTTCTTGAAAGGCACTTGAACTATGTTTCTTATTAGAAAGCATGTTGTAATTTGATGTTATGATGCATAATTTGTACTGTTTTACTATAAATGTTTGTTTCAATTGAAATGGGATTTGGACGATCCGCTTCCACTCATAAGTTCTCTGTAAAACAAGTTCCTTCAGGAGCCCCAAGATGAAGTTAAATAGTTTGTCCTCCTCAGACATGGGCTGGATGTTAAGGATTAGGGAGCTAAATTCCTTGACATAGGTTCTAAGATAAACTGTATGCTTCATCTTCTTGATGGCCTCTCTAGCAACCAAACTTATATTACTAGGGAGGAATTGGTTTCTATGTCCTTCTTTAGCGATTCCCAGGTGTCGATCTTTACTCTCTCAGTATACTCGTTGTCAAGCCTTCAGGCACGCCAATATAGTTTGGCGTCCAAGGTTAGGTACATACTAGCAATGCCAACCTGTGTCTCATCAACGATCTTGGCAACTTTGAAGTATTCCTAGATGTCCCAAAGAAAGTTCTCCAGTTTTTTGCATCTCTCGAACCATTAAACATCAATGGTTCGTGAATCTTCACCTTTGAATTTGTGCTAGCATTGAGTGAAGAGTTAACCATTGCATTCTTCACTAAGGTCACTTCGTTGTTCGTCAGTTCGAGTTCCTTCTTCAAACTCTTTATGCTGAAGCATAGTTTGAAGGGGATGTCTTCACGTTACGCAACAACCTCGTCCAAATACATGCTAATTTGGGTCATGAAGTCTCTTTACGTACCCTCCACCGTTAGGAGTCATACTTCGTGGGTCCTTACCATCTCAACTTGAAGGACTGTGAGGTCCAATGCGGAAGCAGGAATCGGTCTCAATTTTAACTTCACAAAGAACAAAAATTATAGAGAATAAAATTATGCACTTTTAATAAAATTTAAAGCATTCAATAATAAAAAAGAAGAATCTAGGGATCAATCACACTTACCCTTGAAGCCAATAATTATTCGCGATCTCCTCTCCACGAACGATCACGAACGAAAAACCAAAATGGTCACCACCACAAGATTTTCCTTTCTATTCTCCTTAGGGATTAAGAATTCACATGAGTTGTGGGCTCTGATGACTTCGAAATGAGGGGAGAGAATATTTTTAGAGAGGAAATTTTTGCAGGGAAGACTTTTTGTGTTCAACACACACAATACAAAAAAAACCAACCCAGTTTCTTTAACTTCCCATGATAGAATGAAAGATATATAGAGGAAGTACATAACTTTCTCCCATTTTTATTTTAAAATTAAATTAAAATATTTTTAATTTAATAATAACATATTGTAATTATATGATAACCAACTTATCATATAATATACATTAAATTAAACGTCATACTAATATAACATTTGTAATCTATGGTTTATATTATATCATAATATAATATAATCTATAGTTTGAAAATCTCTCAATGATTTATGATATTTAATATATATCAAATTTATATTAAATCTAATTATATGAATCTAATCCACATAATTAATATTTGATTCATATTCATATATTTATTTCCTCTCAAAATAAACTTTATATTATAATGTATCAAATACATTATATTAGTTATACCACATATAATTAATTTAAATTAATTATATCATATATAATCAGTTCCCTCAATTAATTTGAACAATTCAAATTAATAAAAATTAATTCTCAATAATCCCAGTTGAGCTACAGAAGGGACCTTATGAACCTATAGATTAAAGCTCCAATAATACTTGGATAATTAATTAAACTCCTTTAATTAAATTACCTAATTTCTATTAACTACCGGTCACTCCATTAAAGACCGACAACTGCACTCTTCGCACTACAGATATATGTATCCATTGGATATAACCAGTCAACAGTGCAATGACCCTTCACAAGTTGTTCATAAGTACAGTTGAGCCAAAATTATCGTTTTGCCCTTATAGTTACATCTAACTTCTTATGTACTACTGATCCCTCTAATGAATAATAAGTCATAATCCAACTATAACAAACCCTTCTCAGGCCAAGAGAGGGTGTGGTGCCACATTGTTCAAACCGAAATTAGCCCTTAAGGGAGCAATTTATCTACTTAACATAACATTAGGGAATGAGTAAATTCCATCTTGTATAGTTGTATTCCTAGCTCCTCAATCAAACGAATCTTCACAATGGTAGAATTATCGAGTCGATGATCTGGCCATTCTCATCCATAAAAATCAAATGGCCGCCTTTATAGGCAGGAGTTCACAACTCACTTAGGATTCAAGTTATGTCACCTATGGTCATTCTGGTTAAAATGTAAGTCTCTATTATTAACGACATCACATAATGAGACTATTCATTTCATGGGTTGGTCTTATATAAACTCCTTTGTATAGAACACCCCCACTCATATGTCTCTACATGAATGATCAGGATCAGAGAATTTATAGCACTTTACAACAACTGTAACATCTACAAAGTGAGCCATATTCGTAATGTCACAAGGATAAGGTACCCAGTCTTATCCATCTACTACAGACCATTTAGGTTATCACTTAAATACAATCCACCTGTATGTCTCTACATGCATGTTTAAGCTACAGAAGATAACCTTGGATGTTAGTTTATTTGTTTTGTGGGTTATTGATACTAAATGTCAAATAAAATACCTCGTATATTATTAAATAAATAAATTATTTGTACAATACAATTATAAACTATAGGACCAATGAAATTTAGGCGTCAACCCAACAATCTCTCACTTGTTATAAAGCTAGTGATGTGTACATCATAAAAGTCATACTAATATAAAAGTACACAAAACAAGAAACTAGGGCATAAAATGCACCCAGTACAAAATATCCCACTTGCCCTAGACTCGATGTGGCATGTCCCGTAGAACCATACTCTGTAGGTGACCCTCAAACACCTTAGCCGTGAGGGCCTTTGTAAATGGATCAGCAACATTGTGCACCGAAGTTATCTATGTGATGTTCACGTCCCCTCGATGCACAATCTCTTGGATGAGATGATACTTCTACTCTATGTGTTTCTAGCATTTGTGATTCTTAGGCTCTCGAAAATTAGCCACAATACCACTATTATCACAATAAAAGGTGATAGGTTTTGAATGTCTAGATCTACTTCCAAATTAGTCAGGAATTTCTTGAGCCACACAACTTCCTTGGCAGCTTCACAAGTTGGTACATACTCAGCCTCCATATTGGAGTCAACAATGCACTCCTGTTTGATGCTTCTTCAGACTATAACCCCTCCATTAAGAGTGAACATTGATCCTCAAGTAGATTTCCTAGAATACTTATCAATCTAGAAATCAGAGTCCGTGTATCCTGTAAGGATCGAATCCTTAGAACCATATACAAGCATGTAGTCCCTTGTTCTTCGAAGATACTTGAGGATGTTCATAACAGCAGTCAAGTGATCAAGTCCTGGATTAGACTGATATCTACTAACTATCCTCACCGCATAGCAGATGTCAGGTCTAGTATATAACATCATATACATCAGGCCACCAATAGTCGATGCATAGGGGATCCATCTCATTTCCTCGACCTCTTGAGATGTCCTAGGACACTGTTCCTTATACAAAATAACTTCACGCCTGAAAGAGAGCAAGCCTCTTTTGGACTTCTACATCGAAAACTTGACAAGCATCTTGTCAATATATGATGCCTGAGATAGAACTAGCATTTTGTTCCTTCGATCTCTAAAGATCTGAATGCCAGTACAAACTAGGTCGCTAGCCAATTTTTAATTTCAGTCAGTAGACCTACATATTCCCAGTGAGTAGGATATCGTCTACATACTATACAAGAAAAGCTATTGTACTGTCAATGATTCTATTGTAAACACAAGGTTCATCAACATCTTGATCAAAGCCATAAGATTTGATAGCAGTATCAAATCCTATATTCCAAGATCAAGACGCTTGTTTCAATCAATAAATGCATCGATTAAGCCCGCAGACCATTTGCTCTTGACCTTGGATTATGAATCTCTCAGGTTGCTCCATATACATGGTCTCCTTAAGATTACTATTCAGAAAAGCAGTCTTGATCCATTTTCCAAATCTCATAATCATAATGTGAGGCAGTCGACAAGACTATCCGGATAGATTTCAACATGACAACAGGTGAGAAAGTCTCCTCATAGTCGACTCCCTTAACTTGAGTAATTTGTTATTTAAATACTTTATGTATGTCATTTAGATAAATTCCATCATAGATTAAGCATGTTCATGCATTTTAATATATTATAAGGGTTATAACGTATGGTATTAATGCATGATATACATAATTCATGAGTTATTTAATATATTTCAGTATGTTAAATATATGAAATTAGAAAAGTATAATGCATGACATTACTTAGGTAAATATAAAGGGTTATATTTATTGATGTTTTGTGTATGCATGGTTGATTTTTCATGAATTGTTTAATATAAGTATTATATTAATAAAGTTGAATATCAATTTCCATTGAGCATGACACATCTATAGTTTAATATAATTGTTATATTAAAGTCATGAAATGCATATAATATGATTTTCTTATTAATTAGAATCTTATTATTAATTAATTAAATCATAGAAAGCATGATTATAAGGCAAATAATTAATTTTATATATTATAAAATTAATATTTAGTAACTGTCGACCTATAATAAAGAGTTGCATACAAACTTAGGATCTTAGGGAATTGAATTAATTTAAACCTTAGATCACATTAATACTAATAATATTAGAATTAAGTCCTATTCCTTTTAATAGATTTAAAATATGACTGAATAGGAAAAACTTGACTTTAGGTTATAAAGGAACTCTACCGGTGAAGTTTTGTCTAGGTTGGGGTACTTAAGATGACGGTTTCAGAACACCTTCTACTTGGGAACTGACCCAGAACTTGAGTCGAATTAACTTCAGTCTTGTTAGCATGCAATATCACTAGGTTAATTAAATGGTTTAGTTCACCTAGAACATCAGAGTAAGGACATTATTATAAGAGTTATAATAGGCATAGACTTAGATAGATTTATTGGCCGAAATTTAATTAAGTATAATAAAACCCTAAAACGGTAGAACACTTTAGTGGGAGAAAAATGTATATGGGAAATATCAATCTTTAACTCTCACGTCCCTAAGAATTAACATTGTGAGATCCATGCTCGGTTTCGTGTTGCCTTGGGCACGACCAACCAAGGTGAATAGGGAAAGTCTTCATAGTAAATGGGAAAAGGACGCGTGTCAATGTATCCTACGGTCTCCTTCATTAGGTTGCACCGTGAGATTCCTATGATCCGCTTGCATGTCATCCTGGAGCGACCATCCCTTTGGAGGGCCTAATCATAAGATTCAAAACAACACCAACTCCAGTATTGGATAGGGTTTCTTAGGTTAATTTGTTTGGATTGATGCCCTAAACCTCAGCGAATCCTATAGTTTGTAATTGTAATGTACAAATAGTTTATTTATATAATAAAATATGAGGTATTTTATTTGATATTTAGTAGCATTAACCACAAAACCAATAAAATAAGATCGAAGGTTGTCTTCTGTAATTTAAACATGTATGTGGAGACATACAGGTGGATCATGTTCAAACCATAACCGAAATGGTCTTTAATAGATGGATAAGATTGGGTACCTTATCCGAGTGACAGTACAAATACGACCTGCTTTGTAGTTGGTACAATTATTGTAAAGTGCTACAAATGATCTGATCTTGATCATTCATGTGCAGACATGTGAGTGGTGTGTTCTATACAAAGAATTTGATAAAAACCGGACCATAAAATGAATAGTCTCACTATATAACATCGTTGATAAAAGAGACCAACATTTCACTAGGATGACCATAGGTGACTTGACCTAAATCCTGAGTGAGTTGTGAACTCCTGCTTATGAAGATGGTTTTTTGATTTGAATGGGTGAGAATGGCTATTTCACCGACTCAATATGCCTACCATTTTTGGGATTCGTCTGATTAGAGAGTTGGGAATGCAATTACACAAAAGGGAATTTACTCATTCTCTTCAGTTAGAGAAAGTAGAGAAATTGCTCCCTTAAGAGATGATTTCAGGGCTTAAATAATGTGGCACCACATCCTCTTCTAGTCCAAGAGGGGTTTGGTCATAGTTTGACTATGACTTGTTGTTCATTAGAGGGATCAGTGGACTTAAGGAGTTAGATGTAACTACAGGAGAAAAGTGGTCATTTTGGTCCACCTATACTTACGAGCAATTTGTGAAGGGTCATCACACCGTTGATTCATTATATCCAATGGACACAAACATATATGTAGTGCGAATAGTGCAGCTATCGGTCTTTAGTGGAGTGTCCGATAGTTAATAAAAGTTGGGTAATTTAATTAAAGTGTTTAATTAATTATCCAAGTACCATTGGAAGCTTCAATTTATAGGTTCATAAAGTTCTCTCAGTAACTCAACTAGGATTATTGAGAATCAAATTATTTTTTAGATTAATTTGAATTGCTTCAATTAATTGAGAAAATTAATTATATATGATATAATTAATATAATGTATTTGATACATTATAATATAAAGTTTATTTTGAGAGAAAATAAATATTTGAATATGAATCAAATATTAATTATATAAATTAGATTTATATAATTATTTAATATGAAGTTTATTTGTATGAAATATCATAGATTATTGAGAGTTTTTCAAACTATAGGTTATATTATATTTGATATAATGTAAAGTATAGGTTATGTGTTATATTAGATATAATATATAGTATAATATATGTTACATATAATAAGTTAGTTATTATATATAAATATATTATTATTATTATTTATAAAGGATATAACATATAGTATAATATTCTTTAGTTTGTGTCGTTCATGGTTGTTCCGCCGAAGATTCAGAAGTGTCGTGACCAAAATCGAAGCAAAAATGGAGTATTAGGTCGTTGTATAGAACTGTTTTGTACAGTAGTGTTGTGGCACTCCAAAACGATGTGGAAGGAGTTTCCATAGCGTTGTGGCACTCCAAGATAGAGAGGCGTGCGAGGAAGGCTTGTTCGTGTGCGATTCGTCTATATGGTCCAGTTCGCATGCAATTTGTTGGTTGGTCCGATCCAGATGGTTCAGTAGTTATTTTTCCTCATTATTATTGTAATTTTTTTAGGTTTTAATTAATTAAATTAATATAAATGTTATATTAACTAAATTAATTGTTAGAAAATTAATCCCAGTCCAATAACGTGTTCTTGTTTATTTATTTTCAATTATGCATTAGATTTATGATTTTATTATATATGTCATAATGTATGTCATATAGAGAAAATTCCACCATAGGTTATGCATTATTCATACATCATGAATATTATAAATGTTATAATATAGTTGCATGATTTTAAATTTTATAACATGCTCATGCATCATATAATATAAGAGTTATAATACATATTTGCATGTATTAATAACATGGCCAAGCATCATTTATATTATAAGGGTTATAATATATGGTTTGAATATATGGATGAATGTTATATTTTATTTTCATTACTTTAGTATAAATGTTATGTATATTAAGTAATGAAAATGAGATTGCATGAAACATGACACTACTTTAGATAATTTACAAATGTTATATTTTTCCAAAGTATGCCATAGACACAATCTTAGGTTTTAATTTATTTTGTTTATTCTTTATAATAGTTATAAATAAATGAAATTAGAAATTAAAATCTATAATAAAGAATTTCAAGTTCACATAGGTTAAATTTTTTAAAAATAGTTTAAAATATGATTCTCTTTAGACCTATGATCACATTATTTCTAATAAGATTAGAAATAGGTTTAATCTTTTAATTAGTTTAATAGGATTAAATTGGTTAATATTAAAAGATTAAATATGTAACAAATGTATCTATAACGAACCTTTGTCTAAGGTTGGTTCTGTCTAGCCTGGGGTATTTAAGCTGATGGAAACAAAACACCCGTACCTGGGAACTGACCTGGAAGATGAATTACACAGATTTGTTACAAGCATGCAATGATTGATTAAAGTTTATTAAAGCGTTTAATGAACAATAATCAATATTGTTTAACTATCCAAAGTAATTGTAACATTGGACAATGTAGACAATCACTTAGTAAAAATAATTAGCCGTATTTTTTTAAGTTAATTAACCCTAGGTAAAACACTCAGTGGGAGGAAAATGAGGTATATGATACTTCATTTTTCTTATCACAATTCTCCTAAAAAGTTCAAACCGCGAGACCTATACTCGACCTGGAGACACCTTTATTTGTGTCCTCCTACGGGAGGTGTTTGTAAAGATCAATACCAAGGTGAATAGAGAGAGTGTTTATAGTATCCAGGAGGAGTACGTGTGCCATCACATCCCATGATATGTCTCATTAGTTTGTAGTAAATTTGTATGCTCGGCCTCAAGACACCTTTGTTTATGTCCCCCTATGGATGGCATTGGCATGACCTTTTATTCAAAATTCCTGAAATAGATAGGATTTGTTTAGTTTTTTGCCTCAATTGATTTTTCCTTACGGTTGGCTTATTGGGGTGAACTCTATAATCTAAGATGAGGTATTACACTTACAAGAAAAATGTTTAATTAGTTAACAATTTTCTGGACCAAACAATGGTGTATAATAATTATAGGAATATGAGTTGTTATGGTGTGATTATTGGTTGAGATAGTCTCAGTTGGTTGAGATATTCTCAATTCATTGAGATGGCAATTGATCATCCTACGGTGGCTTTCACCCTGCCTCACTGAAGCATCACTACAAAATAGATGTCATATAGGGTGCATTAAAATTATTTTGTTAAATTGATTGTTTTTTTCCAAATTGGGTAATGCTTGTTAAACTAATATAAATAACTTGTATGTTTCAACAAACTTTACATTATGACTTTTGCTACATTAAACATGTTTGCCACCGACAAATTAAACAACGATAACTACGCAACCTGAAAAAAAACAATTAATACAGTTCTAATCATCGATGACCTACTTTGCCCTTGTTGAGAAGTGTCTTCTAGTCCCACCAGCCAATGCCACCCGAAATGTTCGGGAGTTATATGAGCAATGGGTTCGGACAAATGAAAAGGCCCAAGCGTACATCTTGGCAAGCCTATCTGAAGTCTTGTCCAAGAAGCATGAGCCCATGTTCATTACCTATGAGAATAGTCATCCATTCAGCTCAGGCACGATGTGCTCAAATACATCTTTAATGCCTACATGCTAGAGGGGGCCACTATTCGAGAATATGTTCTGAACATGATGGTCCACTTTGATATAGCGGAGATAAATGGGTCTGTCATTGATGATGCTAATCAGGTTAGCTTCATTTTGGAAACTTTACATGAAAGTTTTTTAATATGAACTTTTTACCAGATAAAATAAATTTTTTAATTTGATTCAAATATTAATTATATAAATTAGATTTATATAATTATTTAATATGAATTTAATTTATATTAAATACCATAGATTATTGAGAGTTTTTTCAAAATATAGGTTATATGTTATATTAGATATAACATATAGTATAATATATGTTAGATATAATAAATTAATTATTATATATAAATATATTGTTATTACAAATTAAATTAAAATATGATTTTAGTTATTAAATTAAAGGAAAGGATTTATGAAAATAACTTCTCTCCCCTAATATCTCTCAATTAATCGTGGGAGGATGAATCGTCTTCTTCCCTAAAATCATAGAACGTCTATGATTTCCTAAATGTCTCTCCCAAGAAATCTCTTTGCTAAAAAATTCCTCTCAAAATTACTATCTCCCTCTCCCAAAATTATATACAAAGCCTACAAACTCTTGTAGATTGTCAATCTTTAAGAGAATACTAAGGAAATCTTATAGTGGTAACCAAGATCGAGATCAAAATTACTATTTTTTGTGAGTTTTTTATTCAAAGGTGATTGGTGCATTTGTGACCGTTTGAAGAGGATTACATGAAGTTTTTTAGTGTCTTCAAGGGTATGTAAATCTAAGCCCTAATTTCCTTTCCATTTTTCTCAAGCATGCTATAATTTGTTAAAATGCATATTGTTTCTTCTCTGTAATTTTAATATTCTAGGAAAATGGAATTTGGGACCCGATTACTCTTCTGCATGAATTTCACAATCTTTCATAATGTTCAACAACTGTCTTTCCTTACGGTAGCCTGTTGAAGCATACCTCTGGGATCCGAAAATGGTAGGGTCACATTTATGGGAAAAATTAAGTTAGTTAATAAATCATTGACCGAAAAATGATAGCTGAGAACTATAGGAATAAGGGTCATTCTGGTATTAGTAATTAGCTGAGATTGTCCCAATTCAGGGGAAGGGTAGTTGATCACCCTTCGGTGGCTGTTGCTTTAAACCTATGAAGTATCATTGCAAACACTAGATCAATAGTTTAATTAGGGTTATTTGATTTCTTGTTTTTCCTTAATTGATTGGATGCTTGTATTTTGTGTAATGGGTTAAGGAAAATATGATTGATACGGTCAATTGTTTGTTATTTGTTTCAGTAGGTTTTTCCCAATTATTTCCTTACTAAAGAATGAAAAACTAACTGGTGAAAACTATGTGACGTAGAAATCAAACTTGAATACGATTCTAGTGAAAGATTATCTATGGTTCATCTTAACAGAGGAGTGTCCTCCAGTTCCTACTTGAAATGCATCCCAAGTAATGAAGAAGGTTCATGACCGCTGGACAAAGGCCAGTGACAAGGCCTATGTCTACATCTTGGCAAGTCTTTTTGACGTTCTTATCAAGAAACACGAGGCCATGATCACTGCATATCAGATCATGAAGTCCCTCTAAGAGATGTTTGGACAACTGTCTTCTAAGATCAAGCATGGGGTACTCAAGTACATTTACAATACGCAAATGAAGAAAGGTCAATCATTGAGAGAACATGTTCTTGACCTGATGGTCCACTTCGATGTCGTTACGATGAATGTCACAGTCATCGAAAAGCAAAGTCAGGTGTCTTTCATTATGGAATCTTTTCCGAAGAGTTTTCTTCAATTATGCAGTAACGCGATTATGAATAAAATAGAGTATACCATTACTACCCTCCTAAATGAGTTACAGACTTATCAGTCTATTATTAAATGTAAGGGATCGATAGAAGGAGTGACAAATGTTGCCCATTCCAAAAAGTTCTATAAGGGTTCATCCTATGGAACTAAGTCTGTCCTTTCATTGTCTGGTTCTAAGTGATGGAAAAAACATCATGTGCAACAGAAATAAGAATCGATTTTACTCTAATTGCCCAAATTAAACATGCAACCCTAAATGAATTAATTAGGGTTATTTTGAAATAATACCTTTGAAGCTCCCGAAACTCGTCTATCTCTACTTGAACGCGAATCGGACAACTACTAGAGCTGACCTACTATCCTCTGGACTAAGAACTGTGTTGTGGGACCCAATGGATGAAGAACCTGAGAGAGAGAAAAAGAGATGGAAAAAGTAGAGTGAAAATTGGGTTGGGTTTGGATTTTTTCAGCCCAATTTTTAAAAATAATTTTGCAAATTTCCAAAAAGTCTTTAATCCAAAATGACAAGCCCATATTTATAGAAAAGGGCCATGCAAAATGGCATAAAATAACTTCATAAAAACCCAACACCTAGAATTCACTCACTAAGTGGGCTTAATGTCTCCACTATAAGCTAACACCTAGCCCACTATTTAGTTAGTGGAATTATCCAACAAAAGTTTGGATTTTCCCACTAACTTTAGTCAAAGGGCAAAATAGTCATTTGGTCAAAATCAAACTTTGACCAAAAAGTCAACATTTTGACTTTTTATTATTTTTTTCGTATTGACTAATTTTGACCTCCCAAGCATGAATCCACATTCATTTTCTTGAAATTCAAATCACATTTGAATATAAGGTCGGTCAAAGTTTGACCTTTCAAAGTCAAAAGTCAACTCTTTGACTTTTTACATCTTTGACCATTTTCATTATTTCCGAGCTTCCGAATATGAACGTATTCATATTCTTGATATTTAAATCACATTTAAATATTGAAGTTGTATCTCTAAACTAAAAAACCTACCACTATATCACATATACTTGTTGGTTTCTCTCTCTTCACCTAATTCGAACAATTCGAATTATTCTATCATACTGTTCTAAGTTTATTCCATATGAGCTAGTAGGGGAACCTAATGGACCTATAGATCATGGGCTCCAACGATCCGAGATTAGCTCGCTAAACTCTTTAGATGGGTCGTATATAACTCACGGGTCATTCCACTATAGTTCTGTAGTTGCACTCCCCTCACTATAGATATATTTGTGTCCATATGATATAACCATGATTAGTAAGCTAATCCTTCACAGATTGTTTGTAATCTCGGATCATAAAAATCGTTTTACCCCCGAGACTCTATCTTATTCATTAAGTTCCACTGATCCTCTAATGAACAATTGGTTTAAGGTCCAACCTATAAACCGAACTCCTCTCGGGCCAATGAGAGGGTGGGCCTCCTTGTTCAAGACCTGGATTCAGTACTAAAGGGAACAACCTATCTACTATCCCTATAACAGGTAGGAGTGAATTTCTTCTTGCACCCTATGTTCCCAGCTATCCACCTGATCTTACCCTGAAATGGGAGCTTATTTGGCCAGCGATAATGAGCTACCCTCACCTATGCAGATCTAAGGATAAATCCGAGTGAACAGGAGTTCATAGTTAGCTCAGGATTAAGATTAAGTTACTAGGTCATCAATTAATGAAATAGTCAGTTTTATACATTAAACGACATTTAGAACGTAAAAAGTGACTATTTCATGGTTCAGTCTTATGTAAACTCTTTACATAGGATGCCCCCATTTTTATGTCTCTACATGAACGATTTAGGATCACATCGTTTGTACTAACTACAAAATGAGTCGTATCCATTGTGTCCCTAGAATAAGGCATCCAACCTTATTCATATACTATAGATCATTTTGGCTATATATTTGAACTTGATCCACATTTATGTCACTACATACAGTTCAAACTTAAACTTAATAGCCTCGGATCCTTAGTTTATTGGATTCATGAATATAGAATTTAAATTTACTAAATATTTTCAATGACAACTTTATTGAATAAGAATATGATATTACAAACTACGAGTTTTAGGACATAAAATCCAACACTAAGAAGATCCATAAGAAGAAAGAATGGAAGGGGAAGGCTCCCGCTGCTGGGAAAGGAAAAGGGCAAGACAAATGTGGTCGAAAAGGACAAGTGCCTTTGATACAATATGGATGGTCATTGAAAATGCAACTGCCCAAAGTACGTCGCTGAGAAGAAGAGAAAAGGAAGGTAAATATGATTTACTGGTTCTAGAAACTTATTTAGTGGAAAATGGCTATAATGCCTGGATACTTGGTTCGGGAGCCATTAATTATGTTTGTTCTTCTTTATATAAAATTAATTCCTTCCAGTAGCTCAAGGAGGGTGAAATGATGCTCAAGGTTTGAACGAGAGATGTCATTTCAGCTCGTCAGTGGGAGTTAAAAAGTTGTTTTTTGGAAATAGATACTAGTTTTTAGAATTAAAAGGAATCCTGTATATATTTCTTGCTTAATTGAACAAATGTATTCAGTTTCTTTTTCTTTTAATGAAGCGTTCATTATGAAAAAATAGTGTGATTATTTGTTCAACTAAATTAGAAAACAACTTGTATGTGTTAAGACCAATTGAAGAAAAAACACTTTTAAATCATTAAATGTTTAACATTGCTAATACTCGAACAAAAAGGCAAAGAATTTCTCCAAGTAACAACAATACATATCTTTGACATTTGAGTTTAAGTCATATAAATCTCGATAGGATCGAGAGATTGGTAAAGAATGAACTTCTATGCAAGTTAGGAGATGATTCATTACCTCCATGTAAATTCTATCTTAAAGGAAAAATGTCTAAAAGACCTTTTAGTGGAAAAGGTTATAGAGCCAAAAAGCCATTAGAGCTCATACATTAAAATATTTGTGTCCAATAATGTAAAAGCCTCTGGGTACACCACAATAGTTGGGTTTTATGCCCTAAAACTTGTAGATAGTAAATGTAAATAATTGACTGTCATCAATAAAGAGTTAGCGATGTTATAGATATTGATTGTATTATATTCGTTTTATCTAAAAAACCTTAAATCCAACAAAATAACATCCTAAGTTGTCTTATGAGTTTTGAAATATATGTGGAGACATACAAAGATCAATGTTCAAGTGAAGGAACTCTTATCAAAGAGAACTCATGAACGGAAGCAAGATCGTTCTAAATTCATTGTGATAGTATTACAAGCATTCACAAACATACAAACTAGCTATGCATTTCAGAACGAATTACGACATGCTTCCATAACTAAAAACAATAGAGAGTGAGAGACTTACCTTTGAAGAACTCTTGTTTCACAGGTCTCTCGCTCTCGTGACGAATTTGGATAGCAATAACTTGCTCTCATCCTGATCGTCTACCCAATCGTCTGGTCACGAACAAACTTCTCCACGAACAATTAACCTCTTAGACACCACCACTCAATAACTTTGGTATTCTCGGAATGAGCTAAACGATAGGCAGTGTACTCAAATGAAGCGATTATAACAAAATGAAAACATTTTTCATTTTATTCTTCAGTTATGAAAACTGAATAAAACCTCCCACTTCACGCACAGTTAAAGGAGAAACTGCCTACAATTATCTCATAATTATTTTAATTATAAATAAATATAATAACTAACTTATCAAATTATTTTTATAACCTATAGTTTTAATATCACATCATATGCAACATTTAAACTATAGTTCTTTTTCCTTTACTTGATATAAATCATATTTATATCAATTTCCTTCAATTAATGTATCTCATACATCATGTCAACTATATCATATATAATTGAACCAGTTTAATCATATCAAATATAATCAAACTCCCTCTTGTTAATTTGAACACTTCAAACTGATCTAAAAACTAATTCTCAACTTGAATCTATTGAGCTACCAAAGGGATCTGATGGACCTGTAGCTTGAAGCTCCAACGATACATGAATAGCTGACTAAACTCTTTAGTCATGAGATCCACCATCCGTTTGAAGTAAATCGGACATGGGGATTTCCATGAGCAGCAGAATAATCATTCCAAATTTTAATCGTATTTGAACATACACAATTACAATCAAGAAACAGAAACTAACTGGTTATGCAACATAGGAAATTACAAAATGCTTTTAATAAGATCAAGGGAAAGAATAAACATACCTTTGAAGACTCATCTTCAAACACCCTCGATCTCGAACGCTAGTACAATCAACAAGATAGTGATCACGAATGCTCAAACACTACGAGCGCAACACAGCACGATCACAGTGACCACGAACACAACGATCTCCAATATCACGAACACAACGAACGACCACCAAAAACCTCAAACTATGTCGAGTTGAGTACGACACCACCACAATGGCTACCTTGGTATTCTCGGTGTGAGAATATAAGTGTGGACTTGGTTAGTGGTAGAGACCAGAGGAAGAACAATCGTATAAACGATTGAGCAAGTGGGAGATGATAAAGGTCTATCGTATAGACGATGCCCAATCATGTAACAAATGTTGTGCAATTGTTTTAGCAAATGCTCCATGATCGTTTAGCTAATGGCCTACTGAGTGAACTATCGTGTAGTGTCACTCCATGATCGTTTAGTCTCTCTTCAGCTATTGTTTAGTGAATCTAATCCACTTGACAGCCAACCGTGGGTAATTCTGAGAATAGAAACTCTCTTTTCAACAACTACTAAAATTAGGAAAACAATTTTCCTTTTATCTCACGGTTACCATGAAACTACCAATAACCTCCCATTAAATTAGTTATTAGAGAAAAAGAGATAATTATCCAATAATTAATAGTATTGTAAATATATATGATAACCAACTTACCATAGTATATTTATAACCTATAGTTTTAATATTTCATTTCATGAAACATATAAACCATAATTCTTTTCTATTTTATAGTCCTTAAAGTAAATCTCATTTACATTAATCCTCCACTTGATGTATCTCATACATCATACCGATCATATTATATATAATCAAATTTCCTCTTGTCAATTTGAACATTTCAAATCAACACCAAGAATTGATTTTCAACTTGAATCCATTGAACTACTAAGGGGACCTTATGAACCTGTAGCTCGAAGCTCCAACGGTACATGAATAACTGACTAAACTCTTTAGTCACAGGATCCACCAACCGTTAACTGTCATGCACTCCACTAAAGACCGACTGCTGAACTCTCCTTACTACAGATATATTATGTGTCCATATCAACCAATCAACAGTACGATAACCCTTCATAGATCGCTTGTAAGTACAGCTGGGCCAATAACTGTTATGCCCCTATAGTTACATCTAACTCCTTAAGTACCATTGATCCCTCTAATGAACACATGTCATAGTCCTACTATGACTGAGTTCTCTCTTCCAAAGAGAAGCTGTGGCCACTATGTTCAGGCCCAGAATTAGCCCTTAAGGGAGCAATCTATTTACTTACCTCTGTTTCGGGAGAGTGAATTCCATCTTGTGGAACTGAGTTTCCAGCTCCCAAATCAGATAAATCCCTAAAAAGGTAGGCATGTTGAGTTGACTATGAGGAAACTTTCTCATCTGTTGTCATGCTGAAGTCTATCCGGATTCTTCTATCCATAGACACATTTTATGATTATGAAATATGGCAAATGGACGTCAAGATTGCCTTTCTTAATGGTAATCTTGAGGAGACCATCTATATGACTCAACCAGAAGGATTCATAGTTCCAGATCAAGAGCAAAGAGTTTACAAGCTTAATAGATCCATTTATGGGCTGAAACAAGCTTCTAGATCTTAGAACATCAGATTTGACACCGCTGTTAAATCGTTTGGCTTTGACTAGAATGTTAATGAGCCTTGTGTGGTACTATATATGGATGATATCCTACTCATTGGGAATAATGTAGGGTATCTGACTGACATTAAGAATTGGCTAGCTAACTAGTTCCAAATGAAAGATTTGGGTGTGGCACAGTATGTTCTCGGGATTCAGATTATTCGGGATCACAAGAACAAACGGTTAGCCCTATCTCAGGCATCGTACATTGATCAAATGTTGATCAGGTATAGGATGTAGGATTCCAAGAGGGATTTGTTACCCTACAGGCATGGAATCATTTTGTCTAAGGATCAATGTCCTAAGACACCTCAAGAGGTTGAGGAAATGAGACGGATTCCCTATGCTTTTGTTGTCGGAAGCTTGATGTATGCAATGTTTTGTACCAGATCAAACATTTGCTATGCAGTAGAGATTGTCAGTCCGTATAAGTCCAATCCAGGATTTGATCACTAGACGGCGGTCAAGACAATCCTCAAGTATCTTCGAAGAACGAGAGACTACTCTGACTTTCAGACTGATAGAGATTCTCACAAATCGACATCGGGGTCAGTTTTTACTCTGAATGGAGGGGTTGTAGTCTGGCGAAGCATCAAACAATGATGCATCGCGGACTCCACTATAGAAGCCGAATACATAGCGACTTGTGAAGCAGCTAAAGAGGCTGTTTGGCTAAGGAAGTTCCTTTCAGATTTGGAATTTGTTCCAAATATGAATTTGCCTATCACACTGTATTGTGATAACAGCGAGGCTGTGGCAAATTCGAAGGAGCCTCGGAGTCATCGTCGGGGTGAGCACATAGAATGAAAATATCACCTGATCAGGGAGATTGTGCATCGCGGTGATGTGAGAGTCACAAAGATCGCATAGGAGCACAACATTGTTGATCCCTTTACAAAGGCCCTCACAGCTAAAGTGTTCGAGGGTCACCTAGAGAGTCTGGGTCTGTGGAACATGCAGCATCTTGTCTAGGGCAAGTGGGAGATGATACTGGGGTATGCCCTAGTTTATTGTATATTGTACATTTTTATATTATATTGTACATTAGTCTCCAGAGTCATTAGGACAAGTAGGAGATTGTTGGGATTGGTGTCCTAATTCTCCCAGAGTCTCGTTGTTTTGTAAAGATACACAATGTTTAATGAATAAAATAATTGTTATTTAATTCTGGAATTTACTCATATCCAATAAACAAAGCTCCTTGGTTATCTTATGTGAACTTAAGCATGTATATGTGATATACAAATGGATCATGCCTTAAGTGATAACCTAAATAGGTCTGTAGTATAAGGATTAAGGTGGGATACCTGATCCTGGTGATACTACAGATATGACCCGTTTTGTAGAAGTTTGCAAGTGTTGTAAACTATTACAGATGGTAGATCCTGACCTTTCATGTGGAGACGTACGAGTGGGGGTGTCCTATATAAAGAGTTTGTATAAAACCTAAACCACGAGATGACTAGACTCTGTATATAACGTCGTTGATACTAGAGACTTGCATCTCACCTAAACGACCATAGGTTACACGACCTCAATCCTGAGTGTTTTGGGAACTCCTGCCTTTAAGGGCAGTCCTTTGATTACTATAGGTGAGAGTGGCCAGATTGCCAACTCAACATGCCTACCTTTCTAGGGACTTGTTTGATCTGGGAGCTGGGAACTCAATCCACAAGATGGAATTTACTCTTTTCCTGAATTAGGGATAAATAGAGAGATTGCTCCCTTAAGAGCTGATTCTGGGGCTTGAACATAGTGGCCATAACTTCTCTTTGGAAGAGAAGACTCAGTCATAGTAAAACTATGACTTATGTTCATTAGAGGGATCAGTGGTACTTAAGGAGACAGATGTAACTATAGGAGCGTAACGGTTATTGGCCCAACTGTACTTACGAATGATCTGTGAAGGGTTGTCGCACTGTTGATTGGTTAAGATGGACACATAATATATCTGTGGTAAAGAGAGTTCAGCTATCGGTCTTTAGTGAATGCTAGTAGTTAACGGATGGTGGATCCCATGACTAAAGAGTTTAGTCAGTTATTCACGTACCGTTGGAGCTTCGAGCTACAGGTCTATGAGGTCCCCTTGGTAGCTCAATGGATTCAATTGAGAATCAGTTTTTGGTGTTGATTTGAAATGTTCAAATTGACAAGAGGTATTTTGATTATATATGATATAATCGGTATGATATATGAGATACATCTAATGGAGGATTGATGTAAATGAGATTTACATTAAGTACCATGGAATACAAAAAGAACTATGGTTTATATGTTTCATGAGATAAAATATTAAAACTATAGGTTATAAATATAGTATGATAAGTTGGTTATCATTTATATTTATAATAATATTAATTATTAGATAATTAATTCTTTTTCTCTAATAACCAAGTGAGTGGGTGGTTACTGGAATTATGGTAACCGTGAGTTTAAAAGGAAAATGGTTTTCCTATTTTGAAAGAAGTTTTCAAACGATTGAAAAAGTTTTTTAGATTTTTCTTTTGATGCAAAAGAAACTCACGGAGTCGTCAAGTAAATACAAATTTACTAAACGACAGCTGCATGAACTAAATGATCGTGCAGTGGCAAGCTAAACGATCGTGCAATATTTACTAAACAATCACATAGTTTTATTAGACGATCGCTTGCCCAAAGTAAACGATCATGTAAAGTCTATAGGCGGCAAATCGAGCTAAACAATGAGCTAAACGATCGCATAGCTTTTGCTAGATGATCGCTTAGCTTTATCTAAAAGATTGGGCATCGACCTATACGATAGGTCTCCGCCATCTCCCACTTGCCCAGTCGTATACGCGATCAGTGTTTCCTCCTTCGCCTGCCTCATACCAAGTCTGAACAGAGCCCACCCCCTGGATTCTCACAGCGAGAATACCAAGGTAGCCTTGTTGGTGGTGTCAAACTTAACTCGACACCGTCGAGGTTTTCTGGAGGTCGTTCGTGCTGTTGCGGAGGAGTTCGTGACCAAGGCGATCGTTGAGGACGAGTGCAAAGAGTTCATGCTGTGTTGCGGTCGTGTAGATCGAGCGTTCAAGGTTGCTGTTGTTTGAGCATTCGTGAGCAAGGAACGTGGAGACGAGGCAACAAATGTTCATAGAGTTCTTTCTTGTTCATTTGTTGTTCATGCTGTAATTTCTGCATTTTAATCGTATAACCGCTTGTTTGAAGTTGACTGTAAATGTATTGTTCATTCATAATTGTGATTTGGAATAATCTTTCTTCTGCTGCTCATGGAAATCTCAGATCCAATTTCCTTCATGGATCTGCAGGCTAGACACAACTAGAGAAAAAAAAAACTTTTGCCTTTGCTCACTTCAGTCTTCATTGTGAATATGGAATAGGAGAAGGCAAGTATCGTCCAACAAGGATGTTGGAGATCAGCCCGGGGAGGTCTGTCAGACCCCTAACCTGACGTGAGCACCAGTGGAGGTTCAAGCATGGCGAGGGGTGCCACAAGGAGGTAGATTGACGGTTGATGATCGTGGACAAGGTGTGAACCTGAGTCAAATGACTTGGTGGAGACCAAGTCAATGCATATGGAAGACCTAACTGATTGTCGATAGGTTGAAGGTTGAGTTGCGCACACCTCAGCCAAAGGGGAACGGTCAGACAAGCAGTGGACAAACATGGGAAATAGAGGACACGGGGACAGGCTGGCGGCACAGGAGACCCTACGCTAACCTCTGGACCCATGCACGAGCAACAAGGCCCATGGCTGGGTAGGCACGTGAAGGGTGCACCAGACACAAAAGGATGGTGTGCAGATGACGCTCACTGCAGTGAAGACGTGCCCAGATGCGTGTGCGAGAAGTGGCCAACCAGGAGGGCACACGCGCGACTAGCACTGCATGAAGTGCTCGACAAGGCGACAGACACACACGCTGATATGCCCTAAGCCCCAAGCTTACGAGGCAGTCTGGACACCTCTTATCCTAGAGCCCACCCAAGGAAGTTCATGGAGGACACGTGGTCACAGAAGTCATGTGACAACCATTTATGGATGGCATGGGAAGGAAGAGGTCCAAGAGGAAAGAGGAGTTTTAGGCACTAGTGGACCACGTCCATAGCCTCTCCTAAAGAATAGGAAGGTGGTCGATCGTGGGGCTAAAAAGGAGAGTGACTAAGAGGAAAAAGTGGATGGTCAACCCATCCACTTAGGCCACTCCCTCCACGTTTGTAGGCTAAACTCCCTCATCCTCTCACTTATAAATAGTGGCTTTAAACATCCACATACACAACATTCACTTTGGCACTTAAGAGCTCAAGAGTTAATTCTCTCCACTTGTAATCTCTTCAAAGAGTTGGTCTTGCTTTCGTCCACTCCTTTTGAGGCCTAAATGATTACCAAATGAGACCGTAGTAATTGAAACCTTATCTACAACTAGAACTATATTGAAATTAGCCATTTGATAATGGTTATCTTTGCATGAACTAAAAACTATATATATAGATAGATGAGATGATCCCATGATTTTTTTAGAATAAAATTAATTTTTAATTGGTTAGCTTGAGCTTTCTTTTTTTTTTTTTTTTTTAATTTAAACAGATTAAATTTCACAACAATGATTATGTTTTAATGCTTTCATTTGCTGTGATCAGTTTTTCCATTCCTTTAATTTATTTTTTTCTTTTTAATTAATTTATAGGTGGGACATAAGATGATCGTTTGATAACTAGAAGTTAAAAACTAAAATTAAACTGTTAATAACAATATAATTTTTTCATTATTTTACTTATTAGAAGGAAATATTTCTTCACTCCTTAGATTTGGCAAGTTTTTATTAAATAATTAACCTACATAGAGTTCGTGTTAGCGATCAACATTATTGTAGTTCGAATCTCTCAATCATATTATATTTAAGCAATTAAAACTATCCATCTTTACCATAATATTGCAAAATAAAATATAAAAAACAGAAAAATAGATCCAGAAAAAAAATAAAGTTGCAAAAGAAGATTTGAAAGTTTATAGATAAAAGTAGAGGAAAGTGTTACACTTTCTTACTCTATAATTTTAGAGGAATTGGAGTATATAGACACGATTTAGGTTGGTTTGAAAAAATGTCAAAATAATATATATTTAGCAAATTACGTATAAATCACTTTGGGATATTTTTAAAATTCCTATTTTATCCTCAATGAGGTTACTGATTTTGTGGTTCTTGATCTTATAAATACACTATAATTGTTGAAGTTCAAGTAATGATATAGTTATGGATAAGTATAATGATTGAGTTATCGCGATTTCAAATATAGTGATTCAATAAAATAAATAAATAAATAAAAAAGATGAAACCCTAGATTGTAAAACCGTGAGTTATCAAATTTTTATTTAAACAAATAATTCTTCATAATTTTTCTCCCTAAATATCTGTTTCTTTTCTCTAGATATTTGATGTTTTCTAGCTACTTTTCAATTTCTTTAATTATTTGTTACCAGATTCAATTTTATCTAAATTTTTTTCCCATTTGTTTTTACCATTATCTGTTTTCATCTTTTTTCTATTCATTTGCTTATCTTCTTATCACCGTTCTTCATTTATTTATTCTTATTGTTATTAAATTCAATTTTATTTTCCTTTTTTTATATATAGTTTTTAGTGTATACTTTTATCTCATTTTATATTTTTATATTATTATACAATTAACTTTTTGAAAAACATTTTTGGTTATTTTACTTTTCATTATCTAAAAACTATGTGTTTGTTATTGACGCATAAGTAAGATTGAATTTATAAATTTGTGTTTTTTTTTGCTACTTAATTTAATTTTTTTCATCATCATCTTTTGATTTTACCAAATGGTTCTATCCATCCATCGATCAATTTTCTTCTTTTCTTCTTCATCTATTCTTGTATGACAATTCAATATTCCTTTATTTCATTATTATAATCAACTTTCTTTGTTTTTTGGTAAAAGAAGATGAAATCTTGTTCATCAAAGAGAATTGGATTTAGACACTACAATAAGTTAGAACTTCTACAACTGCGGTGGACACTAGACAATCGGAGTTATGATTTTTATGTGGTGGTTGACTGCTCTCTAATGTGTCTGTGAATCTTGTAAATACACTATATTTGAATAATAATTCAAGAGAAACATATCATTCTCTCCAATATTTTGAGCACATTATTATCAAATTTGTTTTATCTAACTATTTTTCAATTGATTTGACTTTTTGTTACCGGATTTAGTCTTATTTAAATTTTTTCATTAGTTTAAACATGTTGTTATCTTATTCTTTTTTATTTGTTTATGCCTTTTGTTATCATATTCATATTTTTTGTCTATATTATTACTATTTATATAGTTTATACTTTTTAATATGTAATCTAATGATATAAAAATATATCATTATATAAAACATATTTATATACCTATTTATTATTTTGATAAGATTTGTTTTACATTGTTTCGTAAAAAAATTAACATAATTTCCAAAGTTCCAATATATTAATATTTTTTTTTTTTGTGAAAAATTACAAAATCTAAGCACACTCCTCCCTACATATTTATAAATATATATTTTTAAAACCCTAATTCTACTTTACCTCCCCTCATCCTACCCTTTTCTTTCCCTCTTTCCTATTTCCCATTTGCATTAAGTCCGTAGCTATAATATCTTCACAACCTCTCTTTTAAAATCTATCACTAAAAGAAAATTGACCTTTTTCAAAAGTCAAAACCTTCGAAAAAAAACATTTAATAGACCTTCGATACTTTTTTTTTTCAAAAGTTATCTCAACCTTTGAAAAATGTTGAAATAGATCCCGTCGAAAAAACTTTTTCAAAGGTTTACTACCCTTCGAAAAGTATTATTTTTCAAAGGTTGATTAACTTTCGAAAATTATTATTTTTCAAAGGTTATATATCTTCAATAATTGTCAAATTATTTATCGATAATTATCTATTATCAAATAGCCTTTTTCGAAGGTTTTCATTATTTTTAAAGGCTTATCATATTATTTCAAAATTTTTAAACCCTTCATAAAAACTTATTTATCAACCATTGTATATCCTTCGAAGATTCTCTTATAAAACCTTTTAACACATTTATTGACAAATCTCAGAAGGTTGTTTTTACTAATTCATCTACATGTAGTACCATGAATTACAAAGTATAAGAATAGAATAGAAAAAATAGGCAATGACATGGATAGAAGTAAACTTATATGTCATAAAAGTACACCAAAAGGCTATCGAAATTCTATAACATCAAACTACAATTGATAAACTAGAAACAAATTTTTTACGCATCTCTGCCATCATTTTTTGAAATTTATCCTCAAAACGATTTTCTAATTCCCTTATTTGACGCCTACGTGCTTCTACCTCAACCTCTTTTTGTTGTTCAGATTCTTTTCTTTGTCGTTCATGGAGTCGTTGTTCGGACTCATTAAGATGACACTCAAGATCGCGTATAGTAGACGATGATCTAAACAACTCAAAAGGAGTAACACCTACTCTATAGCCACGAACACGCCTGTGTTTCTCTGGTCCAAATACTCATACGAAGATCTCATCCTCGTTCATGTCAAGTGTACTATCAATCACTTGAGAAGCATATGATTTAAGTTCCGACTACAAATACAAATTCACATATTATAATTCAAAACTAACACATATAAATTCAAATATTTACAACAAACAAACACATGTCTTTGTTAGAACCATAATATTTGATAGATTGAAATCTATAAACAAACAAACATATGTCTTTGAAACCAATTTTAGATTCACCAAATTCTAGGAATTCCATTTTCATTTCTTTCCTTTTATTGATCCAAATTGCATCGGAAATCTATGGAATGTTAGATTTTGTGGAAGAAAATAAGAAAAATTGAAACCAAAAAATAAAATAACGAGCAATTTTCCTAAGAAGTGGTGAAAGAAAAGGGAAAGAAGAAAAACAAATAAGATGTTGGAGAAGTTTTAAACCTCTATAATATAGAAAGATCTTGGACTGCATCAGTTTGATCTATTTCCTAATCTTGAACTCTAAAATGACACTATAGTCTAAACTAACTATAATTGTTGTTTAGTCTATAAATTGAAAACTTGGAAACTACTAGTTTGAAATATTCATACTTCACAATGTTAAATATCGTAGGACAGTGATATGAGTTTTCTATAGATAAGACTTTGCTTGAACAAGATATGTTCTATAAGAATACTGAGGGGATAAGCTAGAGACTTCTTTAAATCAATCATTTCTAGAACAGAGCAACAGAGATGATAAATTAATGACCTTTACTCAAACTCTAACCAATAACATCATATCTATCCATTAGTTTGTGCTTACTATTTTCTCCTATGTAGTTTCATTCACAACCAATCCATTATTGCTCAAGTGAGTTAGCTCCCAAATTCCAATTCGACTCGGTTCTACGTTAGTGACTCGAACTTATTTAAGTAAAAATATTATATATTAGATAATTTGACTAAATTAAAAGAAGTTTATGTAATTTTTCATCTAATTGCCTTTTTTCCAACTCTTTGTTGTATACTTTGTGAACCACATGTGTGATATACATTAAATTTAGAACGATTCTTTTGGTTTCTTTCACACATCTCCTGTATTTCAAAAGTAGGATATAAGTATCAATAAAAAAAATAACAATAAGTATAATTTTTTTTATATATAGGAAAAAGATATTAGAATACAACCTAATATTCAGTTCGTGCACAATCATAATATGTCACACCCTACCCCATCATTTAGTTCCTGCATCTATCGCTTAACTCCAGCGGCCCATCATGTAGCTCAATCGTTTAGTAAATGATCTTGCTCTCAACGATCTCGCGTATAGCCTATCATTTAGCTACCGCGGCCATCGTTTACTTCCATCATTTAACGTTGACGCCTTATCGTCTAACGCATCTGCTTATCGCTTAACGTTATTGCCCAGCACCTGCGTTTATCGCCCAACGCCCATCGCTTAGTATTCCGCCTATCGTGTAGCACGTCTGCTCATCGTTTAGCGCAGCACGACTATCATCTAGCGCTCACGCCCATCATGTAGCGCCATTGTGTAGTCTATCGCTTAGCACCTGCGCATCGCTTAATGCTATCTTCTAGTGCTATCGTCTAGCACTAGACGATATTGTCTAATAACCTCTTTACATCAATGTATGAAGCAAAGAAAACATTAGGTACACTAGGCATGGAAATATGAAAAGATTCATGCATGCCCTAATGATTGTTGCTTGTATTGAAAGGAATATGCCAATACAATTGTGTGTCCTGAATACGGTGGGTCAGGGTGGAAATATGGTAAAGACACAAATAAGAAGAAGAAAATCCCTGCCAAAATAATATGGTATTTTCCTCCTATACCACGTTTTCAGCGGATATTTAGAAGCGTCAAATGTGCTAAAAAACTGACTTGGCATGCTAATGAGAGAGAAATTGATGATAAATTACGTCACCCTGCAAATTCCTCAGCTTGGAAGTTAGTTGACACCATGTGACCATCATACCACAGACACACCATCGTCGTCATCGATCGAAGAAGCAGATACCAATTGATTGCGGGTGAGGACCATATTGGCTGGTTTTTAGATTTTGGAACCCTTTCTAAGATTTTGACTATGTTATTTGTTTTTCTAGATTTTGGTTGAGATTGTAATTTTTTTGCATCTAGAATGTTTAAATAGAGTGTATTTGTGGTTTTGGAGTTGTTGTTTATGCATTGTCTATTTATACTCATTTTATTAGCCTTTGGGGTAGTTTGGTCATTTACTAATTAGTATTATCTATTATTTAAATTTGTTTTGCTACTTTTACAATTTTGAAATTTTTTACCATTTTTCTAAATAAAACTTTAAAATTTGTGATTTCTCTTCCTTCTCCTTCTCTATATTAAAATTAGTAATCAAAGGTGATTGTCTATTTAAAAGGAGCAAATCAAATTATTCCATTTGAAAATATTAATATAATTAGTTATACGGTATTTTATAATTCCAATACTGTCAGTGTTTGCTATCTTTATTAAATAATTTCATAGTCTATATAGAAAAATATACGGAGAGTATGAATGTATGCAAAAATAAATAAATGAATAAATAAAGAACCATACAAGGAAAGCTAAATTAGTGGTTAATATAGAAGGTAACATTATATTTGGTTACATCCTTCTTGACCAACCTGAGTTTGTTAAGTAATTGAGTGAAGCAACTCATTGATAATGCTTTTGTGAAGATGCATATCAACTGGTTCATCTATAGTGGAGATATGTTGTCTTAAGATGATGACGAACAAGGTGACGGTAATTTTCAATATACTTGGTATATTTTTGTTATGAAAGGCATCATTGTGATTCGTGAATGATTTGAATAGTACTATCATCATCACAATAAAGTAGAGTAGTAGGTTATTGAGGAGCACCCATATAATTGAGGAGCCAACAAAGTCATAGTAACTCAAAACTCAGAAGTAGCATCAATAAGGACAAGATATTCAAATTATATGTGTTGGAACAAGAAACAATAGTTTGTTTCTTAATACATCAAAAAGAAGTCAAGCATATATTCAAATTTAGTGGTGTTAATAATGTGACAAAGTAAATAATTCCATATTGAACCAGGAGATCATAAGCATATTTCACTTGGGACAAGTAATACCTAATCAGGGTGAGATGAGACCTCAAGGCCAAGGAAGTAACTAAACGCCCCCAAATCCTTCATCTCAAAGTTTTCCTAAATTAAAATGGTAAGTAAGAATAGCCTGGGGATCAGCGCCTCTAATAATCATATCATCAATATAAAAAGAGGAAAAAGAAAATACCATGAGGAGGGTGATGTGTAAAAAGTGTTTTGGTGAACTGAATATGGCAAACCAAGCTGTACAAAAAGAGAAGACAACTTTTTTGAGGTGGAAGAGAAGTACCGGTAATGATTTCATATACACATGTACAAATAGAATTGTTATAGTATTTATTACAGTGTTTACTGTTTTCTATCTATCCTCTCTGTTTTTGTAAAGGTATTTACTATTTTTTCTACCCACATTAAAATAGTAGGACCTCCATGTATAGATTATTATAATTTGTAAAATAAAATAACCAACTCGATGTCTCAATCATTATTTCTAAGATTTGATGGTCATTTTGGTCATTAGAGTAAAGTAAATTTATGAAATTTTGATCAAGTTTGTGGTCTTTTTACGCTAATGTTGACGTTGCATTCCAATTGGACAAAATAGTCTATATATGTCCATGTGTGCTCGCCTATCTTTATCGCATATGATATAATATAATAGAACTAATATACTTTCTTTTGTCGTACCTTGTCAAATCGTTCCATTGTTACCCAATCAATATTTATCACATCAATACCTAAATAGAATGTTCACAAATAGTTACTCATTAACACAATATATTTAAGTTTTATTCTATTTTATTTGATAAATGCGAGGTTGCCTCATAAAATTAATTAGTGATTAAAAGAGAAATTCATGTATCTCAATCAAAGTGAGTTTAGTTGAACGATAATTGACATGAACTTTTTCTTTAGAGGTCAGAGGTTCGATCCCCACCCTAATAATTGTTGTATTAAAAAAATCATGTGTCTCATATAGATTGTGAGGTGTTTTCTATATTCTCAATACGAGATCAACATGGGTTGTGTAGAGCGATCGTTCCATACCTTCCAAATATTACAAATTCATAGTTGGTGTTATTAATCCAAAACTTTAGAGTTGCGTTTTCAATTTAGCACTTTATTGTTCAATTTAAGAAGTATTTAGAGCAATTTTAAGATAGCTAGATAATGTGGCTAAACATCAACAAGATGATGACTCGTCTTCCTCTCTTTTTCTTTTTCCAAAACCCTAATCTCCCTCTATTTTAATGTGATGACCATAGTAATGGTATGAACAATGTTTTTGGAGTTTAGTTATCAAGACAGATAAGAAAAGGAAACAGTTATTGGAGTTTAATGAAATAAAAAAGGTGGAAGATATATTAAGAAAGGGTTGGTATATTTTTATGCGGTGGTCAAGTAAATGGCAATATTAAAATAAAAAAGAGTAAAGTTTGATTAAGAAAGATGGTTTATTAAAATTTTAAAAAAATAAAAATAAAAAAGATGGTGCGTGGGTGGGTTCGGGTCGGGAAAGACCGGTTTCTGGTCTTCTTTGCAATTTCTCTTTCCACTTTGCGCGTCGTCCAAACCGTGTCTCTCTCTCTCTTCAAATACCTTCATAAATATATATATATATATATATATATATATATATAGAAAAACCATTTTAAGATTAAATGGTTGAATTTTATCGCGTAATGTCTTAATCTTGACAATAATTATGTATCTGTCAGATGGAGTGCTTAGGCTAGTAGATGAGGCTACTACTACAGCGGAGTTGTGGAAGAAACTGGAAAGTCAAAATTTTTTGGATATAAGATGGACTCAAGTAAAGGCTTAGAAGAGAACCTAGATGAATTCCAGAAGATTATAGTTGATCTCAATAACATCGGTGAGAAGATGTCGGATGAAAATCAAGCAGTTATTCTTTTGAATTCTTTGCCAGAATCGTATTGAGAAGTTAAGGCAGCTATTAAATATGGACAGGATTCATTGTCCATGGATATAGTGTTGGATGCCTTGAGAACGAGAAATCCTGGGGAGTTACTCATGGCCAGAGGCAGAAATGAGAAAAAAAAAACGGAAAAGGAAAAGAGTCGAGATCCAGATCGAAATCAAAGAGGAAAAGCAAAAAGTGTTTCCTATGTAAGGACACTTTAGAAAAAATTGCCCTTTGAATAAGAGCAAGGAAGCATCAAGTAGCAAGCATATAGGGATTCTAGTTCAACAAATATTACTGATGGGTATGATTCAGCAGAGGTTTTGATGGTGTCCAGCAGGGACATTCAGAATGCTTGGATGATAGATTCAGGGTGCACGTTTCACATGACTTCTAATCATGATTTCTTGATTGAATTTTAGGAAAATGATGGGGGATCAGTTTTGTTTGGTGATAATGGTGCTTGTGATGTAAAAGAAATTGGGTCAGTTCGAATTGCAACACATGATGGTATGATCAGAATTCTTACAAATGGAAGGTATGTTCCAGAACTCAAACGAAATCTAATTTCTTTGGGTGAATTAGATAGAGCAGGTTATTCTTATAAATTTGAGAATGGAGTTATGAAGGTTATCAAGGGTTCTTTGGTTAAGCTAAAGGGGACGTTGAGGAATGGTCTTTATGTGTTGGAGTGTACTGTAGTGCTGCTATTGCATCTGAGAAAGAAACAGATAAATCTATGTTATGGCATAACAGATTGGCTCATGTGATTGAAAGAGGTCTGCAAGCTCTTTCACAACAAGGTTTGCTTGGAGGAGTTAAAGACATTTAACTCCCATTTTGTGAACATTGCATAATGGGAAAGTCTACCAGAGTGAAGTTTGTGAAAGGGAAGCATTCTACTAAAGGAATTTTATATTATATTCATTCAGATTTGTGGGGTCCTACAAAGGTACCTTCTATGAGAGGTTCGAGATACTTTATGTCAATCATTTATGATTTTTCAAGAAATGTGTGGATGTATCCACTAAAACAGAAGAATGAAGCTTTTGGGAAATTTCTTGAATGGAAAAAGTAGGTTGAGAACCAGACAGACAGAAAGGTAAAATATCTGAGGACAGACAATGGTTTAGAATTTGTGAATCACAAATTTGATAAATTTTGCAAATCTGAGGGAATTACGAGGCATCTCACTATTACGTACACTCCACAGCAGAATGGTTTAGCTGAGAGGTTCAACAGAATAATTATGGAGCGTACAATATGTCTCTTGACAAATGCTTCATTACCCTTGAAATTTTGGGGGAAGCTGCCCAAACAGCTTGTTATCTTATTAATAGGAGTTCGTCTTCCGCTTTAGGCCTAAATACTCCTTAGGAGACATGGATAGGAAAAGCTCCAAGCTTGGATCATCTCAGAGTGTTTGGATGTTCAGCTTATGCTCATGTTAAGGAATGGAAGCTGAACAAGAGGGCACTGAAATGTATGTTTATTGACTATCCTCAGGGTGTTAAAGGATATAAACTTTGGTGCTTGGAAGAGGGTAGAAATAAATGCATTATCAGCAGAGATGTGACCTTTAATGAAACAGAGATGTCATTTCGTGTCAAAGAGCAGCAGAAACAGCAGAGAGTTGATCAGATTGATTCTAAAGCACAGCCATCAGTTAGTTCAGGTGATTCCAGTGATCAGTCATCCAATTCTGATGGTAGACAACCTCAACTGAAGAGGACTTTGAATGAGGGAGTTCTTGGTGAAAAAAGCTCAAGTGGCAGTGACCTACAGAACTATCAGCTTACACGTGACAGACCTCAGCGAGTGAGGCAAGCTCCTACGAGGTATGGTTATGCTGATTTAGTTGCTTATGCTCTTACTTGTGCAGCTGACAGAGCCTCTTACTTTTGAGGAGGCTATTGTATCTGATTCGAAGGAACAGTGGAAGGATGCTATGGAAGCAGAGTTGTTCTCGTTGCTAAAGAATCAGACATGGTCATTGGTACCAAAGCCTCCTAATCAGAAACTCATTCAGTCAAAGTGGATTTATAAAATCAAGCCAGGCACAGGAGGTGACAGCAAGCCTAAGTATAAGGCTAGACTAGTAGCCAAGGGCTATACTCAAAAGGAGGGAGTTGACTTTCATGAGATTTTCTCTCCGGTGGTGAGGCATTCGTCCATTCGATTAATTTTATCTATTGCTGTTTATTTTGATATGTTTGTTGAGTAGATGGACGTCACCACAGTTTTTCTTCATGGTGAATTGGAGGAAATGATCTACATGGCTCAACCTAAAGGCTATGAGGTGAAAGGAAAGGAAGATATGGTTTGTCGTCTTCACAGGTCCATCTATGGACTGAAGCAATCGCCGAGACAGTGGTATATTAGGTTTGACACCTTTATTCTGAAGCAGGGGTTTCACAGAAGCTCATATGATGCCTGCGTGTACTGGAAACGATCTCAGAAAGGTACGTATACTTATCTACTTCTGTATGTAGATGATATGATTCTAGTGTCTAAGGATTATTCTGAAATCTGTGAACTCAAGAAACGATTGAGTAGTGAATTTGAGATTAAAGATTTAGGTGAACTGAAAAGGATCCTAGGCATGGATGTGAAAAGAGATAGGGAGAAAGGTTTGTTAACCATTTCGCAGGAGAGTTATGTGCATAAACTGTTTGAGAATATAATATGTCTGGTTGTAAGGCAGTTTCGACACCCTTAGCATCTCATTTTAGACTTTCTTCATCTCAGTGTCATGTTACTGAACAAGAAAGGTTAGAGATGGCTAATATTCCCTATTGCAATGAGATGCAATGCTGTTGGAAGTATTATGTATTTGATGATTTGTACTAGGCCTGACTTGGGATATGCTATGAGTATGATAAGTAGGTTTATGTCAAATCCTGGGAAGGAGCATTGGAATGCAGTTAAATGGGTGTTTCGATATTTGAAAGTTAAATGGGTGCTTCGATATTTGAAAGGTAGTATCAGTGTATCATTGTGTTTTAATAGGGATTGTGATAAATTAGCACTGTTGGAAGGCTTCACAGATGCAGATTATGCTGCAGACCTTGACAAAAAAAGATCTCTATCAGATCACATTTTTCGTTTGTTTGGTAATGTGGTCAATTGGAAAGTTGCTCTTCAATCAATTGTTGTCTTGTCTACTATTGAGTCAGAGTATATTTCAGTGGGTGAAGCTGTGAAAGAGGCAGTATGGTTGAAAAGATAGTTGGTGAGTTGCGACATCGGAGAAGTTGTGGCCCAGAAAGATGTTGAACGAGTCAAAAGTTCATACAATTGAGAAGTTGTCAGATATGTTAACCAAGATTCTTCCAGCCCATAGGTTCAAATATCTATTAGATGAGCTGAATATTAAATCTGGATGATAAGAAGATTGGAGAATCAGCTTGATACTTAAATATTCTTGTTATGAGGGAGATTTGTAGAAAATACAAGTTTTTTAAGTGAGTTTTAATTGAGTTTTTGGAAAACTTAAAGGCCCAATGGCATTATCGTAAATAATGACAGTGGCATTTTCGTAATTATCCTTTTCTCCTCCAAAATAGGGTCTGAATTCGTGGAATTGGGGCAGAAGGAAAAACTTGAGCAGCCGCCTGAAGGAAATACCACCTCAGCCGAAGTGAGACAGATCTGTAGCCGGAAAGGGAGAGCCGAAAGTCGTCCGTCTGTTTGCAGGTCAGCGTCTGGGGAGATCGGTTGAAGCCGTCTGAGTTGGGCACTCAGTTCCGTCCGGCAAACTCGTCAGAGAGATAGTGGTCTCGGTTTCGGCAAGACTAAAGGTAAAGCTGTTTCGCGGCGTGAGCGATCGGGCGAGGTAGTCATCTGGCCGTGGGTTTTGTCAGCGCCGTTCGAACGTTGATGTGGCAGTTCGGTTTCGCCCAGTAGTGAGAGATACGCGCGTTATTCGCCAGTCAAAGCAATAGCACACTGTTTTTGGGCTGTTTTGCAGCGGATTGTTCTTAGATTTCAAAGGCGACGATGTGTGCGGATCTCTCTCGATATCAGTGGATATTGAAATTACGTGAATTTGTTGATTATCTATAATTTGTAAAATTTTTTATTGTTCATTAATAAATTAATTGGTTCTAAAGGTGGAGGTAGATCAAATTAGTCGAACCACTATATATCTTGGTATTTATTTCTGTTTATTGCGTTCTGTTTGACTATTTAAGTGAAGTTTAGAAACTCTCACGTATATTTATAGTCCCTACCATAAGGACTGTTTAGGAGTATTTTATCAAACCACATAGATTAAATTCTAATTATAAATCATAGGTAGTAAATTATGACTTTCTTCATATCAAATGGACCAAATTTACAATTTAATCTAATATATATAAGATGCCAAAAGTAATAAACATGTTATAAAAAAAAAAAAAAATTATATAAGAGAATAATCATGATTGCAATTACAAAAAAACTCTATCCATACAACATTATAAAATATAAGTTATATGAGAATCAAAATAATAGCTATTTAAAATTTGAAAATTAAGTTTATAAACATTAATTATATCTCTAATTTTTTATTTTGTTATCTATTTTTATCAATATTTTAAAAAAAATTAGACAAATTTTGAAAACGGAAAAAATAGTTTTGTTATCAACCAGAAAGGTTTTTACGACCAACTTGATCAATGCTACACTTTTTTTTTTTTGGTAACTACAACATTTCTACTATTTCACTTTATTGGAATGTTTTCATGGAGCCTATCCATCGATGTATTACCATTTTACTTACTAATCCCTCTACATCTATTATCTCGTTAAAAATGCAAATCATCATAGGAAATATAAAGGAAATAGATGCTAAATTTAAAAAAAATAAATTAATGAATATCAAAGAGAATCTAAGATATTATAAGTTTGAGTTTGGTAAATGATGATTAAAATTATATATTAAAAAAAAAATAAAGATTGAAACGTGACACCAGAGGAATGAACAGGTACGTGGAGTGTGATGATGTAACTGGGTGCAGTCAAGTTTTACCGAAAATACAAATTATAGAGTAAACACACGGCCGTGACATAAAATGAGATGGAGGAAAGTTCATGGGAGGTTCTTGGATATGACAAGTAGAAATTGCTTTGGGATTTCACTATATCTTTCTCCTGGCCCCCACCAACTGCCTTATACATATATATATAAATGTAACTTCAACAAACACCCCCAACTCGAAACATCCACGTATCTTCCTCTTTCAATTTCCCATATTTATTCAAACCCACAGCAAAAAACAATGGAACAAAACAGGGACTCTCGTGAGCTGCATCTTCATCAACATCTTCAACAACAACCTCCCAACTCAATCTCCCACTCTTTTCCATCTGGGTTTGTGCTTCCTCCTCCTCCTTCCTCCTCCCCCCAATTCACGGCTTTTGTTTCATTATTCTTTTTGTTATATTTCTCAGGTCTGGACTTGGAGAACATGAGGTCGTTTTGTATCCTCAATCTTTGGCTTATGTGGAAAATTTTCTTCGTCCGCTCGTACGTTGTGCTATACTTTCTCTTTTTTGTTAAATCATTAATTGACCTACAAGTTTAAGCTGTTGCGTTATGGTGAATTTGATTTTCAGATACGAGAGGAGGTGGAGGCGAAAGTTAAGGCTCACATTAAGCGGTTCACCTGCCAATCATGTTCTAAGTCAAGTACCCGTCTAAAAGACGTTGCTGAAGATGATGCAGTTATAGTTGGTGGTGGTGGTGGATTTGGAAAGACGAATAATCTAAAGTTACGTTTCGTGAACAAGATTCCGTCCACCATCTTCACCACCAATGACATCGAGGCCGAGAACGGTGAGGAACTGCAAGTTGGACTATTTGATATTGCCGCCAATTATTACATCGTTGATGCCACACATCCTTTGTCATCGGCGTTGATTGAGGTCGTCGTCCTCGATGGAGAATTCGATGACGAGGAGGTGATAACTCGCTCAGATTTTTACAAAAGTGTTGTGTCTCAAAGGCTGGGAGAACGACCTTTGTTGGTTGGAGATGGGAAAAGGTTTCGCTTGAAAAATGGAGTTTCTTCCATCACCAATGTGTTCTTCACTAGAAATTCAAGCAGGACACGGACTAAGAACATTCGTTTGGGATTAAGAGTTATACATGACTCCAACGACAACTGCCCCACAATTCAACACGCTGTGTCTAACCCTTTTAGAGTGAAAGATCACCGAGTCCAACGTACGTATATCTTCTTGAGTCATACATATCTACATGCACCCATTTTTTCATTTTTATTATAATATCTTATATATATATATATATATAATAGTGAACAAGAAACACCACCCTCCGAGAGGAGAAGACGAAGTATGGAGATTGGAAGGGATCGGGCGAAATGGCGAATATCACAAGCGCTTATCTTCCGAAGGTATCCTAACCGTGGATAGTTTTGTGAAGGCTCATCAAAGGGACTATCGTTCTCTAAGAAAGGTATATATATATATATATATAAATATATAGCAAATTAGAATAAGAAATTCATAATCATATATATCCCTTAGTTTAATTATTTTGTAGTAAAACAATATATAGAATTGACATTGTTTTGGTTGCATGCAGTTGCTAGGTAATAGACTTTCAGACAAGAAGTGGAAGGCAATGGTGAATCATGCTTTGGAATATGTTCCTACCATCATCCCCACTTCTGATCCAACTAGCTTTGAGGTTTCTTTCTCTCAATCTCCTTCCCATCATATATGCAAAATAAAAACAATTCAATTAAAAAAAAAAAATACTTGAATGATTTACAAACTCTTTTTAAAAAATATATTTTTTGTCCTACTATATGAATTTCAGTGGATTAGAGATGTGCACAAAGTATTGATCCTTGAATTAATTTTATGCACATAATTATATCTTCATAAGTCTTGTCCCAAACTGAGAATTGATAATATTATACGGGAAAAAACAAAAAAAGCAGCAAAATTTGGTGCAAAATGAAGCCATGGAAGGTGTAGAAGTTGGCAACCAAAACACTGATGCAAGTAATCTTCGTGATGGGTTCCAAGATCAGACATTATTGGCCAATTTTCAACAGTTATTCTATAATCACATATTTCAAGGTTTGGATTTTTCTCTTCTCTATTTGATCAGCATGAAAAATCTCTACTTTTAAAATTATTATTTGATGCCAATATAATTGTCAAAAAGGAATATAATATTGTGTTTTTGATCAATTTGTAGATAATTACCCAGCACCAACATTCTTGTCACATGGAGAAGCTTCAACCTCAAATGTCCAGAATAATCATGTTGAAAATACAAGTACATGCAACCCATACTTCCAAGGAGCTTGGAACAAGTTGGTCCCCAAACCCAAATGAGGCAAAATTAATATTGGTCATAAAATCAAAACCAAAATGTATATGACCAATAAGATCATCCAAAGCTATTTTCTCTTCTCTTATAAAAAAAAATCGTTTTTTAAATCAAAATCGAGTCCTGACAAGTCTATAAGATTAAATGTTATGTATGTGTCAACCTAGTTACTAAAATAATTGCTTTTGGTTCAGGATATGATGAGAGTTCTATGCATATGTTAATCTAGTTGATATATCATGGTGCATCTATTGATCTTTTTATTATTTAGTATCTTGTTAAAAAAAAAAAAAAAAAAAAAAAAGTAAGATTAAATGTTTATTATCTTTTGTGTAATTTTCTCATTGTTTATTCTAAGAATGTGTTCTTTTGCTCGTTTATGTACTGGTATGTTTTTCTATTTCAAATTATAGATTTCTGCTTAGCATTATTAATTAATTAACTTTTTTTTTCTTCAGCTTTGACAACTTTTGATTTTTATCATTTAAACACTATCCAATAAAATGATAATGAAAATGTGACTTGAAAAATAGACAACCAACTAAAAAATTTAGAGATAGAATAGATATCTAGTTCAGAGGTTTGGAAAATAGTTATCATATATGTATGTATGTACACATAAATATATATGTATATATATAGATATAGATATATATTATAGATATATATGAGGGTTGTTTTCTGATATAGGAAAATTAACCAACTTTTTTACAAATATAACAAAATATTACATTTTAGACATTAATATCACTAATACTAATGTTTATTAGTTTCTATCACTTACATTTTGTTATATTTGAAAATATTTCTAGTAGTTTTGTCAATTAAAACAATTACCCTATATATTATCTATTTTTAATCCTCAAACATTTATAAAATTTAGGAAAAATATCAATTTATATCCTAAACTTTGGAGGTTGTATCAATTTAAACTCTAAACTAATAATTATATCAATTTAAACCTTAAACTAATAATTGTTTCAATTTAAACCTATAACTTTCATAAATGTATTGATTGATATTACTATGAAAGTTTAGGGTTAAAATTGATATACTTGTAAAAGTTCATGGTTTAAATTGATACAATTATTAGTTTGGAGTTTAAATTGATACAACCCAAAATTTAAGATTTAAATTGATACAATCTAAAAGTTTAAGGTTTATATTGATACAATTATTAATTCGATATTTAAATTGATACAACCCTTAAAATTCAAAGGTATAAACAAAAATTTACCCTAAAATTTATGGATTCAATCTAGTATTAATATTGTTCCAATATAAAACTTCACCTATAACCAAGAAGAGTGATCTGCCCTTCTTTTCTTTTCACCAATTACGCTTTCATTTAACTTTATCTCTCAAAATATATTGAAATATAAAATAATAAATAGTTGACCTCATCGCCAAAAAAAAGAAAAAAAAGTTAAAATTTTCTTTTATTTTATATATATATTACATGGTCAGGTGGTTACACATCAAAGTAATATAATGCCTCATTTCATATATGAATGCAATTCATGTATGAAAAAGAAAAAAAAAAAACATTATTGTTAATTTATATTTTGTTCTTTTCAAATACATTGTTCAAAATTTTATTTTAGACAATGAAAATATATTGTTTTATGTATAGTATATACAATTGTGTTACAAATACTCCTTTAGTGTTTGAAAAGTTTAGTTCACATTGATTATTAATTACCTATAAAAATAAATAAATTTAATTTCTTATTCCCATTTTATAAATGGACTATGGAAAAGAGAATTTTAATTTTCTATTTTGTAGGTATTAATGTTTGGTAATAAATGTTAAATTATATTTCCATAATTATAATAATAGCTAAAATAGTTCTATTACTAAATTTTTTATATTTTATAATTTATAATTTTAAATAATTGTTTAGAATCCTATATTTTGTATACTATAAATTAGTTTTTAAATATGAAGGGAAACTACTTTATTTAATAACAATAATAATAATGAATATGGTTTAATTATTTTAAAATCAAAATATATTGATTTGATCAAGTGAGAAAGAAATAAACATACGAAGTAAATCTTATTTTTAAAGAATAGAATTAAAAATTAAAAATTAATTTTAAATCGTATTTGGTTTTAGGAGGATCTTAAAGTCCGTAGGAAACTTGTTTTTAAAATTGGCCTAAAATGAGCGTATTTTAAAAATTGATTTTACCAAACACAAAAAACGGTTAAGATTTACTTTTAATCATTCCAATAACAACTCAACCGCACCCTTAGTTTTAATTTAATGTATAATTTGAGGGAAATTTATTTGTAAGAAATTACTGTTTAAAATTTAATCACTATGATTTTAAAAGATAGAATTTAATTAATAAATAAAATCAAGGAAATTCCATTACCTATTTTATTTGAAGTTTTTTTTAGTAAAGTTAGAAATTTAGTGTGAGTGGTTTGGAAAAAAAAGTTAAAATTTTGTTCTAACTATGGTTAAGAATTTAGTCTTATTTGATAAAATTTTATAAATAATTTCTATAATTTTATTTAGGCTAAATTTGTAATTTAATCCTTAAAAAAGTATTAATTAAAAAAGAAAAAAGAAAAAAAGAAAAGAAAAAGAAAAAGAAAAGAAAAAGAAAAAGAAAAAGAAAAAGAAAGGGAAAAGGTCCTTGTTTATGTACTTCAGTTGATGAGCAAGTTTGGACTTCTTCCAACAAAAATTGGATTTTTGTGATTTAGTCAAAAGGTCAACTTATCTTACTTTTTAAGTCTTTTAAGTCTTTTAATTCTCTTTATTTATTTATTTATATATATATATGAGAAATTTTTATGAATAGAAACAATGTCAAACTATTTATAATAATAGTAGAAAAAAAATATTGATAACCTTGAAGATTAAAATTTTACTACTTTAGTAAATAGTTTTTATTATATATATATAAAAAGAGAGATAATACTTGTGTTTCTTTAAATGTCACAGCTAACTTTAATGTTTATTTTGAAGGACTGTGACTGAATCAATATTCTATGTGCGAAAAAGATAAGAATTCATCTCATCATCTCATCATATTTCAGCCCTTTTGAACAATAAAAATGTCTCTGTTCATGAATGTTTGATTTAAGTTGTGAATGGTCAAAACTCAACTTTTTTTAAAAAAAAATAAAATCCTTTTTTACTCAATTTTTAAATTATTCGATCCATTAATCTGTATGAAAGTCGGTTTAGAATGTTACTAATTCTAAATCTATTCTAAATTTAGATTTATAAGCATGCATTGTGATAACTTCTTCTTTATAAACAAAAGAAGATATATTATAAGGTTTGTTATATTGAATATTGATTCGTAGGGGATATATTTTTTTATATGTAATTTGTTCTAAATGTATTGAACTAGCATCATCATTATAAACATCATGATCAAATGTCAAGAATAATGGGCAGAAAATAATCTTATAAGGTCGAATTTAGGAGAAAATGAGTTGTAATTATTTTATTTTTCAAGGTTTTGTTGTAAACGTTCATGAATTGCATCGTTGATGTGTCACCAATGGTCTAAAATTCGTTTATAGTTTGATTATTTAGGTTGATTCAAATGAAATGTTGTCAGCATAGATTTCAACAATTAATATTCACGTTCACACCAATTTGAATTCATCTTTTAAATACCCTTCAATTTTCAAAGTTGATGTTTCCCCATCAATTTCTATCCAATGAATAAAACCCAACTTTTTCGATTATTAACTCCTTTGAACATTCATATATTTTTCAAAAAAAAAAAAAAAAAAAAAAAAAATTTGTTTTAGTACTGAACTTTGAAAATTATTTTATTTCCGTCCCTAAAATTTTATAAATATTCATTTTAATCATTGAACTTTTAAAAAAGTCTTATTTTGATCCATGATATATTAAGAATTTGTTAATTTTTTAATAAAATGATGATGTGATGCTAAAAAAGTTAGCTACACTAAAAAAATCTAGAGTTTCAACATTGAATAAGGTGACAAAGTGAGAGAATTTAAAAGATATTTTTTATTTCAAGATTTTAGTCGTTTAATATTTTGGCATATTAATTGTTGACATTTTACTCCACATTCATCTTACCCAATACATCATAAACTCCCTCACATTTCTCTTGAACAGTCAACATAATTTTAATAACATGGACTAAAATAAACATTTTGTAAAAAGTTTAGAAACTAAAAACAAATGTTTTTTAAAATTTAAGGACCAAAATAGAACAAGATTCAAAGTTCAGGGACTAAAATAGGATTTAAACTTTTTTTTTTCTTTCTTTGTAGTAACTATTTGATTTTTTATTTTTGAAAATTGTACTTGTTCTTCCACAATTGCTTACTCATAGTTCTCATTTACCTATGTAAAATTCTGAATTCCTAAGAAAACTTATTATCATCATTTGGCTAAATTATTGTTTATTGTTATGTTCGAGAGAGAGGATTTTATTCTACATCTAACTATTGTTCAATTATACATGAAAATGATAGGAGAAGACGAGATTAATGAAAAAGAGTCATAGTGTCATGTTTAGTTGCTTAGTTACAATGTTTGAAATACAGCTAAACAAGAAAGATTACAAAATCTCTTACAAAACATGCAATTAAAGAATGCTAAAAAAAAGGTGTGGTTGATAAACTGAAAAACTTAGGAACTAAATAAGAAAGGTTATGGGAAGATGATTTGTGATATATAATCAAAAGTAAATATATTTATAGAAATGGGAAGTGGTTGCAAGTTGGATGTTAACCATTCATAAACTAAACAAATATTATTAATAATCATTTCTTAAAATATGGATATTTTATAATTCTGAATCATACAAATCTAATTGGTAAGCTAAATATATTTGTTCAAATGGAATGAACTTTTTGTTGAAGATAGTTGGAAATTGCAAAGAGGATGGTCAAAGTTCAAAAGGTAATAAATGTGATAACACATTAGAGCATTAATTCAGCCATTGTCCTTAAAATATACATTATATTAGTTCAGATGGGACATTAGAAAAAACATAACCCCCCATATATATAAAGACTTTATGAACCAAGTTTAGGGGGACCTCATAAGTCTTAAAAATCAAAAATCCCTTTTTTTTTTTTTTTTTTTTTTTTGGTTAGACATAGTCAAAACTTGCTTAATTGAATCAACATCAATGACCTTTTTCTATTTTTCCCATCTCTTATTATTTTTTTTTAAAAAAAAACTTGAAATAAAAAGTAATGGAGGTTTTTTTTTTTAACATTTCAAACAAACCACTTATAAATTATTTCTTTTTTTTTACATAATTTATAAGATATAGTTATATGAAAGTAATTTGTGTAAGAAGAAGAAAAGAAAGGTAGATTTTTCATGGTTATTTTGGGTAAATCTCATATTGGAGCAATATAATACTAGATTTCATTAATAAATCTTATTAATGTTAAAATCTGAAAAATAATATATATATATAGGCCATCATGAATTGGCTTAGTGGTAAATAAGAGAGCATCCCCTTGACAAAGGTCTAATAGGTCATTTGTTCAATTCTTGGATACCACTTACCTACTATCTAATATATTGTCCTATTTTGTTTTTAAAACATGGTTATAATTGAAGGATCGATTTTGAGGGGGAGATTTTACATCTTCTTCTTAGCCAAATTCTTAAAAACAAAAAACAAAAAACAAAAAAAACCTATATTTTTAGTTTTCAAATTTTGATTTGGTTTTTGAAAACATTGGTAGAAAGTAGATAACAAAATAAATTACGATGTCACGTTTTCATTATCATTTTATTGGAAAAGTTAATAAAATGATTGGGTTTATGAATAAAAATAAAAGTTAGTTTTGAAAGCTAAAGTCAAAATGAGTAGAACTCAACTAATATAGTACTTGTACTATCAACTTTGAAGTCAGAGGTTGGAGGGATCGAATCTCACAACGGAAGCGTTTGAATGTGTGTGCGTTTAATATGTGTTTCAAATTTATAGAAAATATAGAGAAGTTTAAACATATTTTAATCATGTTTTACCATGAAGAATTTCAAGTAGAAACTAAATACCTTTGAAGACAACTCTTCACTCTTCTGTGGTTCTTCACTGTGATCACGACCTCTTCAATCTTCTTGGATCTTGAACAAAACACTATCACCAAGTCTTCCCCGCTATTCTCTAGCAAGGAATAGGTTCGTGGGAACCTCTTTTGGAAGATAGGGAAGAGTTTTTGAATTTTTATAGAGAAACTCTTGCTATGTATTTTTTTTTTCTTTTTGAGTAATGTGTGATTGAGACAGAATTGACAGTGAGAGATGTGAAGTACAGTTCTTCTGTTTGTTTCAAATGCAGAAACCTGCATAATAAATGAAGGGAGTTAACTCCCCTCCCTACTTACATTAACTCCCCTTTAACTATAAGAGAGTTATGTTATTATTTGATTTAATTTAACTTAAATGAAATTTACTTTAATAAAACTACATAATCATTAATTAATCAAATTAATTATTCTTAATTAATTAAATATCACATATTTAATTGATATTACATTTGAGTCATATTCAAATGTATTTTCCTCTCATAACTTATAGTCTAATATGAATATCATTCACATTAAATTTAACTTATAGTTTTAATATAAAATTCATTCACATTAAATTTAACTTATAGTTTTAATATGAAACTCATTCACATTAAATTTAGCTTATAGTTTAATTGAATGTCATTCATATTAAATTTAACCAAAAGTTTTAATTTGATTGTCATCCATATTAAACTTACCTATAGTTTTAATATGAACCTCATTCATATTATTTAATATTTGAATCTTGTCCAGGTATATTATTCTCTCATATTATATAGTTTAATTTTGAATTTTATTCAAAATTAACTTTATAATATAATGTATCTATGTACATTTTATTAATTGCATCACATACAATTAATATATATTTCCTTACTCCTCTAATTACCTCTTACTTCTTAAGTCTCACTAATTCTCCAATGAACAATACCATAAACAAATTCCTCTTAGGCCAATTAGATGGAGGGACCCTATTGTTCAAGACTCAGAGTCAGTACTTAAGGGCAATTCGTCTACTTACACTAAAGATGGAAATGAGTGAATTCTATCTTGTGTAGCTATCTTTCCAACTTCTTACTTGGTCAAATCCTAAAATGGTAGGCTTATTGAGTCTGTGGCTCGGGCCCCATACAAATTAAGGAACTACCCTCATAAATAGGAGTTCATAACTCATTTAAGATTGAGGTTGAGTTACCTATAGTCATTATATGAAATGTTAATCTCTTTAGTCAACCGTCTTATAAAGAGAGACTAATTATTTCGCAGTCCCGTCTTATACAAACTCATTGTATAGAATACCCGGACTTGTATGTCTCTCCATGAATGATTTAGATAAAATCATTTGCAACACTTTCAACTATTGTAACATTTATAAAGTGGGTCAATATCCATAGTGTCACCAGAATAAGACACCCAACTTTATTCATACACTACAAACCATTTAGGTTATTACTTGAACATGATCCACCTCTATGTTTCAAGTTATATAAAATAACCTTGAATCCTAGTTTATTTCATTGAGTCACACAAGTCTAATGGTACGGTCAAATAAGATAACTCATTTTTTATTAAAATAAATGAATTTTGTTTATACATAACAAACCATGAAATTTAAGACATAATCCCCGATAAAGGTTTGATTTCCTCATTCCACATGTTGTAAAATAAAAAGAGTTTTGAAAACTAAAGAGAAGAGAAATTAATTAAAATTCCGTCGAATTAAATGTTTATAATTTTGAATAGAAAAAACATAAGTACATAATTAAACGACAAAGAACACATTCTTAGAACACAAAATAAGAAAATAACATAAAAGATAACAAAGATTTAGTCTTTATAAACATCTTCTCACTTTTTTTTCTTTTTTAATTTTTAAGATAGCTCATAGATGATCCTATGGTGATGGTAATATATTTGTTTGAATTTTATGACCCTTCATTTGGATCATTTGGGATTGGGCACCAACTTGTTCCAAGCAGCTCCTTGGAAGTATTGATTGCATGTGCTTGTATTTTCAACATAATGATTGTGGGCATTTGAGGTTGAAGCTTCTCCATGTGACAACAATGTTTGTGTTGGGTTATGATCTACAAATAAATCAAAACCACAATATTATATGTTTGTTTTACAATGATATATATATATATAAATCAAAAACACAATATTATATGTTTGTTTTACAATGATATATATATATAGATATAGATATCAAATAATAATTTCAAAAGTAGAGATTTTTCATGCTGATCAAATAGAGAAGAGAAAAATCCAAACCTTGAAATATGTGATTATAGAATAACTGTTGAAAATTGGCCAATAATGTCTGATCTTGGAACCCATCACCAAGATTACTTGCATCAGTGTTTTGGTTGCCAACTTCTACACCTTCCATGGCTTCATTTTGCACCAAATTTTGCTGCTTTTTTTGTTTTTTCCCGTATAATATTATCAATTCTCAGTTTGGGACAAGACTTATGAAGATATAATTATGTGCATAAAATTAATTCAAGGATCAATACTTTGTGCACATCTCTAATCCACTGAAATTCATATAGTAGGACAAAAAATATATTTTTTAAAAAGAGTTTGTAAATCATTCAAGTATTTTTTTTTTTTAATTGAATTGTTTTTATTTTGCATATATGATGGGAAGGAGATTGAGAGAAAGAAACCTCAAAGCTAGTTGGATCAGAAGTGGGGATGATGGTAGGAACATATTCCAAAGCATGATTCACCATTGCCTTCCACTTCTTGTCTGAAAGTCTATTACCTAGCAACTGCATGCAACCAAAACAATGTCAATTCTATATATTGTTTTACTACAAAATAATTAAACTAAGGGATATATATGATTATGAATTTCTTATTCTAATTTGCTATATATTTATATATATATATATATATACCTTTCTTAGAGAACGATAGTCCCTTTGATGAGCCTTCACAAAACTATCCACGGTTAGGATACCTTCGGAAGATAAGCGCTTGTGATATTCGCCATTTCGCCCGATCCCTTCCAATCTCCATACTTCGTCTTCTCCTCTCGGAGGGTGGTGTTTCTTGTTCACTATTATATATATATATATATATAAGATATTATAATAAAAATGAAAAAATGGGTGCATGTAGATATGTATGACTCAAGAAGATATACGTACGTTGGACTCGGTGATCTTTCACTCTAAAAGGGTTAGACACAGCGTGTTGAATTGTGGGGCAGTTGTCGTTGGAGTCATGTATAACTCTTAATCCCAAACGAATGTTCTTAGTCCGTGTCCTGCTTGAATTTCTAGTGAAGAACACATTGGTGATGGAAGAAACTCCATTTTTCAAGCGAAACCTTTTCCCATCACCAACCAACAAAGGTCGTTCTCCCAGCCTTTGAGACACAACACTTTTGTAAAAATCTGAGAGAGTTATCACCTCCTCGTCATCGAATTCTCCATCGAGGACGACGACCTCAATCAACACCGATCAACTCGATGTCAATATCGAACCGTTCTCGGCCTCGATGTCATTGGTGGTGAAGATGGTGGACGGAATCGAGGACGACGCACAACTATCAATCAACTTGACCGAACATGACAAAGGCCTTAACCTTGTATCTGAAAATCAATCCAATTTATCATAACGCACCGGCTTTAAACTTTCAACTGAATCGATGAATTAACAAAAAGGAGAAAAATAGAGAAACATACAAGCGGGCGAAAGAAATTTTCAACATAAGCCAAAGATTGAGGACACAAAACCTCATGATCTCCAACTCCAAACCTGAGAAAAACAACAAAAAAATAAAGATGAAATGAATATGATGAAACAAAAGAAGAAACCCCAGATGAATGAAGAAAGTAGAAATACCCAGATGGAAAAGTAGAGTAGCGGGAGGTTGTTTGATTGTGTAGTTGTTGATCATTCTGAGGATGGAATAAGCTGTTTTTATCATGGTGTGACATGATTGCTAGATCTTCTCTGAGTTTAGAATAAATGGAAATTGAAGAGACAAATATAGAGGAAGATACGGTAGGAATTTCGAGATGGGTTGTTGGGAGTTTATATTAACAAGGTTTTTTTTGATCGTTTGTTGGGAGTCATGGAGAAACGTTAAGTATATAAAGGTAGTTGCAGGAAAAAAACTAGTGAATTCCAAAGCCACTTCCCACTTCCAAGAACCTGCCACGAACTTTCTTTCTTGCTTCTCTTATTTAGTCATTCTTTGATCAATAGGCGTCTGTCCCTTCCATTATATTTTTCTAGACAAAAATCCTTACGCGGGTGCATCTATCTATCTTTACATAGCTCATAAATTATCCAATATTTTTTTTTTATGTATTTCCTTTTGTATATAATTACAACCAAGTACTACTCTTTTTTTTTAGGTAGACGAGATCCAGGTAGAATTTTATTTTACCCCTTTTACTTTGAATCTTATTAAATTTTAGCAGTAAATATTAAAATTAGTCAAGTTAATTTTTATTAAAATTGATTAACTACTATATTTGAAAAAAAAATTATCTTTCTTAATTCTTAGATTTTGAGTTTATTTTCTATTTAGTATAGTTCATCGGTTTCAAAATGTTATATTTTTAGCATTTATTGAGTTTGACTTGAATTTACTCATGAGTTTTGTTTTTATTTGGTCTATAAATTTCAAAATTAACACTTTTTATCTTGATTTTTGTTGAATTTGTAATTCAATTCAATTGAATAAGTAACAAAATATGTGGATTAAAATAGTATTTTCACCTAGAAAATTTTGGGAATAATATTATTTTTAAGAGTCATATTTGGATGTGCATCAATCTTTTTACAGTAAAAAATTAAAAATGATGTGACAAACTATGATGGAAGAAATAGACGAAGTTTATAAATAATTTGTATGGTGAGTGTTTCTCAAAATCCAAACTTTATACATCCAATATGAATATTATGCGTAATTAAATCACTTTGTGGCTCAGGTTCATCAAATATGATGAATTGTTAGGAGAGAGAAGTGAAGTTCGTAAATGAGAGAAATACAGAGACATCAACACGGTGTCGACGCGATATGAAGAGAGAGGGAGGGAGACGACTTGGGGGTCTTCTTTTAATACATTTTTTAAGCCAACGCTGCTAATTTTTCTCTTTCTTTTGACTATTATACCTAACCCTTTTCATCATTAGAAAAAGAAAAAAAAAAAAAAAAAAACATAATGTGTTCGTTTTGTTGAACTTAGAACGTAGAAATATTCGTGGTTAGATTGGGTTAGGTTCAAACTCAACTCAATTGTTCAGATTTTAAGGTTGAGAAACCTTTGCTAATTAACTAATGATGAATCAACACAACCATGAAACATTTGAATTGGGTTGGTTCAAATTGGATAAATCATTATTTAAATTTTTGTTATAAAAAAAGTAAAATATTAATATGTAAAAAAATTTATTTAATTATTTTTGCTTGTGGATTAACAAATCAATTTTAATTTATCATGAATTTTTTTCCATAGTGTTCAAATTATTCTTTCCATACTGTGTAAAATTCCAAAATGAACATATTGAATAATTTTGTTCACAATGTGTTTCAATTAAGTATTGTGAGATTTTTTTTTCCTTTCTTTTTGGGTACTACAATTTTTTTATTTAGGACCACTTTATCCAAAAATTAAAATGAGAATGAAACTGTTTAGAAATGGCGAATGATACTTCTTTAAAACCGTCGAAAAAAGTCAATGCTACCCCTTTGAAAAATGTCCAAACTAAAAGTTTAAACATATTTTTTTTTTACTGAAAACATGAGTTAATTATCTTCAAACATGAAAATTCTCCACAATAAATTTGAAATGTGTTTTTACTAAAAACATGGGTGCATTTTCATCAAACTTAGTAATCTCTAGAACATTATCGGACCAATTAACCTAGAAAATAAAATGATAAGAAGCTTTTTAGAAATATAATGGTAGCACTTCAAATACGGGAAGAAAAAAGTCGATAATATTCCCTTTCAAAAATTATCAAACCATGCCCAGGTGAAAAGTTTTTCAGATGTCTTTTTTACTAAAAATATGGGTTCATTACCATCAAATTTGAACATCTCCCATGGTAAAATTGAAAAATGATGACCCGATTTTTTTTTTACTGAAAAGAACAGAGAAAGTTTGACTGGTGAAATTTTTAATTATAGAGTAGAAACATTGAGGAAAATTGATCGGAAAGGAAGAAGATTAAAAAAATAAGAGATCAAAGGGAATTAAGAAAAAAAAAAGAAATGAACCCCTAACTTAGGGAACACCTCTATGTTCCTCCATTTTGATATACACAAAGGAAAAGTTTTAAAAAATCATTTTTTTTTGTAAAAATATATAAAAAAAAAAGATACGTGGCAATTCGTTATTGGATAGCTCCTCGAAATGCATAGAGATTGGTGCAGGTAGTTTGTGCTTGGTTTATTTTATGAAATATTTCATTTTTAGTTAAATATAACGAGATTTCATGACATTTATAAATTAGGTGTGTTTTTTTTAAAAAAAAAAGTTGCTATGTGATATTCAGAAAATGTTTGTGAGTTTTAAGTAATGGTGATGTTTTTAGTTGAAGTTGTGTTCAAGAACATTAGATTATGTTTTATTTAAATGATTTTAGGATAATGAGAAAGCATGTTTTATTTATGATAAAGTATACAAGTTATAAGATTTATGGAAAAAATTATTTCAATCAACTAGATCTTGTATACCATGTGATTACTCAATGCATCTCGTAAATATGTTTTATTAATGGAATTTATGGAAAATATGTTTTAATGTGAATAATGAGAAAATATGTTTTATGTATAATAAATTTGTATATTTGAAATCTAAACAAACAAAAGAGCCTATATATAGGATAAACGAACTAAATCTATGGAAGATTAGAAGAGAGAGATTGGGTAATGTGTTCACAACAAATTATGATTACAAGATAATATATTTGATTAAAGAATAATGACTAAGAGCATAATAATAATAATAATAATAATAATAATAATAATAATAATAATAATACCGACTAAATTCTAATAAACCACACACATACACAAAAATGAAGTTACCATCAATCTTGATTTCGGAAGTATGATTGGACACCCAAAATATATATACTAAAATGATCAACAAATAAGAGATATTAAAGGATTTGAGATGTCTTTTGTGTATGGAGAAACATATTAGCATCCACAACACTAGTCCAAAGAACAAAAATTTATTTTTCTCAGGTTAATTTAAAGAGAAAATTGATCTTTATGAAAAGAAATAAGGTTTTTATGTGGGTTTTTAAGGGTTTGTTTGGTTGACAATCCAGATTCTGTTTTATGTTTCTAGATTTACAGATTTTAGAGAATATGTGTTTGATAGATAACTCGGATTGTGTTTGTGAAAATGTTTTTCGGATTCTATGATCCAACTAGTGCAACTTCTGAAAATAACATTTTTTATGTTTTCATTGTATCCAATTTTTTAATTTGAAATTCTGAAATGCACAAGTATATATATTAAATATATCTCATGTTATAAACTCAATTTTTTTTTTTTTGCCCTTAATCTCAAATTATTTAGTTAATGTTTTGATGATATAATAAACTTGATTTTGTTTACTAATAATTTTAATATTTTGAGTGGTTCATAGTGTAGAGCTTGGAATGTTTTATTACTAACAACGACAAAATTAGAATATCTAATGACGCTTTTATGTTCAAGTGGATTTGGCGCTTCTATGTTGAAAAGAGAGTCTATGGAAATGTTTCAACTATTATCCACTGATCAAGAATTCGAGTGAGGATAATGTTAGTAGTTGACATATCTGAAACTCATTTGTTATGTCGTGTAAACCACTACCTTGAAAGCAAATTGAATACAACCGTGATATGAATTGTTGTCGTCGGATGGAAGGTTAGAATCATAGTGAGAAAAATTGGTTTGTTCAAAATCGGAAAAGTGAAAACAGTGATCCATAAAGCTTAATTTTCAGATCTAAGACCTAAAGTTACAAGATGTTTGGAAGAATTAAAACACCATTAAACGTTTTTATTTTAAAGCAATTAAATCATGTCCTAGACCAATAACTGATACATTATCACAAAAAAGAAGTACAAAGAAAAGCTAAAAAAAAGCTGAAAGTCAAGTATACAAACTTGAATGATAGACTAGAGAAAAGTCTTTCAATTGAGCGAAATGACGGATGCATCGTAATTCCAAAATTTTTGAAAATGCGGTTATTTGTCTCCGACGAAAAACTCGAAAGAGTGGCTCCAGTTAAGTTATACCATAAGATTTTCTTGAAATTTGAGGAATGCTTATTAGTTGCTGTAAAACATTGTCCAGATTGTTTGGGAGACTAAAAGATGAAATACCATGAATCTGATACTAAATTGAAGCAGAGTACGAGCCTGGCATTTGTCAGCTGTGTCGAGGCCTTCGTGTGGTAAGGTCCAAATGAAAGTTTTACATTTCTCGGCAAATTCGTAGACCAAAGATATCAAACATTTAGAGAAAAGTTGGGAGTTCAAGAAGCAGAGAGGATTCTTTTTAAAAGGTCTGGGGAGAAGACTATTTGATGCAAGACTTCAACATATTAAAGGTTATGAATGACCAACATGCACTTAAACTTAGATCTAAGGTCCACAAAGACAAATGGGAGTAATTCTTTTCACTTGTCCCATAAGGAAGAATTTAGGATTAGATAGAGAGTATATATAGAAGACCGCTTCTATAAAGTTAGAGATTTATTAGATAGACCAGTAATTGTACTTGTGTTAAGAGAAGAAGTAGTTTCATTTTTTACAAAATCTTAAACCTTGCTTTTTTTAGCTTTTCTTTGTACTTTTTTATTTTTATTTTTGTGATAATGTATCAGTTATTGGTCTAGGATATTATGAAGATACTATGTTAAGATATCCCGATGCATCTACTGATTTTTTTTATTTCTTAATTATCTTTTCGATATATTTTCAAATTTTAAACAATGTTTTGAAAAGTAACAAAAAAAATGTTTTTGGGCAGTGTTTAATAATCATTTAAATTTTTTTGTTTTTGCTTTTTAAGGCCCATTTTGATAACAATGTGGTTTTTGGTTTTTAGTTTTTTTTTTTTTTTAAAAAAAAAGATAATGCACGTTTTGTAACTATTTGGTATTTATTTTTTATTCTTTAATACCAAATCTATAAACATCATTTCCATCTATTGGTTTATATGTTTTATTGTCTAGATTGTGGAATCGGTGCTTTCAAAACCATAATCAAATTTGAAAACTGAAAAGAGTAATTTTCAAAAATGATTTTGTTTCTTAAAATTGACTAAAAATTCAAGTGTTTATATAAGAAATATGAAAATCTTTTGTAAAAAATTATGAGAAAGTATGCACGGTTTTAAAAAAATAAAAAACTAAATGGGGTGTACTTTCGTCATCATTTTTGGTTTTTTCTTCTTTCAAAATAAAGAACCAAAAACATGTTTAGTAATTGTTTTTGGTTCTCTATTTTTAAAAACTGAAAACTAAAAACATATTTGCTAATTGTCTGTTTTCTATTTTTGAAAAATCAAAATAGATTTTAATGACTTGTTTTAATTTAATTTTTTTTTTATAAAAATACAATCAAAATAATTTTAAAGTATTTTTTCCATAAAATATATAAAATTATTCAATTATATATTTGTCTTTCAATTTTTAAAAACCAAAAAACTAAAAATAATTATCAAATTAGTATAAATATGTTAAATTAGGTGTAGTAGATGCCCATTATTAGTGTCCATTGGTCACGTGTCACTTATTCATTACCCCATGTGTTGTCTATGTGTCTCAAGATGTGATCAATCTAAAAAGATTGGAGAAATCCATTATTTGTTATTTTATTTACTTTTTGTTATTTATTTATTTTATATATTTATATATTATAATATATTTATTTTATTATATATTATTATATTATATTTTTTCCATATTCGTATTCTCGTTGTGCATTGTTGTGCTCCTCAAATTCACAACACGTTATCAGCATGAGCTCCTATCATTTTCCTTGCTAAAGTTAGGTCCTCAAGGTATGTTGGGTTTTCCCTCTTCGTTGTAATTAACAAATTTAACGTTATTTTTCATATTTAATATCTATTAAATTTATAATATAAATACAGTATTTTATGTTAGTGTTGCCACAACAAATCTCACAAAATAGAATTTTTTGCCCTTGATATTAACAGCAACAATTATTTGTCATGGGTACATGATGCCGAAATCCACCTGGATGCTATGAATCTTGGAGAGACTATTAAAGAAGAAAATACGACATCCAGTCAGGACAAAGCAAAAACTATGATTTTCCTTCATCATCATCTCCATGAGGGATTGAAAATTGAGTCTCTTACAATAAAAGATCCCTCTATATTGTGAAAATTTTTAAAAGAGAGGTATGATCATCAAAAAACAGTTATTCTTCCTAAAGTTCGTTATGAGTGGATGCACTTGAGGCTACAAGATTTCAAATCACTAAGTGATTACAACTCTTCATTATCTAAAATCAATTCAAAACTATTGTTATGTGGAGAGAAAATTATTGATGCTAATATGTTAGAGAAGACATTTTCTACATTCCATGTCTTGAATATGTTCCTACAGCAGAAATATTGAGAGAAATGTTTGAAACAATATTCTAAACTAATTTCATGTCTTCTCGTGGCCGAAGAAAATAACGAGTTATTAATGAAAAATCATGATTCTCGACCAACCGAAATAATGTCATTCCCTGAAGTAAATGATGTGAATTTTAATAATAATCATGGTTGAGGCCGTGACCATGTTAGAGGAAGAAATAATTAATTTTTGTGGTGTTCGTTCTAATCATTCAAATTTCAAAAGACCCACACAAAATGATGATCTCAAAGGAAAAGCTCAACAAGATAAGAGTTCAAAAAGTATTGAAAATAAATGCTTCCGATGCGGAATGACTGTTCATTGGTCACATATCTGCCGTATATCAAAATATTTAGTTGATCTCTATCAAGCATCTCTGAAGGAGAAAAAACAAAGAAAAATGTGGAAGCAAATTTTGCATACCAAGATAATGACATATTTGACTCATCTCATATGACAAATTTAGATGTGGCGGACTTATTTGAATCTCCTGAAGAGAAAATCAGCAGAACTAATGGAACATCAAGTGTTTTCTTTGACTTTCAAATATCTAGACTTAATGTTGCTTTTTTTATTCATCTCCATGTTTTTTCCCTCTTAGTAGATGTTAACCTTTATTATTCGAAATGTTGTTTTTCTTATTGTAATTATTTTCTTTTAATGAAGAAATTGGATCATTTTCATATGTTGGATGACTAGAAAATGAGTAGAGAAGATCTATGTCTGGCAGATAGTGCAACTACATATACAATACTTACAAGTAAAAATATTTTTCCAAACTGACAATGCTGGAAGCAAAAGTCAATACTATTGGGGTTGATGCCCTAAATCTCGTAGAGTCCTATTTTGTAATTGTAATGTACAAAAATTTTATTATGTAATAAAATATGTGATGTTTTATTTCAAAATTAGTTACACTAACCAGAAACCAAACATCTAGGATTATCTTGTAGCTTAAACATGTATATAGAGACATACGGGTGGATCATGTTTAAGTGATAGCCTAAATGGTCTGTAGTAGATGAATAAGGCTGAATACCTTATCCTGGTGACACTACGAGTATGACCCGTTTTGTAGGTGTTACAATTGTTGTAAAGTACTACATATGATCTGATTCTAATCATTTATGTGGAGACGTGAGCGGGAATATTCTATACGAAGGAGTTTGTATAAGACTAGACCACGAAATATTTAGTCTCATTATATAACATCGTTCATAATAGAGAATAGAGACCTACATTTCACCAGGATGACCATAGGTAACATGACCTAAATCCTGAATAAGTTGTGAACTCCTGCCTATGAGAGCGGTCTTTTGATTTGTATGGATGAAAGTGGCCAGATCGCCAACTCAACAAGCCTACCATTCTGGGGATTCGTCTAATTGGGGAGCTAGGAACACACCTACACAAGAAGGAATTCATTCTATCCTCAATATCGGGGCAAACAGATAAATTATTTCCTTAAGGGCTGATTCCGGGGTTTGAACAATGTGGCGTCACACCCTCTCCTAGCTCGATGGGGGTTTGATTATAGTTGGACTATGATTTATTATTCATTAGAGGGATTAATGGTATTTAAGGAGTTAGATATAACTATATGAGCAAAATGGTAATTTTGGCCCAACTGTACTTACCAACAATTTGTGAAGGATCATCGTTCTGTTGATTAGTTACATCCAATGGACATAGAAATATATCTGTAGTGCAAAGAATGCAGTTGTCGGTCTTTAGTGGAGTGCCCAAGAGTTAACGGATGGTGAATAATTTAATTAAAGAGTTTAATTAATTATTCACGTATAGTTGGAGCTTCAAGCTATAGGTTCATGAGGTCCCCTCGGTAGGTCAACGAGATTAAATGAGAATCAGTTTTTGGATTAATTTGCATTGTTCAAATTAATTAAGGGAATTTATTATATATGATATAATCAATTAATTTTAATTATATGTTATATAATTACTATAATCTAATTGATACATTATAATATTATGTATTTATGAGAGGAAATTAATATTTGAATATGATTCAAATAGTAATTATATGAATTGAATTCATATAATTAAATTTAGTGTAAATGTGATTTATATTAAATGTCATTAGTGAGAGAAAAGAAACTATGGGGTATATTGTATATGATACAATATTAAAACTATAAATTATATGTGATATTTGATATAACATATAGTTTAATGTATATTATATGATGAGTTAGTTTTCATATTAATGTATATATTAAATTAAATTAATTATATTAATTTAAAGTTAATGTATATTATATGATAAAGTTTAATGTATATTCTTCTCCCTCCCCCTTTTTCTCTCCACTTTTATGTGAGTGAGATGAGTGGTTTTTGCAATAGTCTTCTTCTTCCTGTAACAACTCTCATAGAAGAGTTTTGTGATTAGATATCCCAGAGAAGAAACCTTTCTTCCTTCCTCTCAATTTTTCTCTCTTTCTTCTCAATCAAAATTCACTAGAGCTCATAGCTCCTGAGTTCTCTTGAAGAAACTCTTATCAAAGAGAGCTCATGAGCGGAAGCACGACCGATCCAAATTCATTGTGATAGAATTACAAGCATTCACAAACATACAAACTAGTTATACATCTACTAACAAATTACGACATGCTTTCATAAATAAATACAAAGAGAACGAGAGATTTTACTTTGAACAACTTTTCTTCTGACTTTCTCTCACTCTCGTGAAGTCTGGAATAGCAACTTCTCGTTGTCTCTACGATCGTCTACCAAAACATCTGGTCAATCTTAGTAACCTTGGTATTCTCGGAGTGAAAATCCAAGAGGTGTGGGCTCTGTTGGATTTGGTAGAGGTTTGGAGGAAACAACGATCGAACTCAATGACCAAGTAAGTGGGAAAGTATAGTGTCTATTGCATAGACTTTGTGCTTGATCATTTAGTAAAATTTCAGCAGGTACACGATCATTTAGGAAATCAGGTGTGATTGTTTACACGATCATTTAGTGAAGCTCGCTTGCCATGCGATCGTTCAATAAAAAGCTACATGATCGTTTAGAGAATGGCGCGTGTACACGATCGTTTAGACAAACACTTATGGTTGTCGTGTAGTCTCTTGTGAGTTAAACGATAGGATGTGTACTTAATGAAATGATTTGGCGATTCTCTTCCAAAAATGAAAATATTTTTCATTTTATCCTTCAGTTATGAAAACTAAATAAGACCTCCCACTTCATGCACGGTTAAAGGAGAAACCGCCCACAATTATCTCATAATTGTTTTAATTATAAATAAATATAATAACTAACTTATCATATTATATTTATAACCTATAGTTTTAATATCAAATAATATGTAACATTTAAATCATAGTCCTTTTCTCCTTTACTTGATATAAATCAAATTTATATCATTTTCCTCCAATTAATGTATCTCATAAATCATATCAAATATATCACATATAATTGAACCAGTTTAATCATATCATATATAATCAAACTCCCTCTTGACAATTTGAACACTTCAAACTGGCCCCTGATTCTCAACTTAAATCCATTAAGCTCAAGGGGACCTTATGGATCAGTAGATTGAAGCTCCAATGGTACGTGAATAGCTAACTAAACTCCTTAGTCATGAGATCCACCATCTGTTAACTATCGAACATTCCACTAAAGACTGACAGCTGCACTATTCTCTCTACAGATATATTTCTATATCCATCGGGTATAACCAGTCAATAATACGATAACCCTTCACAAATGCACGTAAGTACAGTTAGGCCAATTTACCGATTTTCCCTTGTAGTTACATCTAACTCCTTAAGTATCACTGATCCCTTTAATGAAATATATCATAGTCCTACTATGAGTGTACACCTCTTATGTCAAGAGAAGGTGTGTGATGCTAGATCGTTCAAGCCCCAGAAGCAGCCCTTAAGGGAGCAATCTATCTACTTACCCCTGCTTCGGGGAAGAAGTGAATTCCATCTTGTGTAGCTGAGTTCCCAACTCCCCAATCAGACGAATTCCCAAAGTGGTAAGTTTAAATCGGCAATCTGGCCACTCACAACTATACAAATCAAAGGACCGCCCTCAAAGGTGGGAGTTCCTAACTCATTCAAGATTAAGATCATGTTACCTATCGTCATCCTAGTGAAATGAAATGTCTGTCATGAATGACGTTATATAACGAGACTATACACTTCGTGGTCCGGTCTTATACAAACTCCTTTATATAGGACACTGATAACTGACAGAAATGAACGTTATCATAGTACTAAGTTCTTAAACAATGTTGGATTGCGTTGATGAAATATGTTAAATTGCATCCATTAAGCATAAATTCTATAATATTGCGATCGCATGCGTCCAACGCATTAGAACAGTTGATCTTTACATTTTTGTGTAGAATATGCGTTAACGCATGCAGAGATTGCGATCATAGGAATACATTGGTCGAGTGCAATTTTATCGCAAGATTTTGCGTTGATCGTGCTTGCAAACATTCGCCCAAGAAAATCACCGTAACTTGGTCAGCGCAACATGGTGTGGGCATCCGGGGGAAAGGATAATTAAGAGCGATGGGACAAAAAGCTGATGACAGTAATAGCAGAGAGCAGGCCGACTCTCGCGAGAGCGAGAATATCTGTAGAGCACGAGTAGAAACAGTGTAAACACCCGGCAGCAAGAAATTGCTACCAGACTCTTTACTATACTTGCATTGTTATTTTGTACTTCATCTCATATCTATTCAATGGAAGTTCTATTTCTATACCTGCTCACTTTCTTAATACGCATGAGTAGCTAAACTAGTTGAATGGGTTGAAAAGAACTAACTAACATGACCTAGGAAGTTCATTGGTTGCGATTGTCTTGTTTTATGCTGTGCAAAATACCCTTTAGAGTTACTCGAGAGAGAATCTAAAGAAAGAACCTAATGTCTCGAGAGAGCTAGGTTAGAATCTGGACTCGAAAGAGCAAGATTAGACTTACATAAACAAGAGATAGGGACTTAGAGATAAGCTCTGTTTGTCAAATTGCATCGCATGCATCCTAGGAATGGGAGTGATATTATGTGGTCACATATTTGGCTGAATGTCATGTTGTCATCGCATAAATAGAGATAGAGGTTTGTGTGTAAACCCTGTAGACTTCTCGCATATATATCGCATGCGTTCTAGCTTTAGAAGCCATAGCATTCACGCTGAGAGGTGGTTTACTTTTGTATGCATGTTGCATGATCGCAAAGCATGAATGCATTTTAGGGAGTGTTAGCCGAAACTTTTCTCAACCCGTTCACCGCACATTCATCGTATTTCCCGTTTACCAACTCTTTTCAAACTCTACCGCATTCTTTATTTATTTTCATCAATGCAAACAATAAACCCAACGATTTATTTATTTAACTGGTTACCACAAGTCTTCACAAAAATCACCAACCCAACTATTTTCACAAGTCCCTGTGTTCGACCTTGGACTTACCAGGAAACTTAGAGGAATTTACACTTGAATTCCATTGAGGAAACTTGAGTGCACAATGCAATTCCATCAACGCATATCATCCATATCTCCATTACATAAAATAACGCATCAGACACCCCCGCTCGCATGTCTCCACATGATTGATCAGGATCAGACATCTGTAACACGTTACAACACTTGTAATTATCTACAAAGCGTGCCGCATCCGTAGTGTCATTAGGATAAGGTTTCCCTCTTATATCCATATACTACCGACCATTTTGGTTATCAATTAAGGCATGATCCACTTATATGTCTCCACATACATGCTTAAGTTACAACGACAACTAGGGATCTTAATTTATTGGTTTGTGGTAAATGCAAATAAAAAATTTCATGTTTCATAGACAACAGTGAAGAAAATATCTCATATTATTACATCACAAGCGTTTGTTCAATACAGGTGTTTACAAACTACAGGACTCAACAAGAGTTTAGGGCATCAACCCTAACATCTCTATCTGTGAATACCAAGGTCTCCAATTGGTAGTGTCCCAATTACCTTTTTTAGTTCCCATTCATGATTTTCATATAGAAGGTTTTTTTTTTTATTTTTTCATATCAAGTCAAGCATTTTTATAGAAGGACAAATAGGTTATATCATTTTATGGTGGATACGCAAATTAATTGGGCCGAGCTAGATTTGAACTAGTGTAGACATATTGCCAACGAGTTACATTCCATCCCCATTAACTGCTCGGGCATCAACCTAGGAAGAATCAATTCCAAGTTTATTGATAATCCATGATTAACTTCCTTTCTTAGTACCCTAGCCCTAGGGGAAGTTGAATCCCCATTGCCTCCTTGAAAGAGAGATGTCCTGAACCACTTGACGATGGGATCATACTTGCCCAACTACCATTATACTATGATCAATCTATTTCTTAGTTCAAGATCCCTCTTACTAACTGAAGTCAAAGAATTAGTAAATCTGTTCCGCCCAAAATGGGAATGGGCTAGGGTTATGAACATATAATCTATAATCTGATGATCGAGTCGATTCCATGATTATAAGTTCACTCCACACTGGGTCAGACTCGAATATGGCCAGGATATATTTACGTGAAGAAGGTCTTCAAAGATAAGGGTTTCTGAAACCTTAACTCTTTCTTTTGTATGCATGTTTTACTTTTTAAATTAAATGCATGATCTGTTTTCTTTTCTCTGTAAAATTGTGTTCTGTAAAATTTTGGAAATTGGGACAATCTGTTGCTTCCGCTCAAGGACCCTTCATTGGGATCCTTTAAATACAATATCAAGTTTTTCAAACCTAATTGAAGGATTTGGAAAAGAAAATGTTATTTTGCCTAGAGGAGCAAAATTTACAATTGATAATGTAATGTTCTTTAGTAATTGAAGGAAAATCTACTTAGTTTTAAAGATATATGTTGCAACGGTTATCAAATTGAGACTGATAGAAAGAATAATATGGAGTATATTTATATCATATCTACTATCTCATATGAAAAACATATACTAGAAGAGTTGTCTGCTTTATCTTCTAGATTATATTATACTAATATATGAGTAATTGAAATTATGCAACAATGAACCTGAAGTTCATGAATCTAAACATATTTACAATTTGGCATGACAGATTAGGTCATCCAGAGTCTATAATGATGAGAAGAATTATTGAGAATTCAAATGGACATCCATTGAAAAGCCAAAAAGATCATTCAATCTAATGAATTACCCTATGATGCTTGCTCTCAAGGCAAATTAATCATTAGATCATCACCAATCAAAGTGGGAGTTGAATCACCTGAATTTTTAGAATGAATTTATGGTGACATATATGGATCTATTAACTCACTAAGTGGACCATTTAAATATTTTATAGTATTAATAGACACATCTAGCAGATGGTCACATGTGTGCTTATTATCAAGTTGAAATTTTGCAGAGCACAATTTCCTAACTATACAATTAAATTCATTCGTTTTGATAATGCTGGTGAATTTACATCCTAAGCTCTTGATAATTATTGTATGTCAATTGAGATAAGTGTTAAAGATCCTGTAACTCATGTTCAGACACGAAATGGTTTAGCAGAATCATTCATAAAACGTTTGCAGTTAATTCCTAGACCATTGTTTATGAGAGCTAAGCTTCCTATATATGTTTGGGAACATGATATTTTGCATGCAACGTCACTTGTACGCATTAGGTCAGTATCTTATCATAAGTATTCATCATTATAATTGGCTTATGGCCATGAGCCAAATATTTCCCATCTGGTAATTTTTGGATGTGCAGTATATGTTCCAATTTCTTCACCACAACGTACTAAGATGGGTCCTCAAAGAAGGTTAGGAATATATATTGGATATGATTCCCAATCAATTATCAAATATCTTGAACCCCTAATGGGTGATGTATTTATTGCACGATTTGCTGATTGTCATTTTAATGAGACAAATTTTCTAACATTAAGGGAAGCACTAGAAGAAACGGGCTTTAATGTCGATTGGAAAAAGTGAAATCGGATGTATAATATCGGTTTTAAAAAAAAGCAGATCTTAGTTTTAAACCGACATTGAAGATGGGCTTTAATATCGGTTTTAAACCGACATTAAAGGTGTATTTTTTTTTCTTATTTTATTAAAAAATTAAACCCTATATCCGAATTCGATCTCCTTACGCTAACCCTTCTTCGCGCACTGCCTCCGTTCTCTTTTACCCAAACCCTATCGCTCGCCCGTCCGTTGATCTCCTTCATTGTTCGTCCGTCCGTCGATCTCCATGAAGTTTGCCGTCGGTCTTCGGGTACAAATCTGCCAGTGGGTCGAACTCCACCGTCCGTCCGTCGAACTCCGTCCGTTTGGTACAAAATAAACTTCACCGCCCATCCGTCCATCAATCTCCATCGATCTCCATCAAGTTTTCCATTGGTCTCTGTGGATACAAATCTGCCAGTAGGTCGAACTCTACCGTTCGTCCATCGAACTTCATCCGTTTGGTACAAAATAAACTTCACCGTCTGTCCGATGGTTTCAATCTCAGGTGGATTTTGTTGGGGTTTCTCTTTCTCTGCCTAATGGTTCTCATGTCACGTGGATTTTGTTGGGGATGTTTGTCTCATTACACATATTGTCTTGACTGGTGTTTTGTATGTTCCCGCTTTTGCTTTCAATCTCAGCTTCATCAGTGCATTAACACAACAATTACTATTACTATTAAATTTGATGGTAACAATTGTGTTCTTTAGGACAAGTTGTCTTTGACCATAATTGGCAAGGCTAGCTTATCTCATGGATGGTATGTTTTGGACAATGTTTCATATTTGCCAACTACTTGTGATGTATGCCCACCGGCTAGACCAAAAGCATTTGTCTTTTGCATCAAATAAATATGTCGTTGCTTATGTTTTTGAACTAATACATTGTGATGTTTGGGGACTACATCATATTGCTTCTCATGCTAGTTATCGTTGTTTTTTATTCATTGTTAGCTTTTCTTGAAGTATTTATAGAAAGAGTCTAACTCTAAGAACACAGTTTATTGTGATATTTGTTTGGATTGATGGAATTTTGAACTTTGTTGAGTTTTTGTTTTTTGGCTTTTCTTTTCATCGATAGGAACTGAGTCCTTGATATTGACTCATACAAAACACGGTCTAAGGACACAGTTATTGTGATATTTTTTTGGATTCAATACTTGATTTTAAGTGAAGTTTTTCATTTGTTAGGTTCAAGTTTGACGTATAAGGCTAAATTTTGATTCTTAGGGATTTGGAAGGAAGAAAGGAAGATTGCATTGGACGTGTTTAAGGAGGTTGACAAGTGGAGAAGGTGCACCCAATACAAAAAGGACTTCATAACAACATTAATAACAAGGACAAGGTAATATTTATAAGATGCTTATCTTAAAAGTCTATTTGTTCTAAATTTGTTGATGTTGCATATTTTACAATCATAATTTTATGCTTTTAATTTTTTCCTTGTTATTGTTTTTTCTTTTTTTTTGTAGATTAAGTTACAATCATGGATAAGTCATGGTTGAAAATGAATAGAATGGCAGCTGGATATGGTTTAGGGGTTGAGATGTTTATTAAAAATGGTCTACAACATTCAAATATACCAAATGTCATGAGTTTTCTATGTTTGAAGTGTGTTAATGCAAAGACTCTAGATGTGAACAAAATAAGAGAACACTTATTTTTTAATAGTATAGATCAAAGTTATCAGACTATGGATTTTTCATGGTGAATCATTACCGATTAAGAGAAACAATGAAAATGTGTCTACTAGTGAAAGAGACGAAGTTGATGAGGATGATGTTGATGTTGATGTTGATGACACAATTGGAATGTTTGAGTCTGCATACAATAACTATTTTAGTGGAAAATCCGATAAGAAGAATTATTAGATGATGTGAAGAAACCATTGTACCCAAATTGTAAAACTTTTTCCAAAATATCTGCATTGGTAAAGTTATATAATTTAAAAGCTAAATTTGGATGGAGCAATAAAAGTTTCACTGAGTTGTTGGAATTAATTCATGACATATTACCTAGTCCTAATGAAATTCCAACTTTTACTTATGAAGCAAAAAATATGTTGGGTACTCTTGAAGAAGATTCATGCACGTAGAAATGATTGTTGCTTGTTTAGAAAAGAACTCTCTAATACATTGGTATGTCAAGATGGAAGCTTCAAAAAAATTTAAATGAAAGGGCTAAGAATATCCCAACAAAAGTCATGTGGTATTTCCCCCCAATTCCAAGATTTGAAAGAATGTTTCGAAGTAAAGAAATAACAATTTATTGACGTGACATGCTAAAAAAAAATGGATGGTTTATTAAAACATCCCAAACAGCCCTATCGAGGAAAAAAATAGACAATTTGTGGCCAGAGTTTGGGTCAGAACCTAGAAATCTTCGTCTTGCTCTTTCGACAGATGGGATAAATCCACATGGAGATCTTGGTAGTAGATATAGTTGTTGGCCAGTGATGTTAGTGACGTACAATCTACCTCCATGGTTGTGCATGAAGCGGAATTTTTTTATGTTGACTGCATTAATATTTGGTCCTTAACAATCGAAAAATGACATAGATGTTTATTTAGCTCCGTTAGTAGATGACTTGAAAAAACTTTGGAAAGATGGGGTAGAATGTTACGATGCATATGAAGAACAACGTTTCATGCTTAAAGCCATTTTATTATGGACCATTAATGATTTTCCTACGTATGGTAACTTGTGTGGGTGTACAGTTAAAGGATATTTCATCCACTTATTTACCAAAAGGGAAGAAGATGGCATATCTCGGGCATCGCAAGTTTCTAACCTGCCATCATCCATATAGAAAACAAAAGAAAGCTTTTAATGGCGTACAAGAATTAGAATTTGGTCCAGAACCATTGAGTGGGGAAGAAATTCTTGCAGAAACAAGTAAGTATCAATATTCATTTGGTAAGAAAAGTATCAAAGAAAAGAACAGTGGAGATAGCACTTCAACTCATTGGAAGAAAAAATCTATTCTTTTCGAGTTAGAATACTAGAAGTATCTTGACGTGTGACACTGTTTAGACGTGATGCACATTGAAAAGAATGTATGTGCAAATCTTATTGGCACATTACTTGATATTCCCGGTAAAACAAAGGATGGAATAAACACTCGATTAGATTTGGTGGAACTGAACATTTGTAACGACCGGATCTTTACATATTATGGTCCGACCGCTACAACATGCATGCTTAGACTTTTCTATTATGAGATGAGTTTTGGTAAAAATCTCAAAAGAACATATCTAAGATTTTATTAATTAGGTAGAAAACTATATAAAAAGTTTATTTTACAAAACACCAGAATCCATAAAACACTAGCGTAGTGATACAAAAATGCATATGCCTATAATAGTGAGTTTGATGGTTGGCCATTTGAGCAACGTCCAGTTCTACCACCTACACTGTGTCCTTACCTATAAAGTTTGTAAAAATAGGATGAGTATATAATATACCTAGTAAGTAGTTCTCACATAGGGTAGTGACTAAATGCACAATCACATGCAACATGTCCTGAAAACATATGATTGGGACCGAAAACATATAATAACATGTGGTGGTCGGTTATGCTTCTAACGTAAATTTCTCCGCCCTAATAGGAAGATGAGGACTTAGGCGAAAACTAACCCATCTGGTGATTAGCGGGTTATGCAGTCAGTAGGGCCAGAGTCACATCCAACATCAACCATTAACATAAACGTAAGATTGGACTAAGGGGTGCAACCATACATACCCTGTTAGTCCTTAGCATAAACTTGACATAGAATTGGGTCTAGAGGGGTGCAACCATACATGCCCTACTAACCCTAGAAGCATAACCTTTATCTAATTAAAATTTAAGCTTATGAACAAACATAATGCATGGGGTCTCTTGTCGATAAACGTATTTTAAACATGTAATGCAACATAACAATAACATAATTATGCAACATATTAAAGGTAACTACCATGAAACACTTCAAGAGAGGGTGAGATAACTACTTACCTTAACTGCGATCCTAGTTATTCCTTATTATTCTTTATGGTTTAATCAGTAGAGCTTTCCCTCTTAAATTAGAAGGAAATTTGGGCAGCACTTCCCTTGTGTTTCCTTCTTCTAACTAACAGAATTACTTCACCCTTTTCACACGATTTTTACTACTGAGTTTTGTTTGAGAATCCATTTAGCTTCCAGCCTAAAGCCTCCTATTTATAGCCGTTTTCAGCTCTTCTCTGTGTGACAACTCATCCTACACCCGACTTCTTTAAAATTACTTAAGTTTAAGAATTTCTCTTAATAAGACACCTAATTTTGGCTAACGTTTGCCCTTACGTCTTCAACCTTTGTTTGTATTCAATTTTAGGGTTCTCCATGTATAATCTATAAGATCGTGGCCAAATTCCATGCATAATCCACGCTTATGTCCAAATCTCGCTCTTTCTGTTCTCAGAATCTCGTTCTCTCTAGCTTTCTCACTGGTTTGGCTCTCGTGACTCTCGCTCCTGCACTCGCTCTCTCTTCCGCTCTCTCCAATTGTCTCGCTGAGAATCTCGCTCTCTCCACTCTCGCTCTCTCCAATTTTCTCTCCAATCTACCAGTTTTCACGCGTGGGTTGCCTTCACTGCTTGTGGATTCCACTTCCCCGTTTTAACTCTTTCAAATTTTAAGAGTATATGGGCAATTAATTCACCTCCAATTCTTCCAATGAGCAGTGCCCAAACAAAAAGTTATCTACTGTCCTTTGTCTTCTAAATTAGCTAGCGTCCAACTTCTAATTAATTCTCCTTGATTCTACCCCCTTATTCATTATTTTTTGGATAATTAATAAATTTCTTGTTTTTTTTCCAATTCTAAATTTCCACCCGATTTTCCTATTAAGTTTATATCTTTTTCATTCTTAATTATATATTTTATTTTTTTACATTTACCACCCCTTTAAATAAAATTTCGTCCTACTTAACATTTGACATTTAATTTCCTGTAGTGTATGCGTACAAATTTTGGTTGTTACATTCTTCCCCCCTTAAGAACTTTCGTCCTCGAAAGTTTCTTGGTTCTTAAACAGATAAAGGTATTTGACTTTCAACTCTTCTTCTCGTTCCCATGTAGCTTCTTCTACTTGCTGATTTCTCCAGAGAACCTTCACAAAACTTATTTCTCGATTACGAAGTGACTTCTTTTCTCTTGCTAGGATGCAAACTGGAGTCTCTTCATATTCCAAGTTTTCACTTATTTGTAGAGGTTCATAATTTACTACATGTGATGGGTCAAACACGTATTTCCGAAGCATTGATACATGAAAGACATTATGTATTGTAGAAAGGGTAGGTGGTAATGCTAATCGATAAGCTACTTGGCCAATACGTTCTAATATTTCAAAGGGTCCAATAAAGTGGGGCTAAGTTTGCCTTAATGCAGGTCTTGCAATTAACTGTGCTATTCGAGTTGTGAAGGTTTCTGGTATTAGTGAGATCTTAGCTCTTTCAAGGTCATCCATTATGTATTTGGAGATGGTAATTAGCGCTGCTGTATGAGCTGACTTTCTGCTAAGAGCATCAGCAACAATGTTAGCTTTTCCTGGATGATAGAGGATCTCACAGCCATAATCTTTGACTAATTCTAACCATCTTCGTTGCCTCATATTTAACTCTTTTTGTGTAAAGAAGTACTTAAGGCTTTTATGATCTGTATAAATTTGGATCTTTTTCCCATATAAGTAATGTCTCCATATCTTTAGGGCAAAGACTACGGCAGCTAACTCCAAGTCATGAACGGGATAATTTTGTTCATAAGGTTTTAGTTGTCTTGAAGCATATGCTATTACTTTTTCGTGTTGCATCAATACACAACCAAGCCCCTTCTTTGATGCGTTACTGTACATAATTAAACCCCCTGATCCGTCAGGTATAGTGAGAATAGGAGCTATGGTAAACTTTTCTTTTAGTTCCTGGAAGCTTTACCCACATGCTTGATTCCAGACAAAAGGATTATTCTTCTTGGTGAGGTTAGTTAAGGGTAATGCTATACTTGAGAAATTCTTTGCAAATTGTCTATAATATCCTGCTAATCCAAGGAAGCTACGCACTTCGCTGACTGTTGTTGGGCGAGGCCACTTGCTAACTGTTTCAGTCTTAGCAAGATCCACTGAGATTCCTTCTTGCTTTACAATATACCCTAGGTAGGCGACTTGTCACGTCCAAAACTCACACTTGGAGAATTTGGCATATAACTTTTCATTTCTTAATATGGAAAGGACGTCCCTAAGATGTTTTTCATGTTCTGCCTTAGACTTGGAATAGACCAAAATATCATCTATAAATATGATCACGAAGTTATCAAGATAGTCCTTAAAAATTCTATTCATCAAGCCCATGAATGCTGCTCGGGCATTCGTTAATCCAAAGGGCATCACAATGAATTCATAATGCCCATATCTTGTTTGGAAAGCAGTCTTGGGTATATCAGACTCCTTGATTCGTAGTTGATGATATCCATATCGTAAATCTATTTTGGAGAATACTGAGGCTCCTTGTAATTGGTCAAATAGGTCATCAATGCGTGGGAGTGGGTACTTATTCTTTATTGTCAACTTATTCAACTCCCGATAATCTATACATAAACGCATTGATCCATCCTTTTTCTTAACAAATAAGACAAGTGCTCCCCATGGAGACACGCTAGGGCGTATAAATCCCTTATCTAACAATTCTTGTAATTGTATTTTGAGTTCTTTTAATTCCGCAGGTGCCATTCTATATGGTGCTTTAGATATTGGTTCAGCTCCGGGAATTAAATCTATACAAAATTCTATTTCTCAACTAGGTGGTAAACTTGGTAGCTCTTCTGGGAATACATCTTTAAATTCTCTTATTACGGGAATAGCCTTAATTTCATCCGTTTGGTTTCGTAAATCCCCTACACTTGCTAAATATGCCCAAGCCCCATGGTTGAGCAAATGTTTAGTTTTTAAGGCTGAAATTATTCTTGGGGCTGATGGTATATTAGAACTTTTAAACTTAAACTTGGTTCCTGTTGGAAAGGTGAATATGACCTCTTTATTTTCGCAATCTATGCTTGCATAGTTTGCTGCTAACCAATCCATACCTAGTATTATGTCAAAATCATTTATGTCTAGGATGATAAGGGTCACCCCTAGTTTATGTCCTGATACTGACAATTCATAGTTTTCTACTACTGAGTTGGCCAACATAGATACTTCGGCAGGAGTAGCTACGGATAGAATGTAGCCTGAGGGCTTTGATGTTAATTGAGCATGTTGTGCAAATGTTGTAGAGATGAATGAATGACTAGAGCCCGAATCAAATAAAGTGAAGGCATAATACCCAAGGATGGATAATGTACCTGTAACAATTGCATCTTGGTCCTCTGCCTCTTGACGTATAACAGCAAACACCCGTCCTTTCTGTTGTTGGGTAACCTTGTTACTAGTAGGCTGGGTGGTCTGGGTAGTTGATACTTGGTTGATGAACTTTGGGCAAGCCTTTGCATAGTGACCCGTCTGGCCGCAGTTGAAACACACCCCTAAGTTTCGAAAACATTGCCCCTGATGGTGTTTTCCACAATTTCTGCACTTAAGATATGTGAATGTTTGACTCTCCTATTGTGACTGTACGCTCTGAGCGCTTTGAGAAATTTTTTTTGCTTGCCGTTGTGAACATTGGAAGCCCTGTTGGGTGAATTTCCTCTTTTGATTTGGCATGAATCCTCGTTCAGAAGTTGAGGTTTTAGCAGCAAGATCTACTTCCATGAGTAAGGCCGACTCGAGGGCAAGGGCATACTCTTTGTGTCGGAAAGCAGTAACAATGCCTCGAATGCCTTCTCTTAATCCCCAAATAAACCTTTCTACCTTCTTCTCTTCTGTGTCCACTAGTTGAGGGACAAAGTGGGACAAGCGATCAAATTTTTGTTCATACTCTGCCACCGACATGTTCTCTTGACGAAGATTAAGAAATTCCACTTCCTTTTGATATCTCACTGTCAAAGGGAAATACTTGTTGTAAAAAGCCTGACAGAATTGCTGCCACGAGACTGTACCTTTGATTGTTCTTTGTGTGGATTCCCACCAGAACTTTGCATCGCTTCTCAATTGAACTTCCTGAATTCTCGAATGATCTTCGAGTCATTTGTATCATTGGTTATTGGTGTGGTGGACGAGGTTTTGTTTCCATTACTCATATTTTGTATTAGTATTTTTAGCGCCTCTGGTGTAAGTAACACGTAAGGCGTCTGTCCATGACCTTGATTTTGATCCCTTGTGGATTCACTTCGAGGTCTACCTCGTCGTGTTGGAGCCCTTTGTGGTGGCATATGGTACACACATTTTATTTTCATAATAAGGAAGCGATCTAATTTTAATTATTATTATTTTTTTAACTCATACCTTATGTTTACTAAATTATTTACTAAATTACTTGTTTGAAAATTCCACTTACCAGCGTATTTGACATAACGGTGGGCATCACTTAACAAGCCGAACCATCAACATCACGACTCTTCTAATTAATGGAGCCTAATTGGCTCAAATGCTCTGATACCAACCTGTAACGACCAGATCCTTACATATTATGGTCCGACCGGTACGACATGCATGCTTAGACTTTTCTATTATGAGATGAGTTTTGGTAAAAATCTCAAAAGAACATATCTAAGATTTTATTAATTAGGTAGAAAACTATATAAAAAGTTTATTTTACAAAAGACCAGAATCCATAAAACACTAGCGTAGTGATACAAAAATGCATATGCCTATAATAGTGCGTTTAATGGTTGGCCATTTGAGCGACGTCTAGTTCTACCACCTACGTTGTATCCTTACCTACAAAGTCTGTAAAAATAGGATGAGTATATAATATACCCAGTAAGTAGTTCTCACATAGGGTAGTGACCAAATGCACAATCACATGCAACATGTCCTGAAAATATATGATTTGGACTGAAAACATATAATAACATGTGGTGGTCGGTTATGATTCTAACGTAAATTTCTCCACCCTGATAAGAAGATGAGGACTTAGACGAAACTAACCCATCTGATGATTAGTGGGTTATGCAGTCAGTAGGGTCAGAGTCGCATCTAACATCAACCATTAACATAAACGTAAGATTGGACTAGAGGGGTGACACCATACATACCATGTTAGTCCCTAGCATAAACTTGACATAGAATTGGGTCTAGAAGGGTGCAACCATACATGCCCTGCTAGCCCTAGAAGCATAACCTTTATCTAATTAAAATTTAATCTTATGAACAAACATAATGCATGGGGTCCCTTGTCGATAAACGTATTTTAAACATGTAATGCAACATAACAATAACATAATTATGCAACATATTAAAGATACACTACCATGAAACACTTAAAGAGAAGGTGAGATAACTACTTACCTTGACTGCGATCCTAGTTATTCCTTATTATTCCTTATGGTTTAATCAGTAGAGCTTTCCCTCTTAAATTAGAAGGAAATTTGGGCAGCACTTCCCTTGCGTTTCCTCCTTCTAGCTAACAGAATTACTTCATCATTTTCACACGATTTTTTCTATTGAGTTTTGTTTGAGAATCCGTTTAGCATTCAGCCTAAAGCCTCCTATTTATAGCCGTTTCCAGCTTTTCTCTGTGTGACAACTCATCTTACACCTGGCTTCTTTAAAATTACTTAGGTTTAAGAATTTCTCTTAATAAGACACCTAATTTTGGTTAACGTTTGCCCTTACGTCTTCAACCTTTGTTTGTATTCAATTTTAGGGTTCTCCATGTATAATCTATAAGATCGTGGCCAAATTCAATGCATAATCCACTCTTCTGTCCAAATATCGATCTTTCTGTTCTCAGAATCTCGCTCTCTCTAGCATTCTCGCTGGTTTGGCTCTCGCTCTCGCTCTCGCTCTCGCTGGTTTGGCTCTCGCTCTCACTCTCACTCTCGCTTTCACTCTCGATCTCTCTCCCGCTCTCGCTCTCGCTCCCACTCTTTTCCACTGTCTTGCTGAGAATCTCGCTCTCTCCACTCTCACTCTCTCCAATTAGTCCACTCTCACTCTCTCCATTTTTCTCTCCAATCTTGCTAGTTTTCACTTGTGGGTTGCCTTCACTGCTTGTGGATTCCACTTCCCCGTTTTAACTCTTTCAAATTTTAAGAGTATATGGGCAATTAATTCACCTCCAATTCTTCCAAGGAGCAGTGCCCAAACAAAAAGTTATCTACTGCCCTTTGTCTCCTAAATTAGCTAGCGTCCAACTTCTAATTAATCCTCTCTGATTCTGCTCCCTTATTCATTATTTTTTAGATAATTAATAAATTTCTTATTTTTTTTCCAATTCTAAATTTCCACTCGGTTTTCCTATTAAGTTTATATATTTTTCATTCTTAATTATATATTTTATTTTTTTACATTTACCACCCCTTTAAATAAAATTTCGTCCTGCTTAACATTTGACATTTAATTTCATGTAGTGTATGCGTACAAAATTAGGTTGTTACAACATTATATCAGAGTTTACCCCTCAAGTAGGAGAGAAAAAAGTATTTTTACCTCCCACATGCTATACATTAACACGAGCTGAGAAATTGAGCTTTTGTAAAGTACTATCGAAAATTAGAGTACCTGAAGGCTATTCATCGAACATTCAAAGTTTAGTGTCGCTCACAGATTTGAAACTTTACAGACTTAAATCGCATGACCATCATGTTCTTATGCAATAATTATTACCGGTAGCCATTCATGATATTTTACCCAAACATGTAAGACTTACAATTACTCACCCATGCTTCTTCTTTAATGCTATATGTTGCAAGGCGATCGATTCATCTCAGTTAAAGGGTATGCAAGAGGATATCGTTGTCACCCTATGCCTCTTAGAGAAATATTTTCCTCCATCATTCTTCACAATAATGGTACACCTTGTAGTGCATCTCGTAAGAGAAGCTAAGTTTTGTGGACCTATTTATTTGAGGTGTATGTATCCTTTTGAACGACACATAAAAGTGTTGAAAACTTATGTACGAAATAGAAATCGACCAGAAGGATGTGTTGGAGAAAATTATATTGTTGAAGAGACTATAGAGTTTTGTTCTGAATTTGTATATGGTGTTAATTCTATTGGGCTAAACTCATTAACAAAAAAAAGTGAATTCAAACATTGATAGAGGATTGTCAGCTGCTTCTTTTATCAGATCGAGTAAGGATGAGTTGGATCAAGCTCATCTTTATGTCATTCAAAATGTAAATGATGTGCTTTCTTATGTCGAGTATGTAGATCTCCATCTTATTCTCGTTTGAGGTTACTTGATTATTCAATAATCTACTAACTTTGTCATTTATAATAGGCAACATATGGATATTTTTTCTAAGTTGAATTCTGGGAAAAATAAAAGTAGAAAGTGGCTTCAAGAAGAGCATAATCGTACATTCAATCGGTGGTTGTCCACACAGGTAATCTCTAGAGACCTACTATTTAATGTATAATTAAATGTTAACTACTAAAATATTATGAAATATATCATAGGTTGCACTAGCTCTCGAAGTTCCCAAAAATTCCATATCGCCTTCTTTGAGATGAATAGCTGATGGGCCTTGTCCAACTATGGCAAATATTCTGGTTATGTGGTAAATGGTTACTACTATCACATAAAGAATCGCGGTGATTTAGAAGGGTTCAAAATATTGGAGTTACTATAACGGCTACCGCAATGCAAGTCTCTAGTGCTAAGGATAAAAGGCCCGTCATGTCAGATATGACCTTTTATGGTGTAATACAAGAAATATGGAGCTTGACCATCATGGATTATCATTTATTTTATTCAAATGTAATTGGGTTGAGAATAGAACTGGAGTCAAAACAGACGAGTTTGGGTTTACTATAGTGGACCTCAATTGTATTGGAAAATGCCCAATGTTGATACATTTACTGAGATTGATGATACAACATCCATATACATTAGACATGATTGTGAGGGTCGATGGGTTGATAAATAATGTATTAAACATGGTATGTCATTTACTATAGTTATATGTATTTAAATATTAAGATTATATGTTTTTTATGTGAGTATATATATATATATATATATTTTGTGCAGATTTACATGGAAACTTCAACAAGTAACAGCGAGGATGATAGAAATATGATCCCACAAAAACATAGCAGAATAAGTATACCACGTGGCCCAACTACAATGTCTGAGTTGGCACCAATAAGGACATCTGGCCAACGGTTGACTATCGATTATAATGAACATGGACAACCGGTTGGATCTGGAGCAAAGAAGATGCAGAGTTATATAGGAGTTTGTGTTTGAAAACAAATTTCTATAACGTATGATTCTTGGAAAAAAGTTCCAAACCATTTAAAAGACAAACTTTTTGATTGTGTAGCGGTATGTTTTCTAAACTTTTAATTCATGTGCATAGTAGTTTATTAGTTTATTGTTAACTACTTTTTTCATTGTGCAGATGTCGTTCAATGTGGACTCTAAGTCCAAACATTGTATACTAATGTCTGCATCTAGGAAGTTTCGAACTTTCAAGACAACGTTGACTCAAAAGTTCATACTTCCATTTAAGGATGAACCCTCGGTCTTGTAATTTCCACCCCAACAATATTCTCATATAGAGCAAGATCATTGGACATCGTTCGTCAATGAATGATTGAGTGAAGAATGGGAGGTAAGTCATTCACAATAAATTACATGTCAACATTATCATTGTTTTGATAGGTAACTTCAACTAGATTTGTTGTACAGAAAACAGTCATCTTCAAAAAGAAAGACGTGTGAAATGTGTATATAATCACCATATTTCTTGGAAAGGCTACGTAAATCTTGCCTAAGAATTAGTGAGTTATTCGACTTAAATTAAATCTTTTATTCTAATATGTTTATGCTAATTAAATATGTATGTCATGTAGAACCTATCGAATGACCCTTCTTATCGGGCGACTTTATGGAAAGAAGCAAGAAAATGAAAGAATAATGAATACTCTAATGAAGTTACTCGAGAATGTGCCAATCGGATTGTAAGTATATATTATGCAAAATTTAAGATGACATATATATAAGTTTAATATGATATAGATATTGTGTGAAAATTGTAATATGTTTTACAAGATAAATTGACTGAAGTTCATGAAGGTGAAGATGTTCTCACCGAAGCATTGAGTATGGAAGAACATTGGGGACATGTTAGAGGAATGGATGATTTTGTTTCCCATTCTCAATATTTCAAATTAGCAAAACCAAAGCCCTCTATGAGCCAAGAAATTGAAGGAGGCTCTAGTAAAAAAAAAATGTTCGACATGATAAAGTGTCAAGAGAAAGAACTCGCAGCAAACAATCTCATCAGTCCAAAACATCAATTGGAAGTGTTGCACTAAGTGCATCTGAAGAAGATACTGAGAAGATGTCTAAAGAAGATTTGGAGGTAATTTATTTGTTGTGACTTTTAAATTTTAATCATATTGTACGTGCTTAACCATGCATGACATAAGTTCTTTTAAATTTGTTAAGGAGACACCATGCCACTTGGCTATAGGAACTGTAGATAATATTGTTGCAGTAGCCACAGCATTTGATGATGATGTGTCATGCTTAACTGTTAAAGTTCTGATTGACATTGTCATTGGAGAAGATTTGCCTATACCAATTCCTGTGAAGGGTAAAATAGAGTTCTTAAAGCAAGCAATGGGCAACTTCGTAAAATGGCCTCGTGAACTTGTAGTTATGGTTGATGAGAAAAAAGTATGTCTCTTTTTTAGTATATGAGTTTGGTTATTTATTATTTTTCCTACTTTGAATTTTTGTAACTTTGGTTATGGTAGGATCATTCACCAATTAAGAGCTTAAGCCAGTTCTCCAAATATACTAACGTAAATTTGGACGAGCATATATTTGGAAGAGACAAATTTATTTATTTAGGCCGCGATGATCTGATCCAATATTGCAATATGGTTGAAATAGGCTACATGTGTATTTTGACATACATTGCGTAAGTATTACTCATCTAGATTCACTCATGTATACTTTGTTTCATGTTGATAAATAATAACTTTTACTTTGTTTAGGTATCTTTGGGATGAATGTGGTTGTGATATTATGAAGAAGTTTTTTTTAAAATTGATCAAGCAAGAATATCGCCACATGTGAAGTCTCAAGATATCCAATCCAAAAATTTAGCCAATCAACTAGAATTGGCTAATTTAGACCAATTAGTCCTCATTCCATATAACACAGAGTAAGTAGATACAAGTTCTTAAGTTATTTTTAATTTGTATTATACATGTACTAATATTTCAAAATTGTTGCTTATTATAGTTATCATTGGATATTGATTGTAATCAATCTACAAGAAAATTGTGTTTATGTTTTGGACTCTCTTCGAAGTAAGGTTCAAGAGGATTTTCATGGAGTTATAAATATGTAAGTGTAATTGAACTTTCTTAGCTCTTAATTGAAGTATTTATGTTTAACTAATGTTTTTAAACTATTTAGTGGATTAAAAACATGGCAAGTCAAGCACGATCTCCAACACTATTGGTCTTCTCCAAAATGGAAACCTGTAAAGATAAATTTGCATTCATTTTTTAACAATTTATGTTCATTTGACTTCTTTATAACAAGTTAACAATTGTTTTCAACTTCTTTATATGCAGTGCCCTCGTCAATTAGATTCTGTAGGATGCGGGTACTATGTGCAAAAATATATACACGAAATAGTGCATAATCCTACTACTCCTATTACTAGCCTCGTACGTAAATTATTTATTTTTTTATATAGTAGTAGCTTTAATTTAATAAATGGACGTAAACTTATGTTGAATTTATCTTTTTTTTCCTTTTTGTAGTTCAATACAAAAGCTGCATATACGCAAGGAGAGATCGATGTAATTTGGACCCAATGGGCAAGTTTTATTGGCCGATTTGTGTAAGGATGTAATTCTTGTTTTTTGTCTCAATAGAATGTAAATGCTAGCTTAGAATGAATGTAAATTTATCTAACCATGATCTTTTTGAATGGAATTAGTACTAATTGATATTTGTGAATGAGAGAAATGATGGCTTGGTGTAAGTATTCTATGAAAGTCTGATTTTGGTATTGTGATTCTTGTTTGTGGATAAATTTATAGGTGGAAGACATGATCTGTTTATTATTGGAAGATTTAAGTGTAATATATTTTTTGTATTCATGGGGTATTCGGTGTTAAATATTCATGGAATTAGTACTAATTGATATTTGTGAATGAGAGAAATGATAACTTTGGTGTAAGCTATATTCTATGAAAGTCTGGTTCTGGTATTGTTTTGCAAATTTTGGTGGATAAATTCATACGGAAGACAAATATTGATGAGTATATGTAATGGATTGGAAATATTGATTCTTGTTTGTGGATAAATTCGTATGTGGAAGATAAATATTGAGGGGCTCGCCATGCAAATTTTTTTATACTTTTTAGTATAAAACAACGACGGACATTTCCTGACCCAACATGAGACATATAATGTCGTTTTTAACTTATTTGACCAAAAAAATGGATTCGACAATGGAATTTTTTTAAAAAAAACGGATGGATTCGGGCTTCAATGTCGGTTAAGAATTAAAAAAAAATAGGCTTTAATGTCGGTTGCAACCGACAGGCTTTAATCACTAAAGACCTTTAATGTTGGTTGTAACTGACATTAAAGACCTTCAATGTCGGTTGCAACCGACATTGAAGGCTGTGTTATTGGTGTTATTGAAGCCCTTTAATGTCGGTTTAAAACAAACATTAAAGGCAATCGACATTAAAAGGGCTTTAACAACACTATCTTTAATGTCGGTTGTCAACCAACATTAAAGCCCTTTAATGTCGTCCGAATTTCTTCTAGTGAAGGAATTAAGAAGTTGGAAAATGAAATTACATGGAATGCATTGTTATTATCTCATTTAGATCCTCATATAGATCAATATAAACTTGCAAATAAGTTATCAAATGCATTTATAGATACAAAGAAAGTAACTAAGTCACATATACCAGCTACAAACATTCCATAAAAATTTGATATTCCAACACAATAAGTTGTCACTAATGAGTCTAGAACACGCCAGAAGGTTGGTAGACCAGTGGGTTCCAAAGATAAAAATCCTTGAAAAAGAAAAATAATTAATAGTAAAAAAGACTTGGTTGAGGATGCAAATACTCATGAAGAAATTCATGACATGGCTAATGAAGAAGGTGGAATACAAAAAGATAATAATGAAATTTTAATAAATTATGTCATGACAAAAAAAGATAGAATTGAACTCATATAGTTATTGACAAAATTCTTGCGTATAATGTTGATCTTGATATTATATCTGAAAATGAGGATTTTGAACCGAAATCTATTGAAGAATGTCAACATATAAAAGATTGACTTCAGTGGAAAGAAACAATCGAAGTAAAATTAAACTCACTTTCAAAATGTTTGGACCAGTAGTCTAAACACCAGAAGGTGTCAAACCTGTAAGATACAAATAGGTATTTGTGAGGAAAAGAAATGAAATAATGAGGTCATAAAAGATATAAAGCAAGATTAGTTGCACAAGGTTTTTCACAAAGATCTGGTATTGATTATAAAGAGATGTATTCTCCGGTGGTGGATGCAACTATACTAAGATATTTAATTGGTCTGACTGTGTATAAAAGTCTAGATATGCATCTTATGAATGTAGTCACAACATATTTATATGGATCTCTTGATAATGATATTTATATGAGAATCCCAAAAGGATTTAAGGTGCCTAAAACATATAAACCAAATTCTCGGGAATTGTATTCAATAAAGTTACAGAGATTGCTACATGGATTGAAACAATCAGGACGAATGTGGTACAATTGCCTGAGTAGATATTTGTTGAACGAAGAATATCAAAACAATCCTATATGTCAATGTGTTTTTATAAAGAAATCACAGTCAGAATTTGCTAATATAATTATATATGTTGACGACTTAAATATAATTGGACTCCTAAAAAGCTTTCAAAGGCTATAGAATAATTTAAGAAAGAACTAGAGATGAAAGATCTCGGAAAAACAAAATTTTTTCTTGGCTTGCAAATTGAGCATTTAGCAGATGAGATATTTGTTCATTGGTCAACTTATACTGGAATAGTTTTGAAAAGATTTTATATGGAAAAAGCACATTCATTGAACATTCCAATGGAAGTTCGTTTACTAGATGTGAAGAAAGATATATTTCGACCTCGAGATGATAATGAAGAACTTTTTAGTCCTGATGTACTATATCTTAGTGCAATTGGTGCACTTATATATCTTGTTAATAATACAAGACTAGATATTGCATTTTCAGTAAATTTATTAGCAAGATATAGTTTTTCTCCAACAAAAAGACATTAGAATAAAATTAAGCATATACTCCGTTATCTCCGAGGAACGATCTACATGGGTTTGTTTTATTCAAATAAATCAAATTTTTGATCTAGTTGGTTATGTAGATTCTCGATATTTATCTGATTCACACAAAGCTACATCTCAAACAGGTTATCTGTTCACATGTGAAGGAACTACTATATCATGACGATCGGCGAGACAAACCATAACAGCTACTTCCTCAAATTATGCTGAAATTCTTATAATTCACGAGACTAGTCGAGAATGTATATGGCTAAGATCAATGATTCAGCATGTTCGTGGAACATGTGGTTTGTTTCTAGTAAAAATCTTCCAACGATGTTATATGAAGACAACACAGTATGCATATCCCAAATCAAAGGATAATATATTAAAAGTGATAGAACAAAACATATTTCATCGAAAGTTTTCTACACTCATGATCTTGAAGAAAATGACGACATCACTGTACAAAAAATTTGTTGAAAGATAACCTAACAGACTTACTTACAAAGGCATTACCTACCGCAATCTTTGAAAAACAGGTGCACAATATTGGAATGCGGCAACTCAAAGATCTCAAGTGATATTTCCATGGGGGGATTAAATATACATTTTAAGAGTATCAGATTATATGAAATTTGTACTATTTTTTCTTCACAATGATTTTTTTTCCTAGTGGATTTTTTCCTAGTAAGGTTTTAATGAGACATATTTCATACATAATGAGCATCTAAAGAGGAGTATTATAAATATGTTAACTTAGGTGTAATGTAGATGCTCATAATTAGTGTCTATTGGCCATATGTCACTTATCTATTACCCCATGTGTCTCTAGATTACATACTAGTAATATCCATATAATCCACCTCCTACTTGCCAAATTGCCTATAAATAATGGCATTTGGTGGATTTCAAAAAACAAATATATATTGGGGATCAATCCAAAAAGTTGGAAGAAAGTAGAGAAATCTGTTTTTTGTTATTTTATTTACTTTTTATTATTTATTTGTTTTATTCTATATTATTATATTGTATTATATTTTCTCCATATCCGTATTCTCGTTGTGTGCTGTTGTACTTTTCAAATTCACAATACAAATATGTTTTTGGTTTTTTGTTTATAAAAATAGAAAACCAAAAATTGTAACCAAACAGATATGCTTTTTGGTTTTTAAAAACTGAAAATCAAAAATAAATTTTCAAAAACTAAAAATCAAATGATTTTTGGAATGTGCCTAATGTATTCCATTTTAATATAAGTGAATTGGTTTTGTAAATATTTCAGTTTTTTGTTTTAATGTTTTTGGTTTTTGTTTTTTTGTTTTTAGTTTTTTTTCAAAAAAACATTAATGTTTTATAACTGTTTTCTTTGTTTTCATAAAACAGAAAATCATTTATTTTTAATTTTTTAAAATATAGTCTATAAACACTCATTTCACCTCAAATTTTTTAAGCTTTATTATCTATTTTTTTTTTCAAAAATAAAGAAAAAAATTTGAAAACTAAAAAAGGATAGTTTTTAAAATTTTGAATATAGCTAAGAATTCAACTCTTGTATATAAGAAAGATACAAATCATGATAAGAACTGAGAGGAAATAGACTTAATTTTCAAAAATCACAAACGAAATGATTATCAAACATGACCTAATTTTTTTGTTTCATGTTTTTTCTTTAAATTTCAGACTTGTTTTTTAGACTTTGAAAATTAAAATTACCATCATAGTAGAAAGTTTTAGTCGAAATTTTGAGATTTTAAGGCTCGAAATATTGCCGGGGGAGGGGCAAGAAATTTGATTTTCCCCAAATTTCTTGAAATTTTCGTAGAAATTTTGAGTTTTTTTTTTTTCTTTTTAACTATTAGCTATGCTAGTTCAATGGAATTTTCTCTCTTACCATATATATTTTTTTTAATTTTCAAGAAACTATATATTTATTTTTAACTTCATTTGAAACTTTTTTCATTGAATTTTTATATCATTTCACCTCAAAATTGAATTGATGTGAGTTTTATTTTTTTTAACCATCCAAAGCTTTCATGTTCAAGAAATCAAAATTGAAAAAAATAACCTATATTTATTTTTAACTCCATCCAAACATTTTTCACTGAACATCATTTCATTTCAAACTTGAGTGGATGTGAGTTCTCTACTATTCCTTTCATTTTCTCTCAAGTTCTATCTAGTTGAAAAGTTTTCTTCTTTCTTTTGAAATTATTTTGTTATTTTTTTCATTTTTTTTTTAATTTCTACTCTCGCATAGATATTTTATAATTTGCATCTAAATTTCATCTTTCATCATAGAAATGATGATTAAAAATGATCAATTATAATTTATTTTAGCCACAATTAAAGTTTCATTAACTAACTATAACAATTTTGACAATTTCTATCAATTTCCATAAAGTTTCTCAATATTTTCATCAGATAACAATTTTGATAATCAATACTACGTCTTTATGAAAAACCTTGTGCAACTAGTCTTGCTTTGTATCTTGTGACCTCATTATTTCCATTTCTTTTTCTTATAAATACCTATTCTTATCCCATGAGTTTGACATTTTTTTGTGTTCGGACTACTGATCCAAAAATCTACCGTTTTGAAAGTGAGTTTAATTCTGCCTCAATTTCTTCTTTCCACTAAAGCCATCTTTTCTATGTTGACATTTTTCAACAGATTTTGGTTCAGGATCCTCATTTTCAAATATAATATCAAGAGCAACATTATATACAAAAATGTTGTCAATAACTACATTAGTTCGATTCCATCATTTTCCTGTCATGACATAGTTTATTGAAATCTCATTATTATCTTTAAGTATTTCACTTTCCTCACTAGTCATGTCGAGGATTTCTTCATGGGTATTTACATCCCCAACCAAGTCTTTTTTACTATTAATTATTTTTCGTTTTCTAGGACTTTTATCTGTGGAACCCACTAGTCTACCACGGTTTTAGTGTGTTCCAGACTCATTAGCGACAAGTTATTGTGTTGGGATATTATTTTTTTTATGGAACATTTGCAGCTGGTATATGTGATTTAGTTACTTTCTTTGCATCTATAAATGCATCTGATAATTGATTTGTTATATTTTGCAAATGAATTATTTTCTGAACTTCAAGTTCACATTGATCTGTACAAGAATCTAAATGAGACAATAACAATGCATTGCATGTAATTTCTTTTTCCAATTTCTTAATTCCTTCCCTAATGTTAAAAAATTTGTCTCGTTAAAATGACAATCAATAAATCATGCAGTAAATACATCACTCGTCAGGGGTTCAAGATATTTAATAATTGAGGGGAATCATATCCAACTATATTCCTAACCTCCTTTGAGAACCAATCTTAGTGCGTTGTGGTGGGGCAATTGGAATATATACTGCACACTAAAAAAATTTCAGATGGAAAATATTTTGCTCATGACCATAAGCTAATAGTAATGACGAATACTTATGATAAGCTACTAGCTTGATCCGTACAAGTTACGCTACATTCAAAATAGCATGTTCTAATACAGATGAATGAAGCTTAGCTCTCATAAGTAATGGTCTTGCAATTAATTGCAAACGTTTTATGAATAATTCTGCTAAACCATTTTGTGTATGAACATGAGCTACAGGATGTGCAACATTTATCCCAATTGACATACAATAATTATTAAAAGCTTGGGATGTAAATTCACTAGCATTATTGAGACAAATGGTCTTGATTGTATAATCAAAAAATTGTACTCTTAACTTAATTATTTGAGCAAGTAATCACACATATGCAAGATTTCGACTTGATAATAAGCACACATGTCACCATCTACTGGATGTATCTATTAATACTAGAAAATATCTAAATGGGCAGTCCACTTAATGGGTTAGTAGGTCCACATTTATCACCATGAATTCGTTCTAAAAATGCAGGTGATTCAGTCCCCACTTTAGCTAGTGATATTGGTTTAGTTATTAATTTTCCTTGAGAGCAAGCATCATATGATAATTCATTAGATTGAATAATCTTTGGTTCTTCAATGGGTGTCCATTTGAATTCTCAATAATTCTTCTCATCATTATGAATCTTGAATGACCCAATCGGTCATGCCAAATTGTAAATATGTCTGAATTCATGAACTTTAGGTTCATTATTGCATATGTTTTAATTACTCGTATATAAGTATAATACAATCCATAAGATAAAGCAACAAATTTTCCAATATACGTTTTTCATTTGAGACAGTACAGATAATCTGTAAATATTCTACATTATTATTACTATCAGTCTCAATATGATAACCATTGCAACGTATATCTTTAAAACTTAGAAAATTTCTCTTTGATTGACTAGAGAACAATGCATTGTCAATTATAAATTTTGTTCCTTTAGGCAAAATAATATTTGCTTTTCAAAATCTTCGATCAAGTTTGTAGAACTTGATATTATATTTACTTTTACTTTCAATATTGTCAATTTGTAAAAGTATTTTTTATTTGTAAGTATTATATGTGTAGTTGCACTGTCTGCCAAACATAGATCTTCTTTACTCATTTTTAAACACCCAACATATGAAAATGATCAATGTTTCTTTAGGACCTACCTTCAACGATGGAAGCAACATGAACTCGTGTTGATAACATGTTGTGAAATTGAGGAGCACTACAGTAACACGGATATGGAGAAAATATAATATAATAATATATTTATAAAATAATAAATAAATAAGTATAATATAATATAAAATAAAATAACTAAAATTATAAAATTGTATAATATGAAAATTAATGGAATTTTGAAGTAGATTTCTCATTAATGTGCATTCTTTTAAGATCCACCAAATGCCACTATTTATATACAAAGTAACAAGTAGGATATGAACTTACATGAATTATTACTAGGCATATGGACAATATGAAAAATCACACATCGCTTTTAGGACACTAAGTATTGGACATATACTTTTATGATATTTATAATAAAATTCTATTCTTAACACTTTAGTATTTTTTTAATAAAAATTATTTTATGTGACATTATCTTATCAACAATTATAATATATAAGTCGTCATACATGATGCATTGAGATAAATAGTCTTACCAAATTTTAATTATATATCATTATCAGTCCTTTTCAAGTAAAGGAAAAATTAAGATGGGTTTCCCATGATTGACTTCGAATTTCTTTTCCTTTATAAATCTTTTAATTACTCTATTATTGGGATTATTATTAAATCAATTTTTATTTTGAAATGTCTAATGAAGAGACATTAGCATGTTTGCAAGGACCAAAGTTCAGCTTTCTTTATCCTTCCCGAGGGTTTCGTCAACAAGTTTGAGAGTGAGATTTTATTTATGGAATTTTGAAATAGTAATTATTATCTCATATACAAGAATGGCCTTTGAATTACATGAGGCCAGCTCAATTGGGAATAAAGTGGAGGGTGGCCAATTTGACTCAAGGGTATAAGGTGCAATTCAACAACTTAATATCAAAGATTGAAGAATGATCAAATGTCTCTTTCTTGATGACAAATCTTGATTGACTGACACTAGAAACCAATTCGAGAAAGAAAAAGCATAGAATATCCTATTCTATGACCAAAATCTTTAGAGGTGAAGGAAAAGGTCTACTAGGAACTCAATTCTCATTTCTAAAACTATGGCTATTACCAAAACTCTCTTAACAATTAAGGTATTACAGACAATGTGGCTAGTACTATATCAATGCCCCAATTTTTTTTTTTTTTTTTTTTTTAGGCCACGTGTTTCCTCAATTGTAAATTCAATATTAATTAGCAACTACAGACTAGGTGAGATTGAGAAGGAAAAGGTCCACTATATTTGATATATGTACATATCATAATGACTCTACAAGGAGGAAGTCAATTCTCATTTCTAAAAGAGAAAAATTTGGGTGCTCCCTTGAATGCACCTATGCATCTCAAGTATTGTCCAATAAAATTGTGTCATGTGGTATTTTTGGTTTTTTAAAAGATTTTTTTTGTAATTACATTTTTGTGTGGTTAATAAATAGAGAATATAAGGATTAGATGCACTAATCATTGCTCTTTCTAAAACTCTTGCTATAACCAAAAATCTTTTACAACTAAGACAGTAGATATATTGTGACAAATATTATACTGATGTCTATTTTTTTTTTTTTGTAGGTGACATGTTTCCTCAATTATAAATTCACTATTAATTAATACATGCAGATTTATGTGAGATTGTTTTTGTTGAGATTTACACGTCAACTTAAATAATAAAGATTATTTGATTTACCCTTTTTTCATAAGCTGCAATTTTTTTTTTTAATTGCATGAATAACAATTCTATCTATAGAAGATTATAATTTAGAAAGCAAGAAATTCGTCACATTCTTCAACTTTGTTTTAAAGGTCAAAATTGCTGAGGTAAACTTTGATCTCTTTTTTCAGTTCAATTGCTTCAATTTCCTGTTTCTTGGATATATTTTTAGTATTTTTCAAATTTTTAATTGGATAAGCACAATTTTTTATTTATTTTTTTCTGTTAATATATATATATATATATATATATATTTCTTTAAATTGATTAATTTGATTTTGAATCTATGGATTTTGAATCTATAGTTTATTTCTTCTTTTAAAAATTAGATTTGGTGTGTGTGTTTTAATGAAATTAATAGTTTTAAAATTGAAGAGTTTTGGATAGAGTGTATTGTTTTAGTAGATATAGGATTTATAAGTTTAAAAGTAATATTTTGATTTAAATTTTTTTAGGTTATTCCGATCTCATTTACTGAGAATGGATAGAGTTGAGATAGGAATGGACTTCTGAGAATTATTTCTTCATCCAAATCTTTGACCAATATGAAAGATTTTCTTTCTTTCTTTTTTTTAGTACGACATTGATGTACGTTTGAAAGTTTATGACAAATATTTAATCTTTGACCATTTACACCATATAAATTTTTAGATGCTTTCTCAAGGAATTTGGTAGGTCTTAGACCTTCTCAAATATAGTTTTAATCAGCACTTGTATCAATTAAGATTTTAGAAGTCGTACAATTTCAATCTTCAAGAATAGAACTTCCTAAATTTTCTACTACTTGTGAGTCTACTCAACCAATTACTTCTACAAACTTTCAAGAGTACAATTTAATAACACAATAAAATATATATATTCGAATGGATATCAAATTATCATTAAACCAAAAAGTTTAAATTGATTATCAGGATGTTAAAAAGAATTTTAATCCCTTTAAAATATTCTTGGCACCTTTGCTTGGGTGATGATCTCAAAGGTTGGGTTGGGTTTACATAATTGAATGTGTGGACTATTTGACATATTTAAAGGTGCAAAAAATAATATTATATAAATTTTAACTTAAAATTTATTAAAATCATCCTGGGATTTAACTTGTTTTAAATAGTCATTTCATCTTAAACAAATCTAAGACAACAAACAGAAAATAGACTCAGGAGAGGCACAATAGAGTGTGGATGAGGGGATCAGGCCATTCCAACCTTAAACGTATGCCTCGTGTCCCTCTTCTGGGACATGCCCTTTTTTAGGTCCACAATTGGAGACAAGTGAGTCATTCGCCCCACAAGCCTTACCTAACTTCAGAGGTCAAGACAAAGGCTGACCCTAGCAACTACAGTGGATTTTCTTATGTAACCTTAATCTAGTCTTCTTTCTAAAGATCTTGCTTTTAACTCTTGGAAACTAACTTAAGTATCGTAGTTTCTATGACAGATACCATAACGATGAATACTATTCTAATCATTTTACAAATTATCTCTTCTTTCAAATTATAAATTTACCGTTGATAACATGTTGAAGGGTAAGTGAAACTTTTCATCAACTATTCGATTTCAAATCATTTGAAAACCCATCACTATCCTACCATAAATAGGAAAAAAAAAACCATCACCATTAGCTTATGACATTTGCTCACCAAACTTCAATTACTTTCCATAAATATATATATTAAATGAGAGTCGTCTTTCCACAAAACAGTGGATAGTATTATGTTACTACAAATATCACTGTTAAAGAATCTTTATCAATAAAGGATATGGAAAGTTATAGAGGGAGATCTAACAAAAACTACGTTTATTTAAAAATTTAAAAAAATAAAAAAAATAAAAAATAATATCCATAATTTTCTTTTTGACATTTTCATAAATTTGAAGAATTCAACTTTGTCGTTATTTGTTAACATGAAAATTCCTACGATAGGTGATCTCATACATGTATTTCAATATTTTACTAGGTATATTAATATGGTCCTAAGAAAATAATTATTTGGTTGTAAATGATCTTTATGTTTAACCCTATTCTAATGTTTTTTTTTTTTTTTTTTTGAATAAGGACTATATCTAACTAATAAATTTTACTAAAAATGTAATATTTGGTCTTGTATTATTAGCAAGATACATAAGGGCATAAATTACACTAAGATATGGTACTTCAGAGCCAATAAGTTCTTCATTATCATCTTGATGTCGAAATATATCTTTTTTATGTCTAGTGAACGAACTTCTATTGGAATATTTAATGGATGTACTTATCCATATAAAACATTTTCAAAATTTTTTTCTGTATAAGTTGACTGGTAAAAATATCTCATCTACTAAATGCTCAATTTGCAAACCAATGCAAAATTTTATTTTTCCTAGATCTTTTATCTCAAATTTTTGATTAAGATATTTTATTACCTTTGAAAGTTCTTGAGAAGTTCCAATTATGTTTGTAATCAACATATATAATTATAATAGTAAATCTAGACTATGATTTCTTTATAAAAACACAGGGATATATTAAATTGTTTTAATATCCTTCTTTCAACAAACATTCACTCTGACGATACCACATTCATCTTGATTGTTTCAATCTATATAGTGATATTTGTAACTTTATTGACTACAATTCCCAAGAACTTAGTTTATATGTCTTAGGTATCTTAAATCCTCCTAGAATTCTCTTATAAATGTCATTATCAAGAAATCTATATAAATATATTGTGGCTACATCCATAAAATGCATGTCCAGACTCTCATACACAGTCAGACTAATTAAAAATCTTAGTTGCATCCATCACTAAATAATATGCCTCCTCATAATCAATACCAGATCTTTGTGAAAAATCTTGTGCAATTAGTCTTGTTTTATATCTTGTGACCTCATTATTTTCATTTAAATTAAATTAACAAAACCCTAATTGATACTAAATAACAATATTGATAAAAAAAAAAGATAATTTATTCAATCAATATCAACCAATAAGAGCAAGTAATTAAAATTAAGTGCAAAAATAACTAGGAAAGGGTTAGAGAAGAAACACAGTGATTTTTATAGTGGTCAAACATAACCTACATCCACTTTCCCAAGTGCCTCTTAGAACTTCGATTAGAAAAATCTTCTTTGACTCTTTCCACAGATGAGAGTCGAATCTCTACCTTGCTCCTTTTATGGATTCAATAGAAAACCCGATCCTTTCCACATGTTAGGATTCAACCATTACAATGTTTTTCAATATTTAAATACATACAATAAACTCTCTAAATAGAGTGTGTATACAAATTTGAGCTCATACACTTTATTTTTCACAATATAATAGAACTTCCTCTCAAGAATTAGATGAAAATAAAGAAAATTGGAAGCTTGTAGGGAGAGAAACAATGGTGATTTTTTTTTTTTTTTTTTTGCTAATTTTGAGAATTATAAAATGTGAAAAGTTGATATAAATTTGGAGAAGATGAAGTATAAAAAGAGAGGAAGTAGGGCAAAAAGTGGATTTTAATTTGGGTTTATTGGATTGTTCAAAAATTAAATTGAATGGTAAAGATTTAAAATTAACTAGCCATTAAACACAAATAAAAACTAATATAATAATAATATATCTTTTAAAATCATTTCTTTAAAACCCAACAAAAAACAAGAGCCCACCATTTCTAAAAAACTAGCGGTTAGACACCAACATAAAATAATATTAAATTCATTTTTTTATTTAACAAAATCATTTTTTTTTCATAAAATCAATTTCTTTTAATTCTCTTTTCTTTCAATAAAAACTAAAATCTACCCATTGCAAATTTAAAGCCCACGTGTCACTCACCCGTATAAATTTAAGTGGCAATCTCTAATTGGTCTAATTTAATGATTAATTCGCTATGTCACGGTCTTGGATATTTTTCCATTACGTTTCTTTTTATATATCTTTTTCATCCAAACTTCGATTTAGGTGATTCAAGATGTGTCATCGTTGTTCCGAGCTTTATGCTATGGACTATTCAAAATAATAAAATTATCAGTAAAACAAAACTAGATTTGTTATCATCAAAATTTTAATTAATTAATTAATTTGAGATTAAGGGCCAAAAAAAGCCAACAATTTTTTTTATGTCGACATTCTTCAACTAATTTTGGTTCAAAATCCTCATTTTCAGATATAATATCAAGAGCAACCTTATATACAAAAATATTGTCAATAACCACATTAATTTGGTTCCATCTTTTTCCTCTCATGATATAATTTATTGAAATCTCATTATTATCATTAGGTATTTTACCTTCTTTACTAGTCATGTCAAGGATTTCTTCATGGTTATTTATATTATCAACCAAGTCTTTTTTGTTATTAATTATTTTTCTTTTTCGAGGATTTTTATCTTTGAAACTCACTGGTCTACCTCGCTTTTGGAGTGTCCTAAATAAGGGTGTACATAGTCCGGGTTGGAAGAATTTTGCGGACCAACCCAAAACCAAAAATTCGGGCAGGCTAATAAAGAACCTTATCGGTTCATTTTTGAAGGGTCAACCCAACCCAACCCAAGCCAAAAATTTCGGGTTGGGTCACCGGTTCTTTTTTTTTTTTTTTTTTTTAATTTTGAAGGACGACAGATCAACGTGAGGTCGAAAGTGTGAGGGCGGAGATGTATAGCCAGAAGCGTGAGATCGGAGTTTAAGCGTCAGACGTGAGGCACGATTTGTGTCTTCGAGTGTCCAAAAAACCGGAAGTCGGAGGCACGATTTGCGTCTTGCAAATGGAGCATCAGACGAGGGGAGGGAATCGAGGAGCATCAGACGAGGGGAGGGAATCGAGGGACGAGGGTTTGGCTTTAGGGGCGACGAGGCGAGGGGAGGGAGTCGAGGTTTGTTTGTTTTATTTTCTTAATATATATATATTTGGGTCGGGCAACTGGAGTAACCTGAGACCCGACCCGAAATTCAATTTTTTAACCCAACCTAACCCTTACAGTTTGGGTTGGGTAGGCCGGGTTGGTTGGGTTATTGGGTTTTTGAACATTAGTCCTAAATTCATTAGTAACATTTTATTGTGTTGGGATATCAATTTTCAATGGAATATTTGCAACTAATATATGTGACTTAGTTACTTTCTTTGCGATGCATTCCATGTAAATCTTTTTCCAACTTCTTAATTCCTCCCCCTAATGTTGGAAAATTTGTCTCATTAAAATGACAATCAGTAAATCGTGCAGTAAGTACATCACCAGTCAAGGGTTCAAGATATTTAATAATTGATGGAGAATCATATCCAACATATATTCTTAACCTTCTTTGAGGGCTCATCTTAGTACGTTGTATTGGAGCAATTGGAATAAATATCGCACATCCAAAAATGCTCAGATGGGAAATATTTGGCTCATGGTCATAAGCTAATTGTAACGGAGAGTACGTATGATAAACTACTGACCTAATATGTATAAGTGATGCAAAACATGCAAAATAGTATGATCTCATACAAATGTAGGAAGCTTAGCTCTCATAAGCAATGGTCTGACAATTAATTGCAAACGTTTTATACATGATTCTACTAAACAGTTTTGTGCATGAACATGAGTTATAAGATGTTCAACATTATCCCAATTGACATACAATATCAAAAACTTAGGATATAAATTCACCAGCATTATCAAGACGAATGGTCTTAATTGTATAATCTGAAAATTGTGCTCTTAATTTAATTAATTGGGCAAGTACTCTAGCAAATGCAAAGTTTCGACTTGATAATAAACACACGTATGACCATCTACTTGATGCATCTATTAATACCTTAAAATATTTAAATAGTCCCCTTGGTAGGTTGATAGGTTCGCGTATATCACCATGAATTCTTTAAAAAATGCAGGTGATTCAGTTCCCACTTTAGCTGGTGATGGTCTAATTATTAATTTGCATTGAGAGCAAGCATCACATGATAATTCATTGGATTGATGAATCTTTTTTGTTCTTCAATGGATATCTATTTGAATTTTTAATAATTCTGCTCATCATTATAGACTTTGGATGACCCCATTTGTCATGCCAAATAGCAAATATATCTTGATTCATGAACTTCAAGTTTCTTATTACATATGTTTCAATTACTTGTATCTAAATATAATATAATCAAGAAAATAAAGTAGACAACTCTTCCAGTAAGTTACAAAGCACTTGAGACAAATCAACATTTAAAAAAAGCTAAAAAACCCTCATGACAGATCCACGTTAAAAAGCAAGCTAAAAGACCCTAGAGACAAATCCGTGTTCGAGAACAAGCTGCAAAGTCCTCAAGACAAATCCACATTGAGAAAAAGTTGCAAAGCCCACGACACAAGTTTATTTTTCAAGAGAAAACATCAAATAATCAAAATTTAGAGTTTAACCTCACTATACTTAAATCAATACAAATATAAAGTTCATTTCAACGAATGAATTTTTTTTTTTTTGCCAAAAATCTCTTTGAGGGAAAATTGAAAAAAATCACCACTGAATTATAGTAATAGTTAAAATTGTTATTATTTGACCATAAAACTTACAATTGTAACAATCGTATAAATTTGAAAGATCAATTTTTATCATTTGAACTATAATTACTATAAGTTTGAATATTAAAATTTAAAACTTCCACAATTTGAAGGGCTCAAAAGTACTGTAATTAAAGTATGGGATGAGAGAATTGAACCTCAAAGTTCGAGATAGATAATATAAGTACTATGTCAGTTTTGGAAGGCTCAATTTTTATAGTAAAAAGCTTCGAAGTATAATTGCAACTACACGAATAGATGGTGCAATTCGCCCTAGAAAAAAATCAAAATGTATAAGTACATTGTAAATTTGAATTCGCTCTCTTACGCACTCGCATCGCACGTACTCACAGAAGAACTTTTCTTCCTCAAAACAACACGGATTACTTCTGGCTCGGTAAGTTCTTTCCTTGTTTATATTGATTTGCTTTTCTGAATTTTTTCGCCGAGACGTTCGACGAAACAAAGGAAAAACCGGGAAGAAATTCGAACTTCTTCGGCGGTAACAATGGCAATATGATTGTTTAAGGTCGATGATGGGTTGCCTGGCTCTGAGTTATTGTTGATCTCACTTGAATTTTTCTGGGTTCGTTTTATTTGCTTCTGCTTTTGTTCAATTGTTTGGGAGTTTTCATATGTTTCTCTGAAACGGTTGATTTGGAAATCTATCTTTGTTCTCTATATTGCAATTTTCTGCTGTTCTTTGTTTATTTATGAGTATTGACCTTGAGTATGTGTGTTATCTTTTCTTAGAATATTGCTTCTTGTCAGCTTTATTACATTTTAGTTTTTTTTTTTTTAGTGTAAACAATTTAGTTCTCCTTCATATACCCTTCACAGTCTTCAAATGTCAACTGGTGTCCCCTTTTTGACTTGACTTGAGGGATAAAAGTAAGGAACAGATCTTATAGTTAAAGTTGCTGATAAAAAAAATGATTACCGAAGTTCTTTGTTCGTTTGTGCTAAAAAAAACTCATCTAAATTTCTATTTGTTGGTTACCCACCCCCTCACCCCCGAAGAAAAAAAAGAGCTCACCTAGAATAATTATAAAAAGTATTTGAGATTGAAGTCCAAAGAGAAACATGAAATCTCACCAAGGACCAAACATCACTAGGGTCCGTCTCCACCCTTCTAAAAACGCTATTATTTCTCTCACCCCAATGATCCAATAACAAAGTACACATCCTAACAAACCACAAAAAATACCCTTCTCATTAAAAGATGGATGGAGGAAGAACCCCTTGATTGATCCTTGGAGGCAACCCTCACTCACGAAAATTCTAGAATCAACCCTTGATTGTAATTAACATTGAAATTTTAATTAATAAAATTAGTAGATCCATTTTCTTACTAGTCTGACGATTTTGATATTTTTAGAATACACTAAATTAGACTACCTAGATCATGGATTACCATTCCTATTTGATTCCAAATTTGGCACATGTGTTTTGGTTAAGAGCCCTTTATCATAGGCCTTGCTTACAATTTTCAATATAAATTACTGTAGTCTGCACCATGTCTAGGACTTCTATTTCTGCTTCTCTCTTTTACTTTTTAAAAATATTGTATGATAGCTACAGCTTCCCAAGACTATCTTGTAGCATTTTAGAGTTGACTTTTAAATTGCACCAATCACTTACTTTGCCTTTGTGCAAGAATTGTGTTGTTTTAGTGAAACCAGTGCATATAATATTAGTGTCATTATGTAACGATTGTTATCTTCATTCTCTATTCAAGATTCTTTTCTTTTCTTTTCTGTTCATTTTTCCTTTTAGGACCATCATTTTCACATTGGCATGGGATTCGATCAAAGTGTTGCTGAACCACTCGACCATATAGATCAAACTCATGTAGCATGGAAAATTACTGTGCACTCCCTATCTGATCTATCTTATATATCTCCTGTTGTATTCTTATACCTCCTAAAAGAATGTTATATTCGTGGTATGTCTCCCCTGTTTTTTATGATGTATCATGTATGTAGAGGTTCTGTTGTTTTGCTGTACTCCTTATTTGGTCACACGCGTGTCTTGTATATATTATTTGAACTTTTTTCTTAGTGCTTATATGAGTGCAAATCTTTGTCTTGCTTTGATTTTTTTGATTCTCATGTGAACCCTTTTCCCCCCGATGAAACAGGATATGAAATGTAAAAAGGAGGAAGAGAAGTCTTCCTATTGATTCATAAGTGAACTTGATATAATTTGACTAACCTTGCTGTTCACGGTCTAAACTTAACATTCTTCGTTGTGCTCAACAAGTATTTTCGAGTTAGTGATGATAATACTGAGGTTTACTTTGAAGTGATGGAGTCCAGTCTTTCTTTCCTGCTTTTAAATGATTTTGCCTAAATATTTCACCTTATTTTCATTTTCTATGTCGAACTTCTCCCAATAAAAAGTTAGTTGTTTCAATGAAGAGTTCATCAAGTAGTAATACCCGTATAGAGTTATTTTGGTTCATCTTCATTCTATTTATTTCGTAATACCTGTATAGAGTTATTTTGGTTCATCTTCATTCTATTTATTTATCTTCTACATTTTTATGTCCTTGAGTGCAAATGTAGGCACATTGAAAGCAACTAAGAAGTTTCGATTTCTTCAGCAACAAGTTCATCTAGTACTTCATAATGGTCCCCGGCCTGGACCAGCTACCTTTGTTATTCATTGCCTATATGTCTTGCCTATATTTGGATTATATAGTGAAGGATTCAGTCACTTGATTACATCAGCTCTCCAACGTTTTCTGAAAGTAGTGACAACCCTAGCAGACCTTGACAAGGCAAAGAACCTAGCTGCTCAGTTATTTATGGATATTGTTGGAGGATTCATTGACCACGATGACAGGATAGTTGTGAAGATTTTACAGGTATATGATGTTCAATTGACCAACATCGAGAAAGTTCTGTTTAAATCTAAGGCAAGAAATAGGTGTTCCTCTGACTCAGCCAAAGACTTTGTTGAACAATATGTTTCCGAGTTAATAGGAACTCAGGCTTACGCGACAGCAGTTGATGTATTAGAGCATTTCTCTATTCACCAATCTGGGCAGTCTCTTCTCTATAGCATGTTGCAGAACAATGAATTTAAAGCAGCTGAGAAATGGGCCACATTCATGGGAAAGCCAATGTTACGTCTGCTTGTCCAGGAGTTGATAAATAGAAACAAGCTAAAAAGTGCATATGGCATTATAAAGAAAAATGATTTTCAGAAGGAATTCCCCGATGTCTATCAGAAGTGTAAAGAGAGGTACTTTGATGTCCCCTATGCCGGATTTTTCTTCTTTGAACTCAAATTTTCACGTGCTCTTGGTATTGTTCTATGTCTCCATTGAGTTAAAATCTTATGAATAATTATGGTTCTTACCCTAGCTCCTTGAAGAATTTAGCCGAAAAAGGATGCTGGGATGTTGCTGAGGCAAAAACAAACAGCAATAGACAATTTCTTGAATATTTGGTGGGTAGCCCATAGATTCATTACTTATATTTTGAAGATTTTTAAGCAATATATGTACTTCATTGCAAGGAAAATATCTTTAACTGTTGAACGTGAGTTCCTGGGTTTTTGACAAATAGTTTTTAAAGCTCTACAGTTTTCGTATCTTTACCTAACCTTTATGTGTTTTAAGGTCTACTTGGCATTGGAGGCTGGTTATTTTGAAAAGGTCGATGAACTTTGCAATAGGTACTCCCTTACAGGTTTTTTGAATATCAAAGGTATGCCATCTTTACCAGTCTCTTGATCACTTAGATGCTTCATTGCGTATGTCCGGCCGTTTTCTCCAGCTTTACAAAGATCAATATCTCATGTTAGACTATTATTATTCAGAAGTGCTCTACAAACTATCTTGTTGGCCTAGCTTTCTCCATTCCCTATTACCCCGAGTCATTCCTCTTTACTTTTTGTTCTTTGTTGCCCCAAGTTTGTCTGCTTTATTTATTTCCTAATTGGATAAGAAAAGATAGAAATCTCGTATAAAATTTTACAAGTACAAAGTAAAGAGCTAAAAGTCCCTAAGATCCAAAGACGCTTGCAAGAAATCACTCCAATTATTATAGATAAAAAAATAATTAAAAAATTGAAATAAATAAAAGACTACTTGTAATTACAAAATATTATAGAAGACTAGACCAAGTAGTAGGAGCCAGAAGTAATTGCTAAATCTTCATGTCTTCCGAATTGGTGTAATTGAGAACTTTGGTCCTTTTAACGATCAGTGCACGCAACTTTGCAGCCACACTTCATAATACTAATTTTTTCTTTCTTGAGACACTGTAATAAAATTGAGTAGCTCACTAATGTTGAGAAGAACTCTACCTTCCGTCATTGGGTGATCAATGGGACTAGGGAAAGAGGCTTGTGATGGGTACATTTTACCTTTTTCTTTTGGCAGGGAGTACCTTCTTTCCTACTTATTTTAAAAACAATTTAACCATAAAAGAACATGTCCCAACAAAAGCATATCCTAGCAATTATGATATGGATTTCTTTGGTTTTTTCACTAGATCTGGAAACTCCACTTCTTAACGCCCTGGAAGACAATTCCCAAATGGCATTCAACCAGTTCCTTGTGTTCAATTTTTTTAAAAATGGAAAAACTTTGGAAGGATGCTTGGTGTCCTAATACGACCTTTATTATGACATCCCACCTTCTGTGCTCTTGCTAATCTGGAAGCTTTCCAATATAGAGCACTTTGGTAAGTATTAAGTGTGGGGAAGTCAGAGAAGAGTTAGGAATCGCTTTATTCATGAAACTCATATGATTACAATAAAACTCGTCTGATATAAATAGGAGTAAAGCAAATTGATAACAAAAGAAATGTTTTTACAACTTATGAACCGTTTCTAACAAACTAAACAACTTCTTATGCTTAATACTCCCCCTCAAATTGGACTATAAACGTAAAAATGCCCAACTTGTCCATCGTAGAATTCAAAACAGGGGAAGGAAGAGCCTTTATAAAGACATCAGCTAATTGCAACTTTGAACACATAGGTAACAATTTTTGGAAGCCTTCAATAATCTTGTCCCTGACAAAGTGATAATTGATCTGGATGTGTTTAGTCCATTCATGAAAGGTAGGATTGGTTGCTATAGCTATTGCAACTTTGTGGTTGTCACAGTATACCACAGCTGGCAAGAATAGATCAATTTGAAAATCCTTCACCTGCCGATGTATCCATATGATTTCACGGGTGATTGCTGCTAATGCTTGATAGTTGGCCTCAGTTGAAGATCTTGAAACGGTAGGTTCTTTCTTGGACTTCCAAGCAATTAAAGATTCACCCAACACACAGAAACCAGTGATAGACTGTCTAGTATCAACATACACATGCTCATCAGCGTCAACAAAGGCGCTTAGTTGAAAATGAGAAACAAACCTTAGCAAAGTCCCCTGTACTGGTGACTTAAGAAAATGAAGGAGGTGATCGGCAGCTTGCTAATGTTCCAATGATAGTTGCTGCAGGAACTGACTTAAATGGTGGACTGCAAATGATATATCAGGCCTGAAAATTTGTAAGTAATGTAACCTCCCAATGAGCCATCTAGGGAATTTTATCAGAAATTTTAGACAACTTTAAATTCAGATCTATCTGTGAAGAGGCTGGTTTTGCATTAAAGAACCTAATATCTTCAAGGATTTGAAGACAATATTTCCTTTGGGAGAGAAAGAGACCTTGCGATGAGCGAGAAATCTCTGAGCCAAGGAAATATTTAGCTGCTCCAAGGCCTTTGAGCATGAAATGTGACTTCAACAGCATTTTTACTCTATCAATCACTTGAGCAGAAGGTCTTGTGAGAAGAACATCGTCACAGAGTCCAATAGAACCACAAAAGTATTGATAGTACCTTGTATCCTTTCATTTTTTCCCAATGAAAACAGTTGTTTCATTTAAAAAAAAAAAAAAATCCCAATCTAATATACCCTAAATATCCTAATAGTATTCCCATTTCTATACTTATAGCTTTCCTATCAACTATCTAAATTGTTCCATGTCATTTTGCTGCTTGCCTAATATTCTGAAATATTTGGGTAACCATTAGTTCAGTTGGAAATTATATTTGGGTAACCTAGGATGGTTTCCACTATTAGGACCAAATCTTGGTTCCTGTACATTTTATCGCTTCATTGCTCTTGAGCATTAGCTACATGAAAAAGTTAGTGTGCTTCGAATCATTGCAGTTAAATTTTATTTGTATTGCACAAAATTTTTACCTGTTCTGATTCACATTGGTTAACCTAACGTGCATATTGGTTCTGTAGAACGTGAGGGAGGTTATGGACAGAAGTCACAGAACCACTATCTGAATCTTAATCAACTAATTGTTGGGGACATATTGTGGGTTGATAATGCTGATGCTTTACGACATGCGACATGCCATCTCGAGGAGTGTAAAGTTGTTGGTATTGATTGTGAGTAGAAACCAAACTATATAAAGGGCAAGAAACCAAATAAGGTAATCATTGATAAATTATTTGTACTCTCTGTGAGCGCTTTTCTCCTCCAATTCCTTTCTCATATCCTTGTATCTGCACTCGTTGTATTTTATTATTGTTTTTCTAACCTTATAAGAATGTTGAGAAAGTGCACCTGTTATTTTGCTCCTTTGTATTGAGAGGAATAATAGGGATTTCAACACATATATATATATGGATGGGAGCTTCTAGGATCATGTTATTTCTGTAGCCCTTTCCTGTTATTTCTAGTATTTTACCTGGTTTGTTTTTCGAGAGAACTAACTTTATGCATATGCATCTCTCGACTTTCTTTTTTTGAAAAAAAAGATTGTGTGAACTTTTTGCTTTGTTTCATCACATTTATGCTCAGGTATCTATTATGCAAATTGCTTCCGAGGAAATGGCTTTCATCTTTGATTTGATCAAGTTATATGATGATATCCCCGACATTCTAGACAATTGCCTGACTCGCATCTTGCAGTCTTCTAGTATTTTGAAGCTCGGTTAGTAATATCTGAATGTTTCGACATGAAATCACTAAATTTCCTGTTCATGTCCCGATGTTTTGTTCTTATTGATTGAATTAATCGTCTTTTAAGTTATTTTAATCCAGAAAGTATCTTCTGTATATTGATAAAGAATAAACTCCTTGATGTCTTAGAAAGCGCCTGTTTCACTGCTGCTTTTCTCTGTTAATGTACTAACTTCATTTTCTTTTCTATGTTTGCTAATTTTGAGTAAAATATGTTCTTGCCTTTGTAGGCTACAATTTTCTATGCGATGTAAAGCAACTATCCCATTCATATGAATCATTGCAATGTTTCAAACACTATGAGATGTTACTGGACATTCAGAATGTATTTGATCATAGTGGAGGTCTATCTGGGCTTGCAAAGGTAACACAACTGCAATTACACGAAATTCTCTTCTTTGAACTTGATATTGAAACCAATTGGTTTTTTCTCGTACTATGTGACCTACTCCTGGTATAACCCCTTTATAATCAAAGCTTTATTGGCTTCCTATCTTTTTTAAAAATGAAATAATCTTCGGAAATTGATATATATATATATATATATATATTATATTTATGTTGTAATTGTTTTAGAAAGTATTGGGAGCTGGATTGAACAAGACAAGAAGAAATAGTGACTGGGAACAGCGGCCCTTAACGGTGAATCAGGTCAATTTCTTTTCTTGATCTTTTCTATTAGTTTGGCTTCTCTATAGATGGGGCAGCGATAAAAGCAACAGAAAGTGTGTGAATATTGCACGTACATGACCATTTGATTCAAGTTGGTTGGATAATACTTTGTGTTTGGATCTTTGTCAGTACTATTGACAAAAGGTGAGAATGGGGTAAGCAAATTTGAATCCACATTGTGCATTTTATTCAAAATAATTGAACTTAATAGAGCTGTCACTGATAAATAGATATTTATTGAAGTTTTTCCTAGTTCTGTATAAAAAAGAAATATGGAAGATGTCCCTTTTCTTTCTTTCTTTCTTTTTTTTTTTTCCCTTTTTTTTTCCTTTCCACATTATAGTAAGAAACACCTATGAATTTTGTAGAGGTGAAACTATTTCTTAGTCCCAGTTGTTTACCTACTTAATGGGTTTTCTCACGTAGATTTTATTTTCTTTTAATTCTTCTTCCAACGAGACTAAAAAAGTTAAAACATTCATGAAACTGTAGTAGTATTGTTGAATGTTGAGCAGCTAGAATATGCGGCTCTTGATGCTGTGGTGCTTGTCCATATCTTCCGACATGTCCGAGATCAATCACAGCCGTCTACGACAACGGAGGGGCAAACACGACCTGAGTGGAAATCCTTTATTGTAAGTCTTCTGTTCTTAGCTTCAGTTGATAAAATGTGAATTTTGGATCCTTAATCGGATCGAAGCAAATTGACAAGCTATCATCTTCTCTCGCTTGTTCTTTCCTAACTCCGGATAATGTAGGTCTCCCACATGGACAACACCTTGAAACTAAAGAAGAAGAAAGACAGGAGCAAAAAGGAACCAGAAGTTGTAACCAACTTGTAATATCAATTAATCATGTTAGGATCCGTATGGTACATTTCTGCCTTTGTGTAAATATTCATTAAATCAAAATTATATGTTGATCTTCAGTGGTCTTCCATGGAAATAGTAAATGTGTACATTATTAAACATGCTTATGTTAATATGGATGATGCATGGAATTTTCTGTTTAAATACTCATACTTGTATCAGTGCCTTTGGCACAGGAAGAATGAGCAGAGACGAGGAATTATTAAGTAGATGGGATGAATTTGCTCTCTTCATCACAGGGATGAAAGATATCATCAGGTTTTATTTTTTATTTATTTATTTATTTTTATTGTTGATCTAGGGTTTAGGGAGTTAGTTTTGCCTACCCAAAGGCAGTTTAGTTTAGAGAGACGACAAGAGTTTTAAATTAATAATCTTTATGATTGAAGACTTGAATTCAGGATTTGGAAGGTATACAATGGATTTTTTTTTTTTAATTAAAAAAATACTTGTCTATTTTAAATGATTACTGATTTAGGTCTATTTTAAATAATTACTGATTCAGGTAAACAGTATATTTAACTTGAATTAGTATATCATTAATTATGGTGAATCCTTGATTTATCTACATTGAATATTGATTATAAATTTTTTATTTTTATTTTTTGCAAAGGTAATGTATTACTAAAAAGAAAATGACCTCAAAAAAACACTAAAAACAAGATAGCAAAGCAAAATCCAAAAACAGAACAAAACCACACAACTTAATGGAAAAAAATTCCAAGGAAAAAAATCCACTTGGTTCCTCACAAAATATGTCCCCAGCCACTTAGAACAACATATAGAAATCTCAAATCGAATATCTAGAATAATCACTTGAGGACACAAATTGGCACCATGGGTACACCTGTTACGTTCACGCCAAACATGGTAAAGAACAACACACCAAGCAATTCTTCAAACCTTATGCCTTAATTGGTTCCCTTTGCTAAAATGGAAAATTCAAATGAGCTTTAAATCCCAATAAATGATCCCTAGACTCCGCTCCAACAGTACACAGAACATGGTCACTAGGGATATCAACATACTACCATCTAACAAGATCATGAGTCTGCAACCGATTTTGAATAGCAAGCCAAGAAATGATCCTCCAAACCAAAGGATGTTAGCCCAAGATGCCACATGATGCTTAGGATGTAAAGACTCTGAAGTACTAACAAAAATATTTCCATTTGCCTATGATGAATTTTAAATCATATAATGAGTAAAGTTGACAAGATTTAGAGCCTGTTTTGATTGACCAGAGATAAAAATATTTATATTTTTTTAAAGTTACTTTTATTTAAATTCTTTTGATAGTTGTGTTTCAAAAGTTATTTTTTTCTAAAATGACTATCAAAAGAACGCTAGAAAAATTAAACAAAAAATACCATTAGACATGGGAGACCACCTTTTTAACAATGAAATTTGTCAGTTGCAAGATTTTGTTTGTGTGCATTAATTAAATTCAATGTTGTGTAATGTTTGATTTCTATTGAAATTAGTGAGTTATGAAAGGTTTTTACTTAGATCTTTATTAAGATTAGGGAGTGAATTTTGCAAAAATTGAATAAAGAGATTTTATTGTATATAAATTGATTTTTTTTCTTGGACAATGCATATATAGTAATTTAAGATAAAATAGTGCCAAATCGAACAAAACTTGGATCAATATCTATCATGTCTATCATTGATGGACAAATCTAATAACCTTATCATTGATTGAGGTCTACTAATGATAAACATCTATTATTGATTGTTTGCATGCTCATTTGCTATTATGTTTGTTCATTTTTTTTACAATATGTATCAAGCATTAGAGCTCTAGATTAATAGTTCATGTCATATCAATAGAATATGAATATAGTATATAAGAATCATATTATTACTTCATTTCTTGCATGATCAATCTTTATAAATTTATTATGAATATACACTATTAATAAAACCAAAATATTATATCAATGATATTTAACTCTTTTTTTTTTATTATGTTTGATTATTTGGATGTTCATTTGTCTATATTAATAGAATTAAAAAAAAGTATATTAATGATATTTGAATTTGTTTTCTATCAATGATTGTTTGATGCTCATGTTTTATGAGATTTATCACTAATTTACAGTATCAATAAATTAGAAAAAATGAAATTGTGGTATTTAACTTTTGTGTTCTATTAGTAATTGTTTACCCACTAATTTGTTTTATGTGTATTATAGATGTATCATACCAATAAATACAAAAAAATATAGGACAATTTTTAAATATAGAGAAATGAACTAAAATATTTATAAAATATAGCAAAATTTTATAACTATCAATTATATATACTGATAGACCTCTATTAGTGTCTGTCATTGACATTGATAAAAGTCTATTAGTGTCTATCCTTTGAAATAATTTCTCAAAAATATATTCATAATAATTATATTTGTTTTCTAAAAAAGAAAAAAATATTTTTTTATTTATCAATAATTATTTACATATTTATATACTATTAAATTTATCATTAAATTTATCGATATAATAAAAAAATGTATACAAGTAATGTTTTACCTAGTTTTCTATCTATTATTCTTTATATGCTTATTTCCTAATAGATATATTATTATATATCTTATCAATAGGGAAAAATGATATATCGATGACATTTTGCTTTCACTTTGACTATGTGATAGTTAACATGCTTATTTGGTATTAATTTCAATATGCTGTATCAATAGGATTAAAAAGGCTATATTAATGAATTTGACATTTTTATATTTCTTTTAAGGGTTGTTTTGCTCATATCATCGATAATATTATATCAAAAGATTAGAAATAAAAATCGGTGATAACACAATATTAATAATGAAAATAATTGATGACAAGTAACAATAAACAACTAATAATAGTATATCACTAATATACCATTTAAGCAATATATATGTATTAATGATAGACATAAAAATAGTCAGCTTGCTCATAGACATACAAATAGTTTACAGTAATAAAAAAGATCATCATTAATGGAAATATTAATGATATATAGATAATATACATAGAAGTTATTCATAAAAAATAAACATAAAAGTGGCCATTAGTGATAGATATCTATCAATGATAAACATAGAACGAGTTTATTAGTGATAGCAAAAAAACTACTTCTTTGACGGAGGTCTATCACTGAAAGAAGTTTATCGATGATAAGTAATAAATAGTCTATCGATGATAGAATCCTATCATTGATAGACTATATAGACATTATATCAATGATAAATCAAAAAATTTATGAATTTATTTACAAATTATTTATTTGTGTGGTATATTTACAAATAATGTATCCAATTTTGCCACTCATTACAATTATCCCTCTTTTTTGAGTTAAATAAATACATAGATAATCCTAACATTGGGCCTATATTTTAAAAGGTCCAGATTCTAGTCCTATGAATTTGGAGGAAAAATTACACTTTTACTTTGTGAAATCTACGTTTAATAACATTTTGGTCCTTGAAATTTCAGACTCTATAATTCACTTCTATAAATTTTGAGTGGTAGCATTTTGGTCTTTCCTTTTACATTTCTATATCTATCCTTTTACATTTCTATATCTAATAGAAACTAATGTGACAATTTTTAATTAAAATGAAAAAATGTCTCATTTTTTACATTTTCACATCCATAACCACTATGGTTGTTAACATTAACTAAAGGGAATGTATTAGTAATATATCAATACTCATTCAAAATGGAATCATAATAGAAACAACATACATTAATTAGTTTTTTTGTTTTTAATTACATAGATACGAAAAGCAAGTGTGGTCACAAATTAAAAAGCTTAGTAAAATTGTAAAAATTAGAGAAATTAGAAGTTAAAGTTAAGTGTTAATTAAAATCCATAGATGATTTTGGCACATTTGTTCTTCATCCATTTGAAGCTTTTCTTAATGGAAATTTTCACTTTGGCATCCACAGCATACAATTTGTACTTCGCCACTCGCCTTTTCCTCTTATTCTCTGGATTTTTCCACCAATTTTTCATTGATTTCTTCGACCATTTCGTTGCCTCAACCACTCGTTCCTTCCTAGATCTGATTTCTTTAATCGTTTCCATGTTCTCAATCCCGCCGCAGCTCCGGCCACTCGCCGCTCCCGACCGTCGTCGCACTGCCTCCATCGTCGTTGTCGATGTTCGATGATAATTTGGGGAATTGGAATTTGTGAGCCTTTTTATTATTTCACCATTGTTGTTGAGGGAATCCATTTTTAGGATTCAGCAAGAGACTTGCTTGTTTCTTTTGTTTTATTATTTTTTTAAAGGAAATTTTCAACCATTTTTAAAGTATGGTGACAGTTGCAATATACTCTCAAACTTTTGGTTATAAAATTAAGTAATCAAACTTGTTGTAGAAATTAGACTTTAAGTGATAGAATATTGAACCCTCAAACTTACATAGTTGTAAAAGTTTCTACAATTGTGTAAGTTTGAGATTCCAATTTTAAAATTTGTATAAGTCTGAGGGTTCAATTTTTATAATTGAAATTTTGAATATATAATTGTAACTATCATCATACTTTAAAGTGGTTTTTAAAATTTGCCAATTCTTTTTTATTGCTTACTTTCTTTCTTTATTGTTTTTATTGGCTTTAATTTGCTGTTGTTTTTAGCAAATTATTGTGTGGAATTGGTTAGAAGTGGTACTTTACCGATTCCTTTTATTACATTTTGCAACTATATAAAGGTTTGTAGACCGTTTTTAACTTCTTTTTTTCTCTGTTTGCTTCTTTTTTTCCTTTTTTTTTTTTTAAAAATTATTTGTATTAAAAATTTACGAAATACCAAGACATACAAGTAAAAAATTTAGAGTTTCTTACGCATAAAATTTAGAAAAATCATTTTAAATGACAAGAACGTTGTTGAAAATATTTATAAATAATAGTAAAATATCACCGTTTATATGCGATTGACCACGATAGATTATGATAGACTACTATTTATTTTTATCATGACACAGATAGATACAGGTAATAGTCTATTGCGGTCTATTTCGATCTATTACAAATAGACAGTAAAATTTTGCTTTGTAAATATTTTCGTATATTTTCCTATATTTGAAAAAATTATAAAATTTAATATTAAATATAAATAGATTAATTTATTTTTTGTTACAAAAAAATTTGGCTGGTTTTGTAGCAATTTTAACCCGAAACTTGACATATTATTGTACAAGTATTTTTAATCATAAACTTTTAATTTTATCGATTTGAAACAAAATCAGTTATAGCAATTAAAGCCCTTGCACGTTATAGCTTATAAATAGACTCACACTCAATAGATTAAAAAAATGAAAAAAAAGGTGAGTGTGAAGAACACTTATTTGTAAGAGCTTGTATTAAAAAATCCCCTTTGATCCTTAATAAACTTTGCTCCCACAACTGTGGATGTAGGCATCTCTTTGTCAAGCCACTTTAAAATGTCGTAAAAAAGTTACAATCGACTCATCAGGGTGTTTTTTACTTCAAGGTAAATGTTTTTTTTTTTACTCCACATTTTATCTTCTATAATGATGCTGCACTTTTTCATTTTATTAATGGAGATGTAGAAAATAACAAGATATTGGATTTTTTTTTTTGAAATTAAAGGTTCAGTGGCATTATAGTAATTATGGCCAAATGACAATTTTGTAATTAAACCCATCTTCTTCTTTAGTGCTGAAAAAATTGCGAAGCCTAAATGAAAAAGGAGGGCAGCAGCCGTTTTGTGGAGGTGTTGGAGGCAACCGATTTTGAAGAAAAAAAATCGACAGACCACCAATAGAGAGAAAGGTGTCAGGTTCATCCTCGTCCGGCGACGGCTGTTTGCGTGGGTGCTCGTCGGTTAAGGTGTGCGGCAGTGGGCCGCGATTCGAGCGCTGGTAGTCATCGTCCGTGGGTTTCGTTCGGCGTGGTTCCGACGGTGGACGTTTGCGTCCGACGAGGCGGCAGTTCGACTTTCGCCGTGTAGGCTGGGAGTCTGGCGTGGATATCGTCCGATGAGTTCGCCGGTCAGAGGCAAGTAGTGCACTTGGGCTGTTTTTCAACGGGTTATTCTCGGTTTTAGAGACAAAGTCTGTGCGGATCTCTCGGTATCAGTGAGTATCAAAATTAAGATTGGTGATTATTGTTGTCGGTATCAGTGAGTATCAAAATTAAGATTGGTGATTATTGTTGATTATCTATAATTGTAAATTGATTCAATCTGGTCAAGCTAGTTCTCAAAGTGGATGTAGACCAAATTGGTCGAACCACGTGTTCGTTCTTTATTATTGTAGACCAAATTGGTCGAACCACTATATATCTTTGTGTTCGTTCTTTATTGCTTTCGATTTATTCTGTGGTAGTGTGCTGACATATTCTTTGTTTAGGAGAATTTCTGGTTGGGATTAATTTGATAGATGACTTCAATGTCTACACGGTTCGAAGTTTAAATTTGATGGGAAGATGAAAAAGATTAAGACTATTTTGGTACAACAAAAGTAGCCAAAATCTTAGACGAAAATGACCTTCTGCCAACAATTATAGAAGGATATGGATGAGATGGCCTATTCAACGATAATTTTGTATCGGAGTGCTTAGGCTAGTAGATGAGGCCACTACGGGAAGAAATTAGAAAGTCTTTATTTGACTAAGTCCTTGCCAAATAAATTATATCTAAAAGAGAAATTTTTTGAATATAAGATGGACTCCTAGTAAAGGCTTAGAAGAGAACTTGGATGAATTCCAGAAGATTATAGTTGATTTCAATAACATCGACGAGAAGATGTCGGATGAAAATCAACTAGCTATTCTCCTGAATTCATTGCTTGAATCGTATCGAGAAGTTAAGGTAACTATTAAATATGGACGGGATTCATTGTCATGGATATAGTGTTGGATTCCTTGAGAACAAGAAACCTCGAGACTAAAAAAGAACGCAAGGATGGAAAGTTACTCATGGCCAGAGGTAGAAGTGAGAAAAAGAATACGGAAAAGGAAAAAAGCCGAGAACGAGGTCAAAATCAAGGGGGAAGTCATAAAGTGTTTCCTATGTCATAAAGAAGGACACTTCAAAAAAAATTGCCCTTTGAATAATAGCAAGAAGCATCAAGTAGCAAGTATGCAGGGGAATCTAGTGCAACAAATGTTATTGATAGGTATGATTCAACAGAGGTCTTGATGGTGTCTAGCAAAAATATTCAGGATGCTTGGATCATGGATTCAGGGTGTACGTTTCACATGACTCCTAATCGGGATTTCTTGATTGACTTTTAGGAAAATGGTGGGGGATCAGTTTTGCTTGGTGATAATGGTGTTTGTGATTGTTAGGGTTGATGGCCTAAAATCTCGTGTCCTGTAGTTTGTAAACAGTTTGTACGTACACTTGTGTTGTATAATATATGATATTGTACTTCATATCTTGTATTTTGCTCAATTGCTTGTTTTATTTGTTTTACCACAAACCAATAAACATAAAATCCCTGGTTATCTGTATGTGACTCAAGCATGTATGTGGTGACATACAAGTGGATCATGTCTTGAGTGATAACCAAAATGGTCTGTAGTATATGGATATAGGAAGGAAACCTTATCCTGGTAATGCTACAGATGCGGCCCGCTTTGTGGAATGGTCACAAGTGTTGTGACTTGTCACAAATGGTTTGATCCTGATGATTCGTGTTGGGGACATGCGAGGGGGGCGTCCTATGCAAAGAGTTTGTATAAGACATGACCACGAAGTGTTAACTTCTCGTTATATAATATCGTTCATGATAGAGACTTTACTTCACTAGGATGACCATAGGTAACATGACCTCAATCCTGAGTGAGCTAGGAACTCCTGCCATTGAGAGCATTCCTTTGATTTGTATGGGTGCGAGTGGCTAGGTCGCCGATTCAAACCTACAATTTTGGGGATTCGTCTGATTTGGGAACTGGAAATTGATAACGGGCAGAAATGCATGTTATTACAACGCAAAGATATAAAATAATGTAGGATTGCGACGGTAAAAATATGTAAAATCGTGTCCAAAGGCATTGAGTTGAGAACATTGCGATCGCATGCGCCAATCGCATTAAAGCAGCTAATTTACTTATTTTGTGTAGGAAAATATGTTGGCGCAAAGCAAATTGCGATCCAAGGAATTCGGAGCCCAAGCACATTAGATGATTGCGACCGCAAAGCTATGCGATCGTATGCGCTCGCGAAGATCTGCTTAAGAAGGTGACTGCATAAAGACGATACATCAAGGTAAAAGTTTAATAAATCATGACGGGACAGAAAGCTGATGACGGTCGAATCCGAATTTAGTTGACAAGTCGTTAACGACACACTGTAGCAAGTACATTCAACTTTTCGGTGACCATTAATCGACACATCAGACAGAGATTTAATGACTTCCCATCATTATAATCATTTCAAAGAAAATCTCTTCACCCTGAAGCTCTATAAATACCGAAGGCCACCTTGGTTAAAGGGGTACCGGTTCCAGTTCAGAATTTTTGGAGTTCCCATCTGCCATATACATAGAAGATAGATCATAGATATCCATAATCTGTAATTCATATACTTAGAAGGCGGAGGCGAATGAAGAGAGAAGACGCCGAAAGATCGTTCCTGGTTAGCTCGAGAGACTGTCGGGAAGCGCTGAGAACGGAGAGAGGGCCGACTCTTGCGAAAGCAAGAACATTCTTTTGGACAGAGTAGAGTAAAACACAGTGTAAAAACCTCGGGAAGTAAGATATTGCTACCAGGCTCCCTATCCGTACTTCCATTATCATTCTGTATTATGATTTTATCTATAAAATGGAATTTATATCTCTACATCTGTTCAATCTCTTCACAATACGCATGAGTAACTAAACTTCCGAATGGGTTGAGAAACACTTAGCTAGCATGACCTAAGATCTTCATTTTATGCGATCATCTTGTCTTATGTACCCGCCCATCACCCTTTAGAGATACTTGAGAGAGTACTCTAAAAAAAGAACCTAGACTTGAGAGAGTTAGGTTAGAATCTAGGCTTGAGAAAATTAGATTAGATCCGCATAAGCAAGAGATAGAAACTTAGAGATAAGTTCTGTTTGCTATCATGCATCGCATGCATCCTAGAAATAGGATATGATAGTATGCGGTCACCTTGTGTATGTGTGTGTCATTAATCATCGCATAGACAAGAATAGAGGCTTAGACATAAGTCCTATAGACATTATCATATACGTCGCATGCGTCCTAAAATTAAGAACTATAGCATTTGCATTGAGAGATGACATGTTGTATGTGTGTAGCATGATCGCATAACTTGAATGCAATCTTAGGAAGTGTTAGCTAAATCCCTTCTCAACCCGTTCCCCGCATACTCATTGTAACTTTCGCCGATATTAACTCTTTTCTCAATTCCGCTGCATAGGATTTATACTTTAAACAAACATACCAACCAACTTATTGTTTTGTTTGTCACCGCAAAGGAATCAAAACTTACCGTTGCATATTGTCTCAAGTAGTTCCTATGTTCAACTTTGGGCTTACCAGGCAACCTAGTAGGATTTATACATGAATTTTACTAGGAAAACTTGCATGTGCAATGCATACACCACCATCGCAATATACACCATTATTTCATCATATTCACAACGCATCAGGAACTCAACTACACAAGATGGAATTCACTCTTTCCTCGAGGCAGGGATAAGTAAATAGATAGTTCTCTTAAGGGCTGATTCCAGGGCTTAAACAATGTGACGCCATATACCTTCTCTTGGCCCGAGAGGTGTTTACACATAGTTGGACTATGTTGTATTGTTCATTAGAGGAATCAGTGGTACTTAAGGAGTGAGATGTAACTACAGAGGCAAAATGGTAATTTGGCCCAGTTGTACTTACGAGCATCTGTGAAGGTTCATCATACTCATGATTGGTTATATCCGATGGACACAGACATATGTCTATGGTAAGAAGAGTTCAGCTATTGGTCTTTAGTGGAATGCTTAACAGTTAACGGATGGTGGATCTCGTGGCTAAAGAGTTTAGTCAGTTATTCAAGGACCATTGGAGCTTCGAGCCACAGGTCCATTAGGTTCCTTAGGTAGCTTGGATAAAGTCGAGAATCAGTGTGTAGGTTAATTTGAAATGTTCAAATTGACAAGAGGAGGTTCAATTTGTTGAGGTTTGTGCCCTAAAGTCTCGTGTCCAGTAGTTTGTAAACAACTTTGTACAAACACTTATGATGTATAATATAAATGATATTTACTTCACTACATGCCTTTGCACATTTAGAATTTACCATAAACCAATAAACATAAAATCCCTGGTTATCTGTATGTTACTCAAGCATATATGTGGTGACATACAAGTGGATCACATCTTGAGTGATAACCAAAACGGTCTGCAGTATATGGATATAGTAGGGAAACCTTATCCTGGTAACACTATAGATGTGACCTACTTTGTGGAATGGTCACAAGTGTTGTGACTTGTCACAGATGGTCTGATCCTGATCATTCGTGTAGGGGACATGCGAGCAGGGGCGTCTTATATAAAGAGTTTGTATAAGACCTGACCACGAAGTGTTAACATCTCGTTATATAACACCGTTCATAGCTGAGACTTCATTTCACTAGGATGACCATAGGTAACATGACCTCAATCCTGAGTGAGTTGGGAACTCTTGCCATTGAAGGCGATCGTTTGATTTGCATGGGTGCGAGTGGCTAGAACGCCGACTCAAACCTACAATTTTGGGGATTTGTCTGATTTGGGAGCTGGGAACTCAGCTACACAAGATGGAATTCACTCCTCCCCCGAGGCAGGGGTAAGTAGATAAATAGCTCTTAAGGGCTAATTGTAGAGCTTGAACGATGTGGCGTCACGCACCTTTTCATGGCCAGAGAGGTGTTCACACATAGTAGGACTATGTTGTATTGTTCATTAGAGGGATCAGTAGTACTTAAGGAGGAAGATGTAATTACAGAGGCAAAACAGTAAATTGGCCTGCTGTAATTACGAGCATTTGTGAAGGGTCATCGTACTGATTATTGGTTATATCCAATGGACATAGAAATATATCTATGGCAAGAAGAGTTCAACTGTCGGTCTTTAATGGAATGCCTTACAGTTAACGGATGGTGGATATCATGACTAAAGAGTTTAGTCAGCTATTCATGTACCATTGGAGCTTCGTGCCATAGGTCCATAAAGTCCCCTTGGTAGCTTGGATACAAGTTGAGAGTTAGTTTTTGGGTCAATTTGAAATGTTCAAATTGACAAGAGGGAGTTCGATTATATATGATATAATTGAATATAATTAACTTTATGTATGAAATACATTAATTTGGAGGAAATTGGATATAAATATGATTTATATCTAGTAGAGGAAAAAATATTATAATTAATATTTGATATAAATTTATAAGTTATGAATGTGATAAGATCACATTCATTGGACGGTTATAAAGGAAATGGGAAGGCGCATCTTCGTTCTAAATAATGTATGAGTGCATTATAAGTAGCAGACGGTGTGTTGATCTCAGGGTGCGCGGATATTGGTAAAAAGATAGTGTCATCGTTTAGAAAAACAATGCATGTACGATAGTGACTGCACGATCGCTTACATATACGATATTACTAAGTGATCGCATACCGTTTACACAGTCGCACGCTATTATCTAAACGATCATTTACCTTTTTCCTAAGCGATCGTTTAGCTCTGGGAATTTACTAAACGATCATATAGATGATCTCTTAGTTTTTCCTACTGATCGTTTGGACGACTGCTCACCCTTTTTCCTACACGATCGTTTAGACGATCGTTTACCTTTTCCTACACGATCATATAGACGATTGCTTACTTCTACTACACGATCGTATACTTTACCTAAACGATCAAGCATATTGTCTATGCGATAGATGACCGCATCTCCCACTTGCTTGATCGTTGTGTACGGTCGCTTTTCCTCCTTCCCTCTACCAAATCCGAACAAAGCCCACACTTTGGATTCTCACTCCAAGAATACTGAGGGTTCTGAGTGGTGTTGTCTTCTCCGTTTCCTTCTGTTCGAGCCAGACGATTGGGCTTCAGAATCACTGTGAAGTAGAAATCTTCGTCTGGTATGATTATCCCTTTAGCATTATGAATATACGTTTGAATGTATATGCGGTAATTCTGTCACAATGAATTGGAAAGATCCGCTTCCGCTCCTAGGTACTCTCGAATAAGAGTTCCTTCAATTGGTATCAGAGCACTCGGTTTTCTGATATTCCAATTCATTGTTGCAAAAGAATTGCAAATACATTCTTGGTGGGTGCATTTTTACACTGTTTAATCGTTAAATTGTTGTGGATGTGCGGATTTATGGATGTTTTCGTGGATGTTAGCCTCGATTTGTTTTAATTCTTTTACATTTGCGGTTGTTTGTAAAGACCCTTGCATCATTGGGCATTAATAATTGTTATCGAGCCTGTATTCAAAGTCTGTTTGAGTTTTGAGTCGTTTGTGAAGAAGATCGGAGCAAGCGTTGCTGTTCTTCAAGGAAGGAGACAATCAAGTGTTGATCGCATCGTGCAGACGATGGGGTACGCAATCGCTATTGCTCGCATCGGTTAAATGATGGGGTATGCGATCAAGTGTTGATTGTATCATGTAGTCGATGGAGTACGCGATCGTTGTTGATCGTATCGGTTAGATGATGGAGTGTGTGATCCCTGTTGATCGCATCGGTTAAATGATGGGGTATGCGATCAAGTGTTGATCGCATTGTGCAGTCGATGGGGTACGCAATCGCTGATGATCGCATTGTGTAAACGATCGGGTAAGCGATCAAGGGTTGATCGCATCATGTCGAAGATCGGTTACGCGATCACTGAGTATCGAGTGTGTAGATGATGTGATGCTTGCGTATCGCTTAACGCGCACGCGCACTAGACGATCGTTTTGGTTAGCAAGCTTCATCGTTTAGTAGCTAACTAAACAATCGCTTAGTAACGCAAGGTAAATCGTTTACCTGACACCGCATTAAGTGATCGCATAGACGATCGTTTTGGTCAGCAAGCTTCATCGCTTAGTAACTTATTAAACGATCGCTTAGTAACACAAGGTAAATCGTTTACTTGTCACCGCGTTGAGCGATCACATAGACTATTAGGCTTCGTTGCCTCATTATTGTCTACACGATCGTTTAATTTTGCTTCTATCGTCTAGTTCACGCTGGACTATCGTCTACCTACGACATTTACTACACGATGGAGTCTTCCTGGCGGTTCAAGACCCAGTTCGCTTGTGAACCAGTTTTCGTGATGAAAAATGTAATAGATAGGGTTATTTCATTCCGATTTTGTAAAGGCTCATTCCAATCCATTAATTCTTTATTTATTACATGCGATGTATGTTTTTAAGATGTCATAGAGTATACACATATAGATAAATCTCACCTTAGGTCATGCATATTCTCTTTATTATGAGTGTTATAATTTAGAGAAGCATGTTTTAATTTACATAAATGCATGCTCATGCATCATATAATATAAGGGTTATATTTATGTATGCTTTATTTATTTTTTTTAACGTTATATTTATAAGTGTTATTTATTTATTTTTTTAACTTCGTTATGTGGGATGATTGTTTTAGTTGTTTATTTTATAAATGGTTATAAAATGAAATTAGAACTAAAATAATTAGTAAAAGATTAATTTGTAGCAAGTCTATCTGTAGTAGACCTTTTGTCGAAGGTGGGTTCTGTCTTGGCTGGCGTATTTAAGATGACGACAACGGAACACCCCTACCTGGGAACCTACCTAGAAAGGTAATTTAGATAGATTTGATGCATGCATGCAAACTAAGGCCATTCCATTAAAGAGTTTAATGTGACTACTTGGATTTTTTTAAAGACAAAAGTTGTTTTTGAGCAAACTTTATAAATGACTTAGATCATAATCAGTAGCCAGATTGTCTAGGTTAATAAACCCCTAGGTAGAACATTCAGTGGGAGGTTCTTGGGTATTTGATACCTCATTTTCACCTCTCGCGTTTCTCCCTCATAGTCCACACTGTGAGATCTACCCTCGACCTCGAGGCACCTTTGGCGTGTCCCCCCAACGGATGGTGTTTGGGTAGGTCAATATCAAGTTGGATGGAGAGAGTGTTCATAGTAAGTGGGAGCGGGAAGTGCGACAACATATCCCTCGGCCTCCCTCGTTGGATTGAATAAAGTTTCTACACATCGCCTCGTGGCACCCTGGGAGTGTCCCCCTATAGGATGGCTGTTTTGCACGTTTCTTTATTTGATCTCCTATAAGAGGATAAGGTTACTTAGTCTCTTATCCTAATCTATCTTTTCCCTATGGTGAGTGCATTAGGGCGGAACTCTAGGACCGAAAACGAGGGGTTACACTTACGGAGGATTGTTAAGTGTTAACTATTCTGAACCGAACAAATAGTGGCTATTAGGTTTAGTTCCAAGAGTTGGTTTTGCTTAATGGTTAAGAATGTCTCATCCTAGTGAAGGGCCATCCGATCACCCCACCGGTGACATTTGTCCTGCCTCACTAGGGCATCATTGCAAAATAGAAGTCTTTTCACTTAGGGTACTTGAAATTTGTTTTGCTAAAAATTAATTGGTTAATTAAAATGTGGTTTTTGCAAAGTCTTATAAAAGGTTATTCGTCTTTTTTAGCAACGGTATTTAATGGCATCAACCACTATCAATTTGCTTAGCGCCGAAAAACTGAATGGCCAAAACTATTCAAGTTGGAAACATATGCTCACAACGATACTCATCATTGAGGATCTGAAGTTTGTCCTTTAGGAGGAATGTCCTCCTATTCCACCTCAGAACGCTACTGGTAGCGTACAAGCGTTGGACACGGCCAATTGAGAAGGCTCGAGCCTATATTTTGGCCAGTCTTAGTGATGTGTTGGCCAAGAAACACGAGTCCATGGTCTCAGCTCGTGAGATCATGGAGTCCCTACAGGGAATGTTCGAACAACCGTCTGGACAACTCAAGCATGAGGCTCTAAAACACATCTTTATCTCCAAAATGGAGGAAGACACCTTTGTTCGTGAACACGTGCTGAATATGATGGTCCACTTTAATGTGGCAGAGATGATTGGGTCTAAAATCGATGAGGGTAGTTAGGTTAGCATTATCTTACATTCATTGCCGGAGAGCTTCCTCCACTTTTTCAGCAATACAATTCTTAACAAAGTGGAATACTCCCTTACCACTCTCTTCAATGAGTTGCAGACTTACCAATCCTTGCTAAAAAGTAAAGAGAAAAAGGGAGGTGAGGCAAATGTTGTCTCGTCCTCTAAAAAGTTCTATCGAGGTTTGACCTTAGAAACCAAGTCTGCACCTTCCACTTCTAACTCTAGAAAGGGGAAGAAGAAGAAGGGTGGTAAAGGGAAAGAGAATGCGCCTGCTAACTTGCCACCCAGAAGAAGCGTCCACTGCCGATTGAAAAAGGAAAATGTTTCCACTGTAACCAGGACGGTCACTAGAAGAGGAATTGTCCTCGTTATCTGAAGGAAAAGAAGGCTGCCAAGGTGATAACGGGTAGAAATGCACGTTATCATAGTGCTAAGTTATTAAACAATGTTGGATTGCATTGATGAAAAATGATAAATTGCGTCCATTAAGCATAAAATCTATAATTTGCGGTCGCGTGCGTCAGCGCATTGGAACTATTGATTTTTGTATTTTTTTTTTGTGCAGAATATGCGTTAACACATTACAAAGATTGCAATCATAGGAATTCATCTCTCGAGCGCAACTTCACCGCAAGATTTTTCGTTGATCGTGCTCGCAAATACTCACCCAAGAAGAATCACCGCAACATGGTGGACGCATCCGGAAGAAAGGACAATTAAGATTGATGGGACAGAAAGTTGATAGCAGTCAGATCCAAATTAAGTTGACAGCCGGCGAATATCTCTCGGTGATTGCCCGCGTTCCCACATCTCTGTGGCGAAACAGGGACGAATGTAATGAACACAAGGTTGCTTCCATCTCTAGAAGTACTACTTGTTTTAGTCAACGCATTCTTCTAACCTTCTCTCGACATATCAGAATGATATCTTCACTTCTGCTCTCATAGGTGAAGATGCCGTCTAGCATGCCTTAGCTAAATGCATTTATCTCTTTAGCACATATTAAGTTACTCGTTTAATCCATATTAATTACCAAGGGATTAAAAAAACTTCATGGAGAAAATGATTAATGGAGGAACGAAAATAGACTGAAAAGTGGAAATGGAAATGATCGAGACATTCAATAAAACTATTTAGCGTCTGATACATGATTTGTGAATGAAGAGATTATGAAAACGAAATACAATTGATGAAATAAAGTTAGAAACAAATATAAATAAGCACCAACGTCTTGGCGCCGATCTAGATGGAGATTTGCTTGCCGATGTGGATGGAGTAAGTGGATGGATGAGCTTCCCTCTCAGGCTTGCTCAACCGGTAGTAGGGATCTAAGCACAAAGCTTCACGGTGGGGATTTGGCAGAATTGCACTGAGACTTTCCTCTCGGCCTTGTCTCTTCTCTTCTCGGATTTCTTCCGATCAGTACTCTGCTCAGCCTCTCTCTCAATAACTTAGCATCAATTAACCCTCATATCAAGTATACCCGTATCAAGTATATCCTCTCTGAATTCTATGAGGGTATTTATAGGTGAAATGACTTTTGCTTGTGGGCCCCACTTATTGTTATGGAAATTTCGAAGATGGAGGAATAAATATTCCTTCTGTTATGCAATCAGACCATCAAATCTGCACAACGGTTAGTTATACACGTGTCACAATCCTCCGCGTTTGCGTTGCTCAACTGCATCTTTCGATCGGGTGCTCGCATGCGGTGTTGTTTTTATTACCGCATGCGGTTGAAATTCAGCTCGGAATTGACTGTCGCATTGCACCGTCATTGCGTAATCGTCTCTTCATTGTTGATTGACGGGCGCAATGTGACAAAGATGCGTTGTTCAGTTTCTCGTTGAGCCTTGATCGAAAGTGGTGACTTGGTTTCCTGCAAAAGAGAATAGAAACATCCTCTTCTACCATCTTGATGATGTTAGTGGGTGTAATTGCGATAATTATATTTATTGTATTTTTGAGCTAATTTTCATACAATCGACGCATATTCCTTCTCTTTTGGCCGCAATATCTAGATAAGGTAGCATAAATAACTTGTATTTCTACAAGTTATCACACCCCTAAATTTAGATATATGCTTGTCCTCAACATATCTTCTACTAAGGTAATAATGCTAAATTTCCTCTCCTATATTTTTGTGTCGATTGGCTGCTCCGAATGTTACACTTAGGCACATTACTTCACAACGCAATTTTCTTCTATCCTTTCTAATTCTTAACAAAGCCCTACTTTATTCTTCTATATAACAAATTTCTACTTAAAGATGCTTTTCTAGTTTTTAAAATAGAATGTTTATCTCTTCTTTGTCAAAACAACTTGATATGTCTATATGCGGTGGTCAAATCTTGCGTCATTTATTAGAGACTGTTGGTCATGATTGCATCCTTCGTTTTGGCTTGTTTCCACGGGTTTCATGCGAACATCCAACTACGGTTGTGTACCAATTTCAACTTTAACTTATGATATTCAGAGGAGTTGTCTCTTGCATTCTTTTATATTTTTTTTATATATTTTTTTTCTTTTCATACTGCGTTGTTCTTGAAAACCTACCTTCGTTTTGGCTTGCTCCTACGGGTGTCATACGAACATCCAACTACGAGCAGCTCCTTTCATAACTAAACTCTTATCAGGTTGGGATTATTTTTGAGGTTTTCCTTTTCACTGACATTGGAGTTTGGCATAATTTTTTTTTGAAAATATGAACTCATTTTCTTAATGACCGCATATTCTTGATATTATCTGCTTAGACCTTCCTCACCCCCAAATTTAAAGATGTGTAAGGTCCTCATTGCGTTGTTTGGATAGACTAGACAAACACTTAGAATAAAAATTTCAAAAAGAAGGTTTGAGCAGAACTTTGAAAGATAAAAGGTAAAGTACTACTAAACTAAGGATTAACTAAGTGTTAGTCAGAATTTACGAAGTATGGGAAATGTTTCTAAGTATAATATATATTATATCATGGCAGCGCAATGAATAACGCAAAAAATAAAAGATTAGAACATCGCAAATATTGTCAAAGGATGATAAAGAGAAAGGCACAGGCAAAAAGGAGTGAATATGTACTCATTTGTATTGAATATTAACAAAGTATACAAATAATTAAAAATTAACGCAATACAAAATTGTTGCCTATACAAAGAATCAAAGAATTCAATTAAATAATAAATTGAATAAAAAAATATTGCAGAATGGCCGCATAAAAAAAAATAGAATGTCAGGATTATTGCAGAGGAGTCGGAGGGTTTCGCGGTGATGCAAAAGAAGTCTCTTCAAAAGCAAGTGTTACCTGAGATGCGGGGGCACCAATGGACCATGAAGGTATTCTGTGAGAAAATTAAAGTATTCATGGTTGTGCTCTACAAGTTGTCTTTGGTGGTGGTTGATCGTATGAGTGTTGCGATGTATGTTGATCAACGCCTCCCTTGATGTTGCAATACTTTGCTGAATATTATCAACTTGCTCCATTACTGCATCAAACCGCTGGTCGAAGTAGGCTTGTTATTGGTTGAAGAGTTGCTGCTGTTAGAAGAGAAGTTGTTATTGTTGGGTCAGAAGTGACCGCATTTCTGCTAACTTAGCAGCCAGGGAGGTTATGAAGGGTTTTGCCTACGATGTCTCACCAGCATCGTTTTGGGGTTGGGCAGAGGTGCTGTCACCCAAATTGTGTGGGTCATCAACTTGCGGCGGTGGAATGGAAGGTTGTGGTGATGAGGCTGAGGGTGAAGTTAGGGCTGCTGGGTGAACAGTTGAAGAATTGGGAACGAGGAAAAGATTGGTAAAGTATTCATGTAGTGGAGAAGAAGGTTGTGCGGGTGGGCTTGGAGGGCGAATTACCAAGGGCAAAGGGTCCAAAGGTTCTGGATCATGCGTTGTTGACTCTTGGACCTTTTCTTTTCCCTTGTCTTCTTTGCGTGGTCTCTTAGGTTTTGGTTCCTGCGGTGCATTGAGGTCGATTGCAGGCCTCTTTAAGGGTAGCTCAGGGCAATGTGGGGAGTCTTTGAGGAGCAACCTCAAGATCTTTATGTTGATGAGGCTGTGGACTTCAGGCATAGGCTCTTCATCAACGCCTATGCCCATTGACAGACAAAGACTTGAAACAGTCCACGGAAAGAAGTACTGTCCTCGAATATGCCCCACCAATGCTCTGAGCTGTCTTACAATTAGCCACCCTACGTTAATCGGTATGCCGCGTGCAATGCAATATGCGGCCATGACTCGATCCCTTGATACAGTCTTGTCATGTGTGGTTGGGATCAGCCGCTTCTTGACCAAGTAAACCTAAAGCCTTCCCTCCGGAAGCAAAGACTTGGATGCCAGAGTGCGGATGCCCTTGAGTGAAACTGACCACTTCGTGCCCAGTTGCGTTAATACTCTCGGTGCATCGTCCATCTGCTGCTTAGTGGGATCATCGATAATTTTGTTCCTCGATGCATCCGGGTTATCCTTCATTTGGTATATCTCATTGATGTCCCTTGCGCTGAAGGACACCGTTTCTCCTTTGAAGGTCACCGCATCCTTGGTTCCATGTAGACGCCTTCTATAGAAGTCTCTCACTACCTGTGGCACAATAATGGCTGGGCATTGGCAAAATGTGTCCCAGCCATGTTCCACAATCACACTTGTGATGAGGTCAGGTAGTGGCATTGGTGTAGGATAGAAGCCCATCTCTATCAGCATGTCATCATTCTCTTTTCTCTTCGATGGAAGCTTTCTTGCCAATGCGGGCTCGCTACTTTCTGCGATTGCTTTGCCCTTTTCTTTTGCCAACGCAAGGCGGGCTACTTTCCTTTACTTCTTCTTCCGCTCTCTGCGTTGTTCCTCCTTCTCACATTCTGCGAGTTTTTTACATTTCTTATTCTGTAAGCGCCGCCTATTAGCTTCGCGCTTATTCTCTTTCTCTTCTTCCAATCTTCTCTCCTCTTCTTCCTTCTTTTTTTTCTCTTCCTCTTCTTCTTCTCTTTCTTCTCTCTCAAATTCTTCTACAAATTGCTCGGAGGCCAGCAACAGACGCTGTTCCTCCTCACGCTGCCTTATCGCTTCAAGCCTTGTCATCTCATTATTACTGCGCATTTCCTTATCTTGCAGTCTTCTTCTGCGATTTTCTTCTACCATGATGAGTTTTGCGCGCTCCATTTTCTCCTGTTTCTCCTCCTCTTCTTTTCTCCTTTTTCCTGTTCTTCCAATGTGATGATTAATCTTTGAGGGTCAATAGTAGACCCTTGCGGCGCATTCTCCCTATGACGCCACATCAGGGGGGGGGGGGGTATCTTCTCTTTCTTCACCTTCCTCCATCGCAACCATTTGCGTTGTTTCAGGTTGCGCCAACTCCATCAATTACATTGTTTCCTCCCTGTCCTCCCTTACAGAGGTTAATTCTCCATCCTTTTCTGGGCTTGCAGCCTTCTGCTTCTTTTTTCCTTCTTTTCTTAGGCGCCTTTCTTCATGCTAGCGCATTCTTCTTTCTTCCTTCTCTTTCTTCTTCCTTTCCTTATTCTCTTCCTCATCTTCGTCATCATCCTTCTTTTCTTTATTCTTTTTCTCCTTGCGATGATGAGAAGACTCCGCCTCTCCAGCCTTTTTCCCTTTGCTTTTCTCCTTCTTCTTCTCTTCAACTATTTCTGGTTACGTCTCCACTGCAACCTCATCCATCGCAACTTCAGTCACCGCAATCTCCTCTATCACCACTCTGGAGGGTCCGTTATAGGTTTCTGCGTTGGCAGTTACCTTAAGAGTCTCTAAGGTCAGAGTGTCTCTGTCTATCTCTTCTTCATTCACCACTACCTCTGGCACAACCACCTCTTCATTCACTACCATTGCCACCTCCTCCGTAGATAGTGTTGGTTTACAACCCTTGCCTCGGGTAATCCCCCTCCTTGCTCTAGATTGCTAAGAATGTTACCAAACACCATCGTATCATCACGTCTCTTCTTCTCACTTTCAGTTGAGACGGCAGGAGTTAGAACTGGTGTGCTCTCAGTGCTTTTCCCCTTCTTGAACTGAGAAGGTCTGACGGCTAGGAGTTTCTCTGGGTTCTACCGGCGATTCTCGGGACAGTGTGGGGTTGGGCAGCAATTCTGCGACTGGTAGCGAGGAATGCTACCTCTCGCATGGTGATTTGGTCAGAGGAAGGGGTTGATGGTGAAGCAGAGTGTTGGAAAGCTTGGTCGGCCATGGATAATAAGCTTGAGAGGATTGGAAAATCGTTGGGTTTCTGGGAAGAAGAAAGCTTCATATGTTGGGCGCTAGGGTTTTCAGTTTGCAAAATAATGAAAAGAATTCACAGACGGGAAAGGGTTCCTATTTATAGGTTGGGTCGTAGTGGGCCCAATGTGATTTTCGTGGTGATAGGTCTCGAGACACTCAAAAGGCCCATCGCTCGAACTTCCCTCATTTATGAAATTTCAGAAAAACGTCCTTTCGTCTGCAGAATCATCATTGCTTTGGGATACAAAACAATTGGACTCCTCAAATGACAAAAAGAATTTTCTTTAATGTTTTATTCGAATGGACGCAAGGTAAAGATTAACGCAATGTGTTCACCAATGCAACTGCATCTTCGCAGAGGACGACCAACAACGCATGCATCCCCGCAACACACCCCTTAACTAAACACATTTCTGGAGGATCGGGCGCATGGTATTGCTACCAGCGCAACACTACCTCAACATAGTGCATTTAGCCAAGGACGGGCAAAGGACATATATGCGCGCAACACACCTCTCGGTTTCTACGCATTTGAGTTGGATGAACGCAAAGCGTATCTTGCTTGGTTCAAGATGTGTCCATCATCGCCTTGCATACTAGTTGTTGATTTTTTTTTTCATTTTAATTGTTATTATTATTTTTTTTCATCAACGCAAATTGCTATGACTTGCGGCAATAAATTTTTCTTTATTTGTCAATCATTCACCAATTAAGGAGTAACGCATTAATTACAAAAAAGTTAAGAGAATTAAAGGCGGTACAGAAGTAAGTGCAAGGAAAATAAATGAAGAATAAATCCATAAAGTCAAGGAACGAATTAAATGAAGAAGTAAAGACAAAATCGAGGAATTCAATAAGACAGGAATTTAAAGAAGGCATTAGACATAGATGTGAGATATGGACCGAAAGATGTGTTTCTTTGAATGAGCGCAATCCACATCCCTGCAGGCGGTCCGGCTTGCCTGCCCAATGTCTTAGGGACATTGCTCCTTTCCATTAGATCTCGGGGCTTCTGAGTTGCTGGACAACGTTCATGGTGCTCTATTTCTCAGCTCAAATGCCAGCTGGCTCACTTTGATCTCCAAGTTTCGAATTGAAGACGCCTGCGCCTGCATTACTGCGTCATTTTTATCCATGTATTGTTTAAGCAAGGCCTCCAATGAGCTTCCAGAGGTGTTTGAAGATGAGGGTTGCTGGTTATGCGATTGCCTTGGTTGCCCCTGGTTTGATTTATGATGAAAAGGAGGATTTTCTCGACTACTACTTTGATGGTTGATTGGCCCCCTTGGTTAGGATTGCCTCCCCAACCGAAGTTAGGATGGCTTCTCCAGCCAGGATTGTAGGTTTCGTTGAAGGGATTGTTTTGGATGGCACATACTTGCTGGAGATTCGATGGGCACATTTATGCTACATGAGCCCCTCCACAATTAACGTAACTTATTGCGGCCACTTGAGCTGGCGTAGCAAGTTGCGCTCATTGTCGGGAGATGGCTCCTTGATTGATTGCTATCGATTGAAGGATCGAGGTCACCGCGGCCATCTGAGCGACCAGTGTTGTCATTGTCTCTGCAGGGATAATGACAGTTTCATTCTTTCTTCGTTCAGCACCTCGGCCTCCATAGCCATCATCACTCCAATCATCCATGTTTCGTGATATGCGGTCAAGGATGACCTTGGCCTCTGTATACGTTTTGTCCATAAAACCTCCTGCCACAGAGGCGTTAGCAACAGCTTACGTTGATCTATTCAGGCCGTTATAAAAGGTCTCCATCAAAACGCAATCGGGTATCCCGATATGCGGGCAGTTTTTCATCAATCTTCTAAATCGCACCAGACGGTGCTCAGGTCTCATTCTCCATTTGTTCAAAGTTCAGCACATCATTTCGTCGCCTTACGTTGACGGCTGGTGGGAAGAACTTCTTCATGAATCGCTCCATCAGTTGATCCTATGAAATGATCTCGTTCGGCTCCAGTGAGTAAGCCCATCTCTTGGCTTCGTTCCTCAAGGTGTAAGAGAACAAATACAGTCTAATACTCTCCGGGGTAACACCAAGTAGTAAGAAGTTGCCACACATTTTGACAAAGCTGGTCAAGTGGGCATGCGGGTCTTCACCTTGCAGACCCCCAAATTGCCCTGCATTTTGGATCATTTGTAGCATGACCGACTTTATTTCGAACCTTGCATTCTTCTCAATAGTATGCCTTGAAATCCCAGGCGAAAAGTCGTACAGGTTGGGTGCCGCATAATTCCTTATGGGAATGTTGCGATCAGCAGCCAGGAACACAGGATCCTACGCTGGTTGAACAACCCCTTGATTTACTACGGGAACCGCGTTGTCGTTATTATCTGCCATGCTCGCTACTTTCTTTTGCCTTATCCGATTCTGACGTGCCCGTGTGCGAAAGGTACACTCGACCGCAGGGTCATCTTCGAATTCTGGTTCAGCACCAGTACTCATAAACCGTCATACTACTCTCTGCATTGAACAGCCAGTACAACGAGATCTGTCCTGCAAAACGCCATAAACTTGATGACATAATTTTAATCTAAGCTACAAGTCCATGCCATAAACTTGTAACGCAAATTTTATGCAATGATATGTGATATTACTTCTAGATATGCATTACTAATGAATGTTCTTGTAGTATGCTGTGCGTTGTCACAAGTTTCCTTGCATTGGAACCAAGTATAATTCCACCGCAAGTTTCTCAGTGTGATCCGAGGTCGAACACAGGGATTGTTTGAGGTTATTGCACTATGTTTGTGATACATGCGACCAGGGGCTTTTCAATTTATAAAAGAGTTTTGTGTACAAGTAATTAAACATGCGATAAAGTAAAGTAAAGCGGTAAAAATGCGATAATAAAATAAATTTCTATAAAGTAAATCTAAGATAAGATGATACAAAATACAGGTTTCATGATACAAGATACCGAGGTTGAGGCTGGCTGTGAAGATTATACAAAGATCGTGTAATGCGGTGGTAAGTCTTATGTGTGAAGCAGAAAGAGAAAAGATAACTAATATAAACAGTGCAAGTTCCTTAATTGCGTTAAAGATATAAGTATTGTTCTGCTTTTCCTTTGGCATACACCTCTCAGTGATCCGTCGCGTTCCCACATCTCTGTGGCGAAACAGGGACGAACCTAATGAAGCAAGGTTGCTTCCATCTCTGGAAGTACTACTCGCTTTAGTCAACGCATTCTTCTAACCTTCTTTCGACAGATCAGAATGATATCTTCACTTCTGCTCTCATAGGTGAAGATGCCGTCTAGCATGCCTTAGCTAAATGCATTTATCTCTTTAGCACAGATTATGTTACTCGTTTAATCCATATTAATTACCAAGGGATTAAGAAAACTTCATGGAGAAAACGATTAATGGAGGAACGAAAATAGACTGAAAAGTGGAAATGGAAATGATCGAGACATTCAATGAAACTATTTAGCATCTGATACATGATTTGTGAATGAAGATATTAAGAAAATGAAATAAAATTGATGAAATAGAGTTAGAAACAAATACAAATAAGCACCAACGTCTTGGTGCCAATCTGGATGGAGATTTGCTTATCGATGTGGATGGAGTGAATGGATGGATGAGCTTCCCTCTCAGGCTTGCTCAACCGGTAGCAGGGATCTAAGCACAGAGCTTCACGGCGGGGATTTGGCAGAATTGCACTAAGACTCGGCCTTGTCTCTTCTCTTCTCGGATTTCTTCCGATCAATACTCTGCTCAGCCTCTCTCTCAATAATCTAGCATCAATTAACGCTCTATCAAGTATACCCGTATCAAGTATATCCTCTCTGAATTCTATGGGGTTATTTATAGGTGAAAAGATTTGACTCTTGCTTGTGGGCTCCACTTATTGTTATGAAAATTCCAAAGATGGAGGAATAAATATTCCTTCTGTTATGCAATTAGACCGCCAAATTTGCACAACGGTTAGTTGTACATGTGCCACAATCCTCCGCGTTTGCGTTGTTCAACTACATCTTTCGATCGGGTGCTCATATGCGGTATTGTTTTTATTACAGCATGCGGTTGAAATTCAGCTTGGGATCGACTGTCGCATTGCGCCGTCATTGCGTTAATCGTCTCTTCATTGTTGATTGACGGGTGCAATGTGACAAAGATGCGTTGTCCAGTTTCTCGTTGAGCCTTGATTGAAAGTGGTGACTTGGTTTCCTGCAAAACAGAATAGAAACATCCTCTTCTACCATCTTGATGATGTTAGTGGGTGTAATTGCGATAATTTATATTTATTGTATTTTTGAGCTAATTTTCGTACAATCGACGCATATTCCTTCTCTTTTGGCAGCAATATCTAGATAAGGCAGCATAAATAACTTGTATTTCTACAAGTTATCATCAGTTAGACATTTGATTATTGTTTTTGTTCGTATTTCTCCAATTTTCATTTCTCTAACAATTATTTCTTTATTATCTTGCGAGCTTCTCTTTTATTGACTTCACATCTTTTTGTTTATCTATTATTATCTTTTACTCATCGTTTGTTTTTACTTTTCCTTGTAAATTTCTATCTTAGTTACATAAAAAATAAAAAAAACAATGTTTAGAGTGGAGAGAAGAAGGGAGTAAAGCAACTTAGATTGAAAAAACATCGTCAATCTATAGCTGTTTAGGTCTACATCGTAGATTCGGTTGTACGTTACTGTTGGTGAGTCGATTTTTCTCTATGTACCCAATTCAATCTCTCTCTTCCTTTAACTCTTAGATCCATGCAGTCAATCCTTATCACCGTTGTCTTGTCGTTGCTAACTCTAGAGTTCGGAGATTTTTTTGCCGTTAGAGATAAGATTTTGAGCATATTGGGTTAATTTTGTTTGGTTCTTGAACACCCATTAAGTTTTGGTGTTAAAATTGATTTACTTATGAAGTTACATCCTAGATTTGAGTTTTGTAATTTTTAGATAGTTGTGATAGACATTAATATCAATGTCAATCACATATTGACGCTGATAGAGCGTCTACCAGTGATAGTGTCTATCACTGATAAAAATTGATACAACTCTATCACTGATAGACGCTGAGAGAAGTTTATCAGTGTCTATCAGTGATAGAAACTGATACAAGAGAAGCTTATCAATGTCTATCAGTGATAAACTGGTAGAAGTCTATTATTGATACTATCAGTGATAGAAATTGATACAAGTATATCACTTATAGATGCTGATGAAAGTTTATTAGTGTCTTTTAGTTATAGAAACGGATAAAAGTCTATCATTGATAGAGGCTGATAGAAGTTTATCAGTGTGTATCAATGACAGAAATTGATAGAAGTCTATCATTGATACTATAGTGATAGAAACTGATATAAGTCTATCATTGATAGATGCTGATAGAAGTCTATCAATATTTTTTTTTATTATTGTTGTAAATAGTTTTACATTTTTTCTACATGTGAAAATTTTCCTAAATAAAATTCATTTTTTATGTGTTGCATCAATGGTAGTGTGCCACTAAAGCCTAGTTCAGTGGGCTACCAAGCCACGTTTTACTTTTTTTTTATTTTTTTTTTATTTTTTATTTTTTTAATTATTATTATTATTATTATTATTATTATCATTATTATCATTATTTTCCGTTTCTTTGCTATTTTTTATTTGTTAGTTTATTTGTTAAATTTTATATAGTATATTTATCTTTATTTTCTGTTTAGTTTTTCCCTATATATTTATCTTTGTGATTAGCATTTGATTTGATTTACTTAATTCAATTTAATTATAGTGCTGTTTTTTGTATCTTGCATTTTTCTTATTTTTATTTTTATACATATCTATTTTTTTTATTCTCTTTGTGGGGAATTTAATATATTCTTGACCATAATTATATGATTTTTGTTATTTTTTTTATTCATGTTTACTTTTGTAAAAAAGATTATTCGATGACAGATTCTAAAAATATTTGAGAATCCAATTTTCTAGAATCTTGAGTTGAGAAGTCGATTCTTTGGAAGTTCGAGATCGGTCTCCAATATGTTTTTTTTATTAAATTTTTAATATGCTCTTTTATATTTATTTAATTCAATATTATGTTGGAAAATTATTTCAAATAATAAAACTGTTGAAAATATTTACAAGATATAGTAAAATTTTAGAAGTATTATAATGATAGACGTTGATAGACATTGATAGACTTCTATCAGTGTCTATCAATGTCACTAATAGATACTGATAGAAGTCTTTCAATGTCTATCAGCATTTATCATTGATAGTTCTAAAATTTTGCTATATTTTGTAAGTATTTTGGTTCATTTTCTATATTTAAAAACAACCCTATTATGTTTCTTAATTTATGTTTTTGGCCTATATAATATCCATATTAAATCTTATTTGATTTTCAACTCGAAGGTCTTCAAGTTTTTCAATCTTTCCTAAAACTATTTTTAAGTCAATTAAAAATTTTCTTTAAAAATTAAGCTTTTCGTGTTTTTGAACATTTAAAAAATTAATATATTATTTTAAAAAGTTTTATAATAATTTATTTTCTGTAAGACTGTGTTTTCCTAATATTTTCTAGGAATAAATCTAGAAGTATTTGGGAGTCCGATCTTGTTGATTCTTGAGGTGAGAGTTCGTAATCTTTGGGAATTCGAGATTTGAACCCAAGATAAAATGAATTTAATTAAGATAATCTTTTTCTAAAAAAATCTTTTATTAAAAAGCCATCCTATGATGCATTTAGGGAATTATAATATTATTTCTCAATTTCTTGAGGTGAAGAAATTTTCTTAAATTCTAGTATGGCCTAATTAACGAAATTTTTTTCCATTTATTTTATAGGAGCATGGTTCCAAAAATTGGAAAAATGAGGTTAAAATAAGACAATATTTTAAATTATTTTATTTAAAGAAATTTTCAATTCAAGATTTAAAATTTGACCACCATTTTTTAAATGGACATTGTGAGGTGCTAACACCTTTCCCATGCACAAAAGACTCCCGAACTCAACTCTAGTTTTTGCAAACCATTTGATTTTTTAAATAATTTTTTGCGAAGTCTAATCACATAAAAATAATTGCTGGTGGCAACTCGTTTTTATTTTTTTATTTTAAAATTAACCTATTTTTGAGGACGCTGGCAACTCCGTATTGTCTCGTGCACGTGGTGACAATACTGAAGTAAAAATGGTATGATGAAAAAATCTTTGAAGAATGGTTGTAAATATGTTAGTTAACAAATGTGTAGACTTGACTATTAACCTCCCTATACTTCCACAATTACCAGACTAATTTGAATGCCCTAAATCAGAATGTGTTTCTTTAAGCGAGAAAACCTGCTACACCCACATTTCAATGCGAAATATAACACCAAATTAGTTGAGGGTCATACGTGCTAATTTAATGCACTTACTATAAATCATCTATAGCTTTTGAGTCTTTTTATTATCTCTAATAAAAACTAGTGTATTATTTCACCTTTAGTTGCTTTAAATATTTTCACACACTTACTTTTTCCAAAAGTTCATGAACTACTGTTTTACCTCGATTAGCTAGCTGGAGAAAAATACTTCAATTAAATATCAACTTTTAAAACATAAAGATACACATAGAATTCAAAGAAAAATTTGATTGAATACTAATAAACTGCTACAACATAGGGATTCTAGTCAAGTCTTATACTAGAAAATTAGTTATACATAATCATATTGCAGCATAAACAAATAGAAAAAAGGATAATAGACAAAAGTTCAGAAAAAAACTAAATGTGTGAATGATCTATCTATTGTTACTAATTTCTGCTGGGGGATTTTCCGAGAATCTCCAAAACATTCTACACGAGGGTCCATCCTTATCTCTCTTAATCTTTTTGATCTTCTCCTTTTTTCATTGGAGGAAAGCTTAAGTACATTTATAGGAAAATATGGGAGACCCACTTTGTAGCCAATAGTTCTTTTGTGGTTCTCGATGATGCAGACTGTGACAAAATGATGTGATACTTCTTATCCCTGCAATATTCAATGTTCAAACAACTTTTCTTATTTTTCCAGCTCACATGTGTTATGACATGCTCAGATCGATTTGATAGTGTTGTAGGATAATGTAGGTTCAAAGTATGGAGATGCTACAACATATTGACGATTTGATAGTTACATGCACTTCTGCCACCTTCAACTGATTTGACGTGCTTAGATGATAAGCTGATGTCTCAGGGTAATAATGACCAATTTTTCAGTTCAGAGTATGAGAACCATGTTGCAACTTAGAGTTTCGTCGATGATACAACATTCGATTTTTCCTTTAAGTCTTTTTGACATATGAGTGATTGGCGTGCTCAGATGCTCAAGTGGCGCGTCAGGATATGGTTGGGCCATATATTGGTTCAGAGTATAAAGACATTCCACCATGTTGTTGCTTGAGTAGTAGTTCCGCATTATTTCTAGAAATCCGTGAGTCTTACTCCTGCTGCAACTTTTTATAGATTTTACAGTATGTTTTAGATGATCACGTTGTGTTTGCTTTCTTATACAATTCTAATGGATTTAAATGCTCATTTGTCTCAAAACATGTTATAGGACTAATAAAAATTTAAGTATTAAGGGCATAAAATACTTACTTTCATAAGAAATCATTATACTATATTAAAAAGAGTTATGAGGGAGAATTTTAACATTTTTCCCCTTTAAATTTTTCAACGATGACTATTTTTCCCTCACAATCATATCTTTTCATAGTTTAGTAGGTAACTTTCATGCCTTTAACGTTTCTCTATTTAACATTTTTTTTTTTAAATCTCTACCTTTTTGTTCTTTATAAGCTCCTTTCTTTTCCCCCTTTTTTCCCTTTAAGTTTTTTTTTTTTTTTTTTAATAAAGAATTGGATTTTTAAATAGAGCCAAACAAGATCTAACTATTTTCCCTTAAATTTTTAGAAGAAACATGTAAATATTCCATACTATATTAAAATGGGCTAAGAGATTTTTAAAATTTAAGAATGACTATTTTCTCCTCACTATCACATCTCTTTATAGTGTTGTACATACTTTTCATGTCTTTTCATTTTTTTCTATGTTCTCCATTTAATTTTACACTCCCCATTTTAACCATTTCTATTTTGTTCTCATATCTTTCTATATTTTTTTGTGTACCTTTATCTATTTGTTTCTTTATGATCAAAGCCTCTTTGTGTTTTTTCCCTTGTCTTTAATAATTTTTTTATCACTAAAGCATTAGTGAACTATTATTTTTTCAATTGAACTAAATAAGATATAACTATTTATGGATAACTTATTAGTGGAAAAGCTTTGTTACGAGACCAAAGAGCATGATCGACTTCAGGAAGGAAAAGAAACAACAAAGCCAAGAAGATAACAAAATTTGGGTCGAAAGTGACACCCTAGGACCAAAATTGGCCTAGAACAGGGGGTTGGTGATGTGGTCATACCATGCGATTAAATGAATGATAATTATGTGATTATAACGCTAAGTTTTTCCTAGTAGAACCCAAATGTAAATGAAACTAGAGTCCTGGTAAGTCCAGGGTCAAACTCAGGGATTGCTTATAACTGTGCAATGAACTGATACTTAGATCTTAATAAAAATGAAATGTTCACACAAATTGTCGATTTTTTTTTTGTTTTATTCTAAGTCTAAATTTTATGTGTTGAGGGTTGTGCTTCAAGTGAGATAGTATGAGCGGTGGTTGTGGATACTAGCATGCGATAATAGAGTTGAGAATAATTTTCACTAACACTTCCTAAACAACTAGATGAGTTATGCGTTCAAGCCGTGCACTCAATATACGATCAACACTTTTCAGTGTATTTAGCCACACTACCCTATCTCTAGTATGCATTTGGTGAGTACAATATGTAAAAGACAGTTATTTCTAAGGAGCATCTCTTCTTATTTTACAAGATCTAAATCTAAATTCTTTCAAACTTAGATTCAATTTACTTAGAATAATCTTTTGACTTATTCAAGTAATGCGAGTAGGCATACATAAAACAAGTGAGCGTATAATTCTTTTGTTGCTTAGTTCATGTTGGCTATAGGCTTCTCAACCCATAGGGTAATTTAGCTACTCATGATAGTATTAGAAGATATGGATAAGGAATGGGATAAATAGGTATTCATATTGCATATTTGAGTTCTTCAATGTTAATGATACAATATAAATACACATTTAGATAAAGGAAAGGATAGAGAGTCAAGTTGTAGTGTACAATGTCTTGCTCCCTCCAGCTTTTATGCTGACTACTTCACTTAAATATCAAACAATGGAACTTTTCTTCCTCCACAAGAGACCTAGGTTCTCACCAAGGTGTTTTTATGGTTAAAGGATTCTTGCCAGAGTTTTCTTTTCCGAAAGTTTGTGACCCTCGTGTTTTGCATGGCGATTGCATGGGTATTTATAAACGTATGATGATAAATTCTCTTTTCTCACTCATGATTGAGTTGATAGGGTGCATTAAATTCCGTACCTTGATGCACTACCTGCAACACGTCAGAGGTTCATTGAATCTTCAACGAAGTTTTCTAATCAACCAACTCAATCTAAGATTTGACTTCCATCACCCATGTCATATCATGTTTTTGTTTATGATATTTCTTGTTTGATCGCATCAGTGGGCGTTCTGAATAGGAAAAGAGACATTAGCTCAAAATTTAGGTGAATCAGGCGTTGGAGATGTATGATCGCATATTGTGATTACTTTATAAATTCTTTAGTAAAAATGTCTCACTTTCAAAGCTTTTTTTCTTATTCTTTTAAAAGAGAAAGATAAAATAGCTTGTATTTCTACAAGTTATCGCCCCTAAAAACAATGTTTGTCCTTAAGCATATACTCAGGATTTCTTAAAGTTTTGATTACCTTGATTAGTCTCCTAGGCCCTTCAAAGTGCTTTACTCAGATTGCTAGACCAGAACCTTCTTGAGTTTTATTCCATTTTTGTTCTGGAATTATTTCCAAACTCGGGAACCGCAAACTTAATCTTCAAAAATCCATACTCATTTCTAATTTAATCTCATATTTCGATTTTTCAGAAATGGGGTTTTGAATAATACAAAGTAATATTTCTCCTTGTTATTTTGTTGTGATCTTGTGCTGATCCAAATGTCTAGCCTTCATTTTGGCTTGCCCCCATAAGTGTCATGCAGACATCCAACTACGAGCTGACACTCTTTTCAGTCTTAACTCATACCTTATGACTTGTTATGGTAGTGGAGTTGCGATCAATTATTTCTTGCATTGATCACAATTCCTGATTTCGTTTTAGCTTGTCCCCATGAGTGTCATGCGAACATCCAACTACGAAAAAGTTTCGATCTCAACGCTTTCTCTCATTTCTTCTTCTTTTTTTTTTCCTTTTTGGATAAAGATGTATCTGAGGAGCTTGAAAAATTTTGAAAGCCTGTAGAACCCCCTTTTTCCACCCCCGAATTTAGAGAGTAGCAAGGTCCTCATTGCTGAGAAAATGAATTATGCGATGAAATTAGAAACTTATTGTAAAAGAAGTTTGAAGTAAAGCTTATAGGCTTGCTAAGTCCTAAAGATATTTTCAAAAGAAAAATTTCCTAAAACTTAATATTGATTCCAGTCTTGGCATTGAGTGTTAGCACATAGTTTCATCATTGAGGTCATTATTGGCAAGCAAAAAAAAAAAGGACAACAGAAAAATTAAGCGATCAAAAGTATAGGCTTGAGACAAATAAAAGAAAAGGCAATGAAAGTTAGACAAAATTCTATTGAATTCATACTAAATCAATGACGCGATCATACAAAAGAAAGAAGACACCTGCTAATTGATAATACAAAGAAAAGAGAAAATAAGGAACGACACCACCCCAAATTTAGTTTTCTCCCGCATTGTTGTTATTGCACCCTTGCAGTGGATTTTCATTAGGGAATTACAAGGGATTTTGGAGATGCGGAGGAATGGGTGGCACCACTACGAGGTGAGCGATGACACTTTGGAAAAATCCGATCATGTAATGGAACTGGTCATGTTGCCATTGCGTTAGTTGCCTAATGAAGTCTTGTGTTACACTCTGTTAGTCTTGAACAAATGCCATTAACTCGTTATGTTGTCTAACGAGTTCGTCTTGCTGTTGCCTCAAATTGTTCAACTGCTCTTGAAGTGATTGTTGTTGACCCGATAGGCCATCAAGACCTTCCAAGATTGGTTCATGGAGGTTATCGTGAAGGAATCTGTACCATTTATCCTCAGGATCAATTCCTTTGGTTGTGTTGTCTTCAATGCTCTGATTTCCTTCATTAGGTTGATGCTCACTAGCCTCACCAATGCCAAAGCTACCACCTATTTCAATCCTAGGCGATGGCAGGCTTAGGTCATCAACTGTGATGCATAGAGGGTTTGGTTTGGATATAGGGAATGGCGGTGGAGTTGGTGGTCTGGATGCAAGAGGAAGGATTGGAAGGGGCTCATCATCAGGAGCAGACGATGTTGACTTGTCAATTGATGGAGGACATAAATTAAGATTGATGATTAGCCTGAGGGATTTAGGGTTCTGTTGAGGTGGTGGAAACTTCTCAACTTGGGGTGAAGGCATTGCCTTTTCTTCAACCTCAGATGTGAGGTTACTTTCCTTTTTTTTCCGCTGTGAGGTTTCTAGAGTCATCTGGTTCTGAGGTTGCTGCTTTGCTTGCTGCTTAGGTTGGTTCTCGGGTTGAGTAGGTAGCCTCATTAGGCGGCGGAGGGAATTGCTCGTGAGTGTGCTCTTTACTGCCACATCTTCCTCATCTTTAAAGCACCTCTGTGCTATGCAGAGCTCGATGATGAGCGATGTGAAGAATAGTTACCTCATTGATCTTGAGAAGAATGACCAAATTTGATCTGCAATCAGGCAACCAACATTTATAGGGATTAACCACGTGATGCAAAAAATGGCCATTACCCTCTCTCTCGAGACCAAATGATCATGCATTGTGAGGAGTAACTTTCTTCTGACAAAGTACAACCACACATTGGCTTCAAGTGTTAGATTGTGCAGTGACAACGCCTTGACGCCCTTTACTGTGACGCTCCATTTTGTCCTAGGTAGAGCTACCACCTTGATTGCTTCTTTCTGTTTTTCAGATGTTGGGCTTTCAATTATTCGATTTTCTTCAACGTCAGGAGTATCTTCTAGATTGAACAGATGATTGATTTTCTTGATGCCGAAACCTATATTTGCTTACCAATCATCTGGCCAGTAATGCCCAGTATGAGGCTTTCCTTTGTAGAATGTGGTCACCACAGAAGGTTTGACCATTCTTGCCCCTTCACAGAATTCTCTCCCAATGCGTCGATTGTGTTGGGGTTGATGCCCTAAAGTCTCATGTCCTGTAGTTTGTAAACAATTTGTACGAACGCTTATGTTGTTAATATATGATATTCTTGTGTTGTTAATATATGATATTTATTTCACATCTTGTATTTTTGCTCGGTTACTTGTTTATTTGCTTTACCACAAACCTATAAATATAAAATCTCTGGTTATCTGTATGTGACTCGAGCATGTATATGGTGATACAAGTAGATCATGTCTTGAGTGATAACCAAAATGATATGTAGTATATGGATATAGGAGGGAAACCTTATCTTGGTAATGCTACGAACGCGACTCACTTTGTGGAATGGTCATAAGTATTGTGACTTGTTACGGATGATCTGATCCTGATCATTCGTGTTGGGTACATGCGAGCGGGGGTGTCCTATACAAAGAGTTTGTATAAAACCTGACCACGAAGTGTTAATGTCTCGTTATATAACACCGTTCATGACAGAGACTTCACTTCACTAGGATGATCATAGGTAACATGACCTCAATCCTGAGTGAGTTGGGAACTCCTGCTATTGAGGGCAGTCTTTTGATTTGTATGGGTACGAGTGGCTAGGTCACCGATTCAAACCTACCATTTTGGGGATTCGTTTGATTAGGAGCTGGGAACTTAGCTACACAAGATGGAATTCACTTCTTCCCCGAGGCAGGGGTAAGTAGATAGATAACTCCCTTAAGGGCTGATTCCGGGGCTTGAACGATATGGCGCCACACACCTTCTCTTGGCTCGAGAGGTGTTCACACATAGTTGGACTATGTTGTATTGTTCAGTAGAGGAATAAGTGGTACTTAAGGAGTGAGATGTAACTACAGAGGAAAAACGATAATTTGGCCCAACTGTACTTACGAGCATCTGTGAAGGGTCATCGTACTCATGATTGGTTATATCCGATGGACACAGAAATATATCTGTGGTAAGAAGAGTTCGGCTGTTGGTCTTTAGTGAAATGTCTGACAGTTAACGGATAGTGGATCATGTGGCTAAAGAGTTTAGTCACCTATTCACAAACCGTTGGAGCTTCGAGCGACAGGTCCATTAAGTCTTCTGGGTAGCTTGGATAAAGTCAAGAACCAGTGTTTGAATTAATTTGAAATGTTCAAATTGACAAGAGGAAGTTCGATTATATATGATATAATTGGTAAATGTATGAGATACATTATTTTGGAGGAAATTAGATCTAAATATGATTTATATCAAGTAGAGGAGAAAATACTATAGTAGATATGTGATATCAAAATATAGGACAAAAATATAATATGATTATATTTATTATTAATTAATCGGTTAATTATATGATAATTAATCCAAAAATCACGTTTGGACGTGGGTTAATAAGAATGAGTCGGTTATTGTAAACAATGAAATAAAATGAAATTGTTTCATTTTGAATCAGTCCTCAAGTCGTCCAAAATATATAGAAGTGGGTGCGCGTTGGTGATAAGTAAACGATCGCATAAAGAATCGAGAGCCTATACGATAGTCGCCTCGCGCCTAAACGATCGTCCACCTCGCATCTAAATGATCGCACACTAGTTCCTACACGATCGTATAACTTCTCTAAACGATCGTAGTGTGTGCCAATTTTACTAAATGATCGTATACCATTTCCTAAACGATCGTTCAGTAAAACCTACATGATCGTGTAGCTTCTCCTAAATGATAAGCATCATGCTATGCGATAGCGCCTTTTTCCCTCCCACTTGCTTATCTCCTACACGATCTGTTCGTCCTCCTTCCTCTACCAAATTCACCAAAGACCACGCTTTGGGTTCTCGCTCCGAGAATACCCGGGGCTCTTTTCTGGTGGTGTTGTCCTTGCGGCGTTCGTATTCGTGCGATTGTTCGTGCTGCTGTAGTCGACACTGCTGCTGGGCGTTGGTTGATCAGGTGGAAGTTTTCACTGCGTTGAGTTCCAAAGTTCAAAGATTGTCTTCAACTAGTATGACAACTCATTCCCCTATTATTTTTTTCTTCAGAGCATGCCGCTAATTAAGAATTGTTTGCATAACTGTAAGTATGAATGTATATTGTTGTATTTCGGTCACTGTGAGATTGGAGCGATCTGAACGTGCTCATGGAACTCTTCGGTAAGAGATCCTTCAGAGTGTATATGTGATGAAATGCGGTAGCGGTGAACTTTTTGGGAAGAAGCCCATCTCAATCAAAATAGGGCGCCTCTTCTTGGGAACTTTTTCTTCTTCTGTCGCAAGCACCTTGCCCTTTTCTTCCTTTCTTATCGTCTCTTTCTTTGGCACTTTTCCCCTTTTTAAAACGCCCCTGACCACGCTCTTTCATTTCTCTTCCACCCTAGACTTTTCTTCTTTCTTTTTCCTTTCTTTTTCTTCCCTCAACAGTTATTTTTCTTCCCTAATCTTTTGCAAATTGCACTTGATGCACTTGGCCTTTCCTCCCTGACTCTCTTCTCTTCATCACTTTCGTCACACATCTTATTTTCAAATTCTAGCACGACACTGGAGATTTTTTAAGCTACAATGGACTTCCTATGCATTCAATTTCTTCATTGCGCATTTCATGAGTAGCTTAGTCACCGCGATTAGGGATTCAACGTCATTCTTTATTTCTCAAAGGACTTCCTTAACCCTCGTGGTCTTCTTTTGAAATTCCTTTTCCATTGCCTCTGTAGAGGAGGTGGGGAAGCTGACACCATCACTTTTTCTTTTTCCTCCTTTTATGTTTTCCTTGTGAGGGGCTTTTCTTCTATGTCAATCAAATCGACTCCACTTTGTTTCTCCTTTTCCTTGTGAGGGGCTTCTCTTCCATCACTTCCATCGCTTGGTTGGTTTACCACTCCATCCAAAGATTTAAGCGGTTTCAGATTTTTCAGAATGTCCTCATAAACTTCTCGTTCATCTCACTGCCTGGCTTCGCTGGTGGTGGAAATGATTGGTTGCAGGCGGTCATGCGGTGATGAGAATTGTGATAATGCATGGGCTAATGGAATTAGCGTGGGAGTGAATAGTGAAGGTGAAGTCACCGTGTGTGGATGCGCGTAGATAGGTGCAACGATGTTTATGAAGGAGACGTGCTGGATAGAAATAGATGAGGATACCACCTTGTAGGAATAAGTAGGAGTGGAGGAACGAGCAGAGGAAGGATTATTTTGGTGGGCCATTTGGAATGTGAGTTAGGTTGGTATGGAACGAAGGTAAAAATCAGAAAATTTGAGGCTTCGTTGGAGGATTAACAGAAATAAGAGGGTTTAGGGTTTTGTTAAAGTGTAAGGGGCTTAGGTAGTGAAGAAGGGTTTAAATAGACAAAGAAAGAGTGAGAGAGAGAAAAAGTTGAGCCACCTCGCAACTTGAGGTAATCATAACGCTTTCACGCATTAATGGAAATCTGATGGAATACCAGGCGGCGCGTCTTTTCATCGTCCTAAGTGAAAATGACGTATCATTGCCTCACCTACGATGAGCTTTATGGGGATGTGTTGGATTTCACACTTCTATGCATCACCAAGCTCATCACATCACTCATTGCCTTATAAACCCTAATTTTCCTTACCCTTAAAATTTGTTCAACCTTGAGTAGCAGTCATTGTTCACAAAAATAAGAAAGAAGAAAAACATAAAAAAAAAAGAATAGGTAACAAAAGTTTAAAAGGATACAAAAACAGATATGATTTTCCCCTGAAAAAGATATTGCTTCATGGCGCAGAGGCTCTTCTTATCACATTACTCGGTTTTCCCCAGTCTATGGAGATCTTTTCGTGATTAAAATCACCTCCATAGTAGGGCTTTATTTTTTTGTCTGTTCACTTTGAATGCGTTGATCCCATCTTCCCTAATTAATTCTACCGCTCCATGTTGGTAGACTTCCTTGATAATGAAAGGTCCTGACCAACATGATTTCAACTTCCTTGGAAAAAGATGTAGTCGAGAGTTAAACAATAGTACTTTTTGGCCAATTTAAAATCTTTCTTACAAATATGTTGATCATACTAACGCTTTGTTCGTTATTTGTAGATTTTGGCATTTTTGTGTGCCTGCAGACTTCCAAAGACCAGAGCATATGGGGACATTCCTATAGGAGTTTTATATGTAGTGCGATATGCACATAACGCTTCATCTAGTCTTTGTGACCAATCTTTACGTGCTGGATTGACAACCTTCTCCATTATTATATTAATTTCCCTATTGGATATTTCAACCTGACCATTTTTTTGGGGGTGGTAAGATGTGGTTATTTTATGGTGAACGTTGTATTTGATTAGAAGCTTGCCAATAATGCGATTGATGAAATGCATGCCTTTATTGCTTATAATAGCAGGTAGAGTGCCAAAACGAGTAAAGATGTTTCTTTGTAAAAATTTTGAAACAGTGATCACATCGTTTGAACCACATGAGATTGCTTCTACCCACTTAAATACATAGTTAATAACTAACAACATGTAATTATGGCTATTGGATGGGGGAAATGGATTCATAAAATCGATCCCCCAAACATCAAATAATTCCACTTCTAGAATAACATTCATTAACATTGCATTCTTTTCTAAAATGTTCCCAACGCGCTGACGCTTATCACATTTCATGATATATTCTTGTGTATCCTTGAATAGGGTGGGCCAATAATATCCGCTTTGCAACACCTTTGCAACTGTGCGTTGACTTCCAAAATGCCCATCGTAGGTCCATTCATGGCATTGATAAATAATGTGTTGAAATGCTGTTTCGGGAACATATTCCCTCAAAATTTGGCCAGGTCCTCTTTTGTACAAGTTAGGCTCGTCCCAATAATAGAATTTACAGTCATGCATGAGCTTTTTCTTTTGTTGTGGTGTATAATCTTTGGAAAATTGTTTGCAGACTAAGAAATTGACGATGTCTGCAAACTAGGACAAGTACTCGTCGATCTTTAATAGCAGTTCATTAGGGAAATAGGCGTTGACAGAGGATTGTATGCATTCATTTTCATGATTCTTAAGTCGCAATAGGTGGATCGACGACTTTATTCTCTGACCTTTTTCTGTCTATTATTTCAGTATCCAACTCTTGAAGCAGTAGAACCCATTTGATCAATTTTGGTTTTGCATCTTTCTTTGTCATCAAGTATTTGATAGATGAATGGTCTGTGTGAATGATGACCTTCGATCCCAGCTGATAAGGTTTAAATTTTTCCATAGCGAAGACTACCGCCAACAGCTTTTTTCCGTAGTAGTGTAATTCTTTTGAGCATTATTAAGAGTCTTGCTTGCGTATGCGATAGGATGAAGAACCTTTTCTATGCGTTGAGCCAACAATGCCCTGATGACGGACCGAAATGCACGTCATCTTAGGCCTTTTATTTAGAATTATGAGGGTTGTTAAGTAAAATATGTGGCAAATATGTTAGAAATTCATGAGAAAATGAGTTTGCGTCAATTAGCAGTAAGAATCTTGGCTAACCCACTATTATGCGTTCAATTGTCTATCTTTATAGCTGACGCAGGAAGCGGACACATACGTGGAAGCTAGACTATTGCAAAGATGATCGCATGTGGAGAATCACTCCATCGCAAAGGCGAACGCATACATTCGACGCATGGATATTGCGGCCATCAACCGCATGCGTCCATCGCATAGAAGTTGCGGTCGTCAAACGAATGCGGTCATCGCATAGAAGTTGCAGTAATCAAGCGAATGCGGTCATCGCTGAGAGATTGCGGCTACATAATGATAACCATAATTGATGTTTTTGGCCATCGACAAAACTAGTTTTCTTGATGTTTGAGCTTTCTTAAAATGGACTTACTTGACATCTTTTGGCTATCAACATATACATTTTTGGCTCTATAGTAGTGGTCATTGCATACATGTAATAATGTATCTAAGCAATTAATATAAATCCAAAGAAATGAAGTAGTTCCTTCTTCGAGTTTAAAAATCTATATCTGTATTATATTAAAAGAGGTAATGAGGGAGAAATTTTAACTTCTCTTTGCCATTAAATTCTCATACAATGACTATTTTACTCTCACAATCACATCTTTTTATAGTTTAGTATGTAACTTTCGTGATTTTTCTTTTTCTCTATTTAATTTTACATTTTCGGTTACCATTAAATTTTTCAACAAATCATATTTTATCCTCAAGTCCTTTCACATTTTTTGTACCTTTCTTTTTCTTTAAAATGCTCATTTTTCTTTAATTTTTATTAATAAAGAATTAGTCAATTAATTTCTTTTTGAATAGTTTCAAACAAGATATAACTATGAATGACCCTTAACTTTTTAGAAGAAACATGTAAATATTCTATACTATATTAAAAAAAAGGCTACGATGAGAGATTTTTTAAATTCCATCTTTGCCCTTAAATTTTGTTGACAATGACTATTTTCTCCTCACAATCACATTTTTTTGTAGTGTTTTATACATGACTTTCACGTCTCTTCTTTTTCTCTTTTCTCCATTTAATTTTAGATTTCCTTTTGTCATTAGATGTTTTAACAATTCTTATTTCTTCCTCATATCCTATTTTATTTTTTTGTATCTCTACATTTTTTTTTCTATTTATGATCAAAGCCCCTTTGTATTTTTTTGCCCTTTTCTTAATAAATTTGTATTACTAAAGAATTAGTAAACTACTTTTTTCAATTGAATTTAAACAAAATATAACTATTTACCAAACACTTAGGAGTGGAAACATGACATTACGGGTGGTTTTGAATCAAACGGTATAATCTACATTAGGCAAGAAAATAAGAAATTGCATCAAGTGAAATAATAAAACCAAGAAGATAAAAATTTGGAACGAAAGTGACACCCTAGGACCAACTAAAATGGGTCTAAGAAAGGGAGCTAGCTTGGCCCTTGGCCCAAGTTAGTATGTCGAACTCGACCTCCTGACAAAGTATCTAATGGGACAAGTGCCCCGCAAATGTGCCAATTCATAGGATCGCCTAAGGACCAAAATGAGCTTAAAGGAAGGTGCTCAACCTCAGTCTTAGCAGAGGCTGACCCTAGTAAAATGGAAAACGGGGCACACCCTTAGTATGTCTCAACCCAATGAGTTAAAAAATAATTTCAATACAACTCCAAACCCCTATTAGGAAGGACTTAGGTCAACTATACCTATCAATATATCATGATAGTTATAAAAAGAGGGAAGTTCATTATAATATTCAAACTCTCTACTTGCTACACATATACACGTTCTGACTTAAGCATTGGAGCTTGTGTGGTAAGCACCATACCGAAATGCAAATCTTTTCATCTTGCAAGTCACATTATTCTTTGAATTACAAATTTCATGTTGTTTTCATCAACTTTAATTGTAACTATGGTTGCCATTGATTTACATATCTTCTAATTTTTTAAATCGTTAAACTTGTAATATTTTATCTTGAATGTTCTACATTGAATATATAGAATTTAATGTTTTAATATATTGGGGTCATTTTTTTAGTAAATTAATCATTAAAGTTATGGTTATTATAGGATTACTACTATTTTCTAAATAGTCCTCAATCATTAAAATAAAATAGAAAAGTGATAATTGAGAATTAAGAGAATTTAATGAAAAGGTAAACTACAAAAATAATAAAAATCAACTATCTTTTAAACATAAACTAATATCAATAATGTCTATACAAAAGAAAATATGTTACAATAGAGAAAAAAATGGGAAGAAGGAATGAAATCTTCTTTGAGAAAACATCAAAATCCTTAGGACTTTCTTCAACAATGGTCTCTAATTTTGGAGAACTTGAACACCTTTTATATGGAATGGTGATTATTGGTGCCATTTCAACTCGACTCTGTATTCTATTCACCATCTCTATTTTTTTGCTTTTTGCAATGCAAGTAGTAAAAAAAAAAAAAAGCTCTAATTATAAAGAGAACTTAATTGGATTTGGGAGGGAGGAAGGTGAATTTTGATGTATATATAATGTAAAAATAGGTGATTGTAAAGGCTAAAAATGGATTTTCCATAGCGTTGGCAATGTTTCAAAATGGATGGTGGGCAAAAACAATGTATTCAATGTCCCTCTTAAGAAATAACAATTATTTGGAGCTATTTTAGAAACCATATTAAGAAATCCAACCCAAAAAAATAGGAGGATGTTGTGTGTGGTAAACCTTTTTGGTAAAACAACTAAAAATGTTTATGTTGAAAGTCGTTTAAAGGTAATTATTATACATATCCCATAACTTTCCATTTAGGCATGTCTAAAAAGAGTACCTTATCACTTCTATAATCCAAACAACTTGACCTATATTTAGAGATATTTATGTCATTCAAGTGACATATAGTCATTATTATTCTATAGGTATATTTTTCTAATTCGAGAAATTTATTAAGAAAAACCAAATAAATCATAGTCTAGTCTAATGTAAAAGCTAATTGATAAGCACTCATTTTAGGTGTTTTATTAAAAATAAAAATAAAAATAAGGTATATAGTTAAGATAAAAAAAATAAGGTATATCTTTTAATTAATGGTGGTGACTCAATCCAGAATGGTTTAATTATTTTTTTTGATAATTTTTTTATATAAAAAAAGTACCTTTCATAAAGCAACACATTGCTTTGGGCATGTGTGAGCAACTTTTGTAGCAATGATTGAAAATGTAACTTAAGGAATGTATCGATTTCATAATATAAAATGTTGTAGAATTTATGAACTTAATACCTTATTAGTTTATTATGAATCTTTTGAATTATTTACTTTGTAAATTACTTCTGTGAAATTTTGAGAAAAATCATACTGGATTTGCCAATGTTCTCAGTAATTTTATTTTATGACACTACATGTATGTAACAGTGTCTGTAAGCAATTAATTCAAGTCCAAAGAAATCAAATAGTTGCTTCGATGTTTCTTTAGAAACATCATCCCCGACGACGGTGTCAAAAACTTGACAGCTTTTTTTGCTGCAAAAAAATAAGTCTTGTGCTATGGGGTTAATTGATGATTTGTAAAACTTAAATTGCACGAGTTATATCACCTATTATATCAACACAATTATAAATCAATCTAATAACAAGTATAAATCTTGTGAGCTTCTCTTTTATTTATTTATTTATGTAAATTGTTTCACATCTTGTTATTTATCTATTATTTTTTAACTCATTTTTTTTTTTACTTCTCCTTGTAAAATTCTTTTTTGGTTAAAAAAAGGGAAAAAATTAGAGTAGGGGAGAAGAAGGGAATAGATTGAAAAAAAAGGTAATTTAATTTAAAATATATATAAATAAAATTCATTTTTATGTGTTGCGTCCGTGGTAGTAATGCCAATCATACTATAAAAAGGATTGAAGATGACTCGTTTTTATTTTTCTTTTAAAATTTACCCATTTTTGAGAATGTTAGTCGCTCCGCATCTTCTCTGACATGTGGTGACAGTAAGTAAAAATGGTATGATGAAAAGATCTTTGAAGAATGGTTGTAAATTTATTAGTTAACAAATGTACAAACTTGACTATTAAGCTCCCTAACTTTCACAGTTACAAGACTAATTAGAATACCCTCAAATTACAATGTGTTTCTTTCAGCGAGAGAATCTGCTACACCCACATTCCGATGGGGTATATAACACATCAAATTAGTTGGTGGTCATCTATGCTAATTCAATGCCTTTACTATAGTTTCTCTATATCTTCTCAGTCTCTTTATTATCCATAATAAAAACTAATGTATTATTTCACTTACATTTACTTTAGATATTCTCACACGCTTACTTTTTCAAAAGGTTCATGTGTTACTACTTTACCTAGATTGGTTAGATGGAGAAAAACACTTTTTCAATTAAAGATCAACTTTTAAAGCATAAAGATACACATAGGATTCAAAGAAACATTTGATTGAATAATAATAAAGTACTACAACATAGGGATTCTAGCCAAGCCTTAAACTAGAAAATTAGTTACACATAATCATGTTGCAGTATCAACAAACAGAAAAAAGAACAATAAACAAAAGTTTAGAGAAAACACAATGTGTGAGTGGTTTGTCTATTGTTGCTTCAACTTTTAATTTCGACTAGAGGATGTTCCGAGAATCAACAAAATATTCTACATGAGGGTCTATTCTTGTCTCTCAATCTTTCAGATCTTCTCCTTTTCTCATTATAGGAAAGCTTGGTTCCATTTATAGGAAAATATGGAGGACCCACTTTACAACCAATTATTCTTCTATAGTTCTTAAGGCTACAGACTATGAGAGAATGATGTGATACTTCTTATCCCTGCAACATTCATTATTCAGACAACTTTTCTTATCTTTCCAGCTCCAAGATGTTTTGACATACTTAGATTGATTTGACAGTGCTACAAGATAATGCAAGTTCAAAGTATGGAGATGGTATAACATATTGATGAGTTGACAGCTAGAGGTACTTTTGCCACATTTAGCTAATTTGATGTGTTTAGATGATAAGCTGATGTCTCAGAGTGATGATGACCAATGTTTCCGTTCAGAGCATGAGAACCATGTTACAGTTTAGAGTTTCGTCAATGATACAATATCGATTTTTCCTTTAAGTTTTTTCAACATATGGTTGATTGGCATACTCAGATGCTCCGGCAGTGCATCAAGATATGGTGGGCCCATATGTTGGTTTAGAGTATGAAGACATCCCACCATGTTGTTGCTTGAATAGTGCTTCAACGTTATTTTCTATAAATGTGCGAGTCTTACTCCTGCTACAACTTTTTATAGATTTTACAGCATGTTTTAGATTAACACATTGTATTTTCTTTCTTATACGATTTGAATGGGATTTAAATGTTTATTTATCTCATAACATTTTATAGGATGAATAACGGCATAAGACACTTACTTTCTTAAGAAATCACTATACTATATTAAAAGGGGTTATGGGAGAGAATTTTTAAGTTTTCTTTTGCATTTAAATTTTTCAACAATGATTATTTTCTCCTCATAATCACATCTCTTCATAATGTTATGCATACTTTTCATGCCTTTTCATTTTCTATGTTCTCCATTTAATTTTACATTCTGATAGGTCTTGAAAAAAACTATATTTTACATGTTAACTATCTCAATTTTATACTATTAATTTGCTTAACATGTCAATTTTATAGGTAAAATAGTCCTAATAATACTTTCAAGCAATTAGAAGAAGTTTGGAGCTAAAAGGAGTAAAAACGAACCAAAAATCACATAATTAGAAGAAGTCAAGATATTTCACATTTTATCATCATTGAAGCAGTGTTGCAACGGTAGGAAAATACAAAGGCCCAACGCTTCCTCAACGCTTAAATACGGAAAACAAAAAAATTCTGAAAAATATGGTAATATTGCAACTCTCTCTTTCAACATTGCAACGCTACGAATATTGACGGAGAAATAAAAATTCTCGCACGTCTTTATGCAAGCAAGCATTGCAACGTTTCCTATCAATGTTGAAACACTGCGACCTACATCTATTAAAAATTTGAGAGAGACCATTCTTACGATTTTGAGAAAGAATTATGTAATTTGTTCATTCTTGTATCATTTTCTTGCAAGATTCATTGGATTTCTTGAAGATTTTACTATTTCATGAGTAGGTAAGTTTCTTTCTTAGGGATTATGTTAGATTAATCAATTCTTGAGACTTTTCTTCAATTTTCCTCTTGTAATTTGTTGTTCTTGAATGTTCTTGTTCTTAATCTCAATAAAATTTGTTAAAGATGAATTGACAACTCAAATTTAATTGATTTTTGTATGCAAAATTACATAGCTCTATAGCATGATTGTAATTAGGTTGCAAGAACTAGTGATTTTGATGGAAAGTTTGGACTTCATTTCTTATTTTCTTGAAAAAATTTACTAGTTTAGAACATTCATATTAATTATGCTTGATTTTAGTCTTTTTAATTTCAAGAATGTTATAGTTGAGAAAACCCAAGAAATGCAAGCAATTTAGGAATTAAATGTAGAATGTCTTTAGGAAGCATTTATGAACTAAATTAGGGTTAGTTGACCAATTAGGTTAATTAACTAATTAGGGCATTAGGGCTTAGCCTTAATAAGGTATGGAACAATGGAATTGCTTGAAATCAATTAAGTTTATGAGAGAATTAGATTAATCTACATAAAATCTCCAAGATATTTTTTCCATTGAAATTATTCATAATTTCTTTCATACTCTCTCTCATTAATCTCATTACCAAAATTTCATATAAATTTTAGTTTTAGTTTTACTTTATTTCATAAAACCAAAGCCCCCCAATTTGGATATCATAACTCAAATTTTCCAATTAATAAAGGTTCTATATGCATCGACCTCATGCTTCCACTATTACTACGCGTTAGTATTAGTAGTTGTGCGTGTTCTACAAATTTTATTTGTTTTCGGTTAAGTTGAACTAATGACATGGTTTTTAGCTCAAACAAATTGGTGCCATTACCAGGGAATCGTGCAATTGGCTTATTTGAATTTTGAATTCCTTTTTTTTTAAAAAAAAGATAAGTAATGAACCCAAAAATAGTTAATGTGATGAAACTTCCTTTTGTGCATGACCCGCTCCTCTCGGAGTGTACTTTGTGATTTGATTGTAAACATTGACCACGAGGAGAAGCGACTTCGAAGGGAAAGAACGAGAGGAGGAGAAGGAGAATTTGAAGAGTTAAGACAAGGAGAAGAAGAATCGACTCGATCAAACATTATAGGAGAAGCAAGGAGCAAACCTTGCGAGAGCTTGCGGAGTCGGATTACAACCAACAATCATTGTGCATAGTGTACTTGGACATTACCGTTATGTTCGAACTTAAGCCAGGACTTGTACATCTCTTGCCTACATTTAGAGTACAACCTGGCGAGGATCCACACAAACACATGAAAGAATTTCATCTAGTATGTGATGGAATGCGCTCGCATGAGGTAACCTAAGAACAACTTAATCTAAGGGCATTTCCCTTCTCTTTGAAGAATGTGGCCAAAGATTGGTTGTATTACTTACCAATGGGATCCATCATTACATGGAATGGTTTGAAAAAGAAGTTCTTAGAAAAAATTTTCCTTGCATCTAAGGCACATAATATTAGAAAAGAAATCTATGGCATTAAGCAAGTTGTAAGAGAGTCACTTTATGAATATTGGGAAAGATATAAACACTTTTGTGCTTCATTCCCTCATCATCAAATTTCTAAACAATATCTTATCCAATATTTCTATTCAGGTTTGCTTCCATCAGGGAGGAGCAATATTGATGTTTTCGTCGAAAGGGCTCTAGTTGACAAGATGTCAACTGAAGCTAATCAACTCATATCCACTATGACAGAAAATTCCCAAACTTTCGAATCAAGGACTCTCCACCACAACAATGCTCAATCCAAAGTGGTATGTGAGCTTAGAATTCAAGTCTCTAATCTTGTGTCTCTTTTTACACAGGTTGCTCAAGGTGGTCTTCCTCAAGTTAAGACACATGGAGCATGTGGAGTAACCAGACATACTTCCAAAGCTTGCCCACAAGCTCAAGTGAATGCAATAGGAGGCTTCCAAAGTAAGTACGATCCGCATGGGTGATAATAGGCAGAAATACACGTTATTACAGTGCTAAGTTATTAAACAATACAGGTTTGCGTTGATAAAATATATAAGATTGCGTTCATCACATTGCGGTCGCATGCGTTCATCACATAAAAACAGTTAACTTTTGTATTTTTGTGCAAAATATGCGTTGACGCAAAGCATAAAATGCGATCACAAGAAAGCAACGGTCGAGCGTAGCATTACCGCAAGGCTTTGCTATGATTTGTGCTTGCAAATATCTGCTCAAGAAGGATTGCTGCATAGAGCCACTGCAACTTGGTGGGCGCATCTAGGTGAAAAGCATAATAAATCACGATGGGACAGAAAGCTGATGACGGTCGATTCCGAATTAAGTTGACAAGCCACTAACGAACTACTGTAGCAAGTACACTTAACTTTTCGGTGACAAATATTCGGCGCATCAGACAGAGAATTAATGTCATCCCATCAGTACAATCATAAGAGAGAAGTAGCCTTTCACCCCAAAGCTCTATAAATACCGAAGGCAATCTTCAATGAAGGAGTTCGGATAGTTAGAGAATTTTCCCTTAGATAGAATAGCCATGTTCATAGTTTTCCTTTCTACTTAGAAGGCGGAGCGAGAGAAGGGAAGAGACGCCGAAAGATTGCTCTGGTCAGCTCGAGAGAGAACCTAGAGGTGTGGAAAATCAGAGAGAGGGCCGACTCTCGCGAGAGCGAGATTATCTTTTGAACAGAGTAGAAAAGACAGTGTAAAAGTCTTGGGAAGCAAGAGATTGCTACCAGACTCTTTATTCTCATCTTGCATTGTTATTTTGTATTTCAACTCTTTATCTATAAAATGGAACTTGCTATTCTACATCTTTTCACTCTCTTAAAAGCACGCATGAGTAGCTAACTTTATCGAATGGGTTGAGAAGAACTAAGCTAATATGACCTAGGATCTTCATCACATGCGATTATCTTGTCTAATGTTGCGCTCAACATCCCTTTAGAGCTACTCGAGAGGGAGTCTAAAGAAAGAACCTAAGACTTGAGAGAGCTAGGTTAGAATCTAGACTCGAGAGAGCGAGATTAGATCTGCATAAGTGAGAGATAGAGATTTAAAGATAAGCTTTGTTTGCCAATATGCATTGCATGCACCCTAGAGATAGGTTAGGATATTATGCGGTCGCCTTATTTGTGTATGTGTCATGTTGTCATCGTATAAATAAGAATAGAGGTTTATGTGTAGGTTCTATAGACTCATTGCATATATCGCATGCGTTCTAGTACTAGAAGTTGTAGCATTTGCATTGAGAGATGATTTGTTATTGTATGTATGTTGCATGATTGCATAACATGAACGCATCCTAGGAACTGTTAGCTGAACCCCTTCTCAACCCGTTCCCCGCATATTCATTGCATCTTCCATATTATCAACTATTTTCGTAACTCCGCCGCATACATCTATTTTATATTGCAAACAACAACCCAAGAACAACTATTTGATTTAGTGGTTACCGCAAAGTCTTCTCGAAAATTATCACCGCATACCGTTTTTCTAGTCCCTAAGTTTGACCCTGGACTTACTAGGAAACTCAGTGGAATTTATACTTGGATTCTGCTGAGAAAACTGTTTGTTCAATGCATTTTCATCATCGCATTTCATTTCATAATTTCACCTCATAAAATAACGCATCAATGGGCAAACCTACAATCAAAGGTGAAGAGATCATCCTAATCAAGTGGGGATTTCAAGGACAATTTGATAACCAGAACCAATCTTCCCCATCATTTTCCTCATGTATGTCTTTAGAGGATGTTGTAAAATCACTAGCTGACTGCTCTTTGAAATTTCAACAGGAACTACCTCAACTTCAAAAAGACAACATTCAATTGCAACAAGAGACCATATCACTCCAACTAGACACCAAATATTTCCAACAAGAAACAAGACAAGGCTTCACAAATTTAGGGACTCAAATAAACCAATTAGTAATCGTGGTAAGCAAGCTAGAAAGCAAATCCTCCATAAAGCTTTCGCCCAGCCGGAGCATGCAAACATAAGTGCAATAACTCTTAAAAGTGGAAAAGAGATTCTATCCTCCTCCTCTCAAGTTCTAAACTCGGTTTAATCTCCTTCAAAGAAGCAAGAAAAGATAATGAAAGAATAAGAGAGCAAGGTAAGTGAACCAAAGGAGACTCCTATTTTTCCCGAGGTATGTGATTACTCTCCTCCTAAAGTAGAACCCTATGTACTTAAGGAACCATTCCCTAGTAGATTAGCAAGGCCTATAGAAGATATCGATTTAGAGCTTATTGAGATGTTAAAAAAGGTACAAATTAACATCCATTTGTTTAATGCTATTCATTAAATATCTAGGTATGCTAAATTTTTGAAAGACTTATGTACTAAGAAAAGAAAAGGGAAGGAAGAGGATAGAGTAACTGTTAGCAAGAATGTCTCTGCTTTGTTAGAGAAATATATGCCTAAAAAATGTAGAGATCCAAGAATGTTTACCTTGTCATGCAAAATAGGAGAAAAAAGCATTACACATGCTATGCTAGATTTAGTTGCTCAATAAATGTTATGCTTTACCATGTTTATGAAGACCTAAAATTGAATGGCCTACAAAAAACTAATGTTTGCATACAATTAGCCGATAGGTCATACATACAACATATCATAATACAACACAAAAGTGAATAAATATGCACTAGTAAATCCGACAAAGGAAAGAAACCAAGAAAGGAAAAATACTATAAAGGAAAATATTAATTAGAAATGAACCACTAATTTATTTTAACACCCTCCCTCAAATTAAAGGTAGATTTTATACCTTAAAACTCATGGATAGTAAATGTTATTAATTGACTGTCATCAATAAAGAGTTATAGATGTTAATTCAATAAATGTTATTATTTGTGTTGTTTGTCTATTTTTGTCTTAATAACCCTAAATCCAATAAACTAACATCCAAGGCTACCTTATGAGTCTTGAACTGTATATGGAGACATATATGGATCAATGTTCAAGATAAAGCCAGTCTATAGTATTGGGATTGGTGTCCTAATTTTCCTGGAGTCTCATAGTTTGTAAACTGTACACATTGTTATGAATAAAATAAGAGTTATTTTATTTGACATTTACTCATATCCAATAAACAAAGCTCCATGGTTATTGTATGTAAACTTAAGCATGTATATGAGATATACAAGTAGATCATTCCTTAAGTGATGACCAAAAACGGTCTGTAGTATAAGGATTAAGGAGGGATACCTAATCCTGTTGACACTACGGATACGGCCTGTTTTGTAGAGGTTTGCAAGTGTTGTGAACTATCTTGACCAATTATGTGGAGACATGCGAGCGGGGTGTCCTATATAAAGAGTTTGTATATGACTAGACCACGAGATGACTAGTCTCTTCATATAATGCCATAAATACTTGAGACTTACTTCTCACCTAAACGACCTTAGGTGACATGACCTTAATCCTGAGTATCTTGGGAACTCCTGCCTTTGAGGGCGGTCCTTTGATTAGTATGGGTGAGAGTGACCAGATTGCCAACTCAACATGCCTACCTTTTTGGGGTTTTGTCTGATTTGGGAGCCAGAAACTTAGTTACATAAGATGGAATTCAATTCTTCCCCGAAGCAGGGATAAATAGATAGATTGCTCCCTTAAGGGATGATTCTGGGTCTTGAACATAGTGGCCACAACTTCTAATTGGAAAAGAGGACTCGATCATAGTATGACTATGACTTATGTTCATTAGAGGGATCAATGGTACTTAAGGAGTTAGATGTAACTACAGGCGGATAACGGTTATTGGCCCAGCTGTACTTGCGAGCGATCTGTGAAGGGTTATCGCACTGTTGATTGGTTAATATGGAGACAAAATATATCTATAGTAAAAACAGTATAGTTGTCGGTCTTTAGTGAAGTGCCTGGAAGTTAACGAATGGTGGATTCTGTGACTAAAGTGTTTAGTAAGTTATTCACATATCGTTAGAGCTTCAAGCTACAGATCCATAAGGTCCCCTTGGTAGCTCAATGGATTCAAGTTGAGAATCAGTTCTTGGTGTTGATTTGAAATGTTCAAATTGACAAGAGAAAATTCGATTATATATGATATGATCTGTATGATGTATGAGATACATAAAGTGGAGGATTAATGTAAATGAGATTTACATTAAGTACCATGAAATAGAAAAAGAACTATGGTTTATATGTTTAATGAGATGAAATATTCAAACTATAGGTTATAAATATAATATGGTAAGTTGGTTATCATATATATTTATAATAATATTAATTATTGGATAATCATATCTTTTTCTCTAATAACCAATTGAGTAGGAGGTTATTGGTGGTTTCATGGTAACCATGAGATAAAAGGAAAAATGTTTTCCTAAATTTAATAGTTATTAAGAAAGAGTTTATTCTCGAAAAACCTCACGGACTTGTTGTGAAGTGAATTGGAATCAATAAACGATAGCTGAAGAGAGACTAAACAATCGTGGAGTGACATTACATGATAGTTCTTTCAGCTGATCGTAACTAAATGATCGCAGAGCATTTGCTAAACGATTGGGCATTTATCCATACAATAAACTTTTGTCATCTCCCACTTGCTCAATCGTTTACACGATTGTTATTCCTCCAATCTCTTCCTCTAACTAAGTCCACATAGAGCCCACACTTTTGGATTCTCACACCGAGGATACCAAGGTAGCCATTGTGGTGGTGTCTTACTCAACTCAATCGAGGTTGAGGTTTCGGAGGCCGTTTGTTGGGTTGATGATCTTGGAGATCGTTGTGTTCGAGTTTGTTGGTGATCGTGCTGTGTTACGGTCGCTGTGTTCAAGCATTCGTGTGTTGCAGTCTTGTCAATTGAACGAGCATTCGTGATCGAGGGAATTTGAAGATGAGTCTTCAAAGGTATGATGTTCTATCTCTTGATCTTATTGTAAAGCATGTAGTAATTTCGTTTTGTGCATGACCTGTAAGTTTCCATTTCTTGATTGTAATTGTGTATGTTCAAATGCGAATGGAATTTGGAACGATCATTCCGCTGCTCATGGAAATCCTCATGTCTGATTTCATTAAATTGGTATCAGAGCCAGGTTGTTTTGATATTCGAAATTTCACTTTTGTTTTAAACATAGTTTACAGTCGTGGTGGGTTTTCTGCATTTGTGTTTAAGTGTTAAATGCGTTTGTGTATGGCATTGATGAATGTTTACGGGTTAATTGCCTCTCTTTAAAGCTTTCTTTCAATTACAAAATGTTAATTTGTAAGGGCCCCTGTGTATTTGGGCATAATTAACATGCAATCGAGTTTGTAATTCAAAGTGTTTGAGTTAGTCGAGTCGTTCGTGATGAAGTTTCGAAGCATGGAGATGTTGTTCTCAGTAAGAAGAAGATCAAGAGTCGGTCATATTGTTTAGCCTCAGGTAAACAATCGTTGGGATTTGGCTAAACGATTGTGTAGATTTTTCTATATGATCATGTAGCATATACTAAATGATTATTAAGATAATGCTAACCAATAGGGTAATGCGTTTACTCTATCGCGTAGCGTTGGTTGCCTGATTGCATAGACGTTGGAGGTAAACGATCAAGCAGGAACATTTGATGCTCATTGTTTAATAAAATACGCGCGCACTAAACGATCATGTAGTTAGCATGCCTCATCACATAGTTACTAACTACACGATCACGTGGTATACGATACTTTGGCGCTCGTTTAGCGATCATTTAAACAATTGTGCTTCACCGTATCGTTGTCATTTAGACGATTGCTTAAGTTTTGTGTTATGCATGGCGCGCTGCACGATCGCGTACCTCATTATTCATCGCATTGTAAAAGGTACACGATTGTTGCTAAACGATCGTTTAGCTCTGGAAGCGTTGGTAAACGATTGAGTAAAGCGTTTACTCTTTCGTGTAAATGATCGCTTGGTGTTTGGTACACGATCAGTGGAGACGCGTTGCTTTGCCCGAACATTTCAAGACCTGGTTCGCCTGTTTGATTCAAAGACTCTTTGCTTTTGTAATAGTTAGCTTTAGTTTTGAGGATTTTGAGGCTAATTATTCTGGTTCATCAACTTTTGTTTAATATATATGAGATGTATATGGTTTATATGACATCGTGTATGACATATAGATTTGAAACCCACCTTTGGTTGTGCAATTATTCATGCATCATGTATTATAAGTGTTATAATATTGCATGATGAAATTACAAGAGAGCATGCACATGCATCATGAAATATAAGAGTTATATTTATACATGTAGTAAGTATATTCATGCATCATCTTTATATTATAAGGGTGAATGGAAGCATGTTTGCTTTGTTCGTTGTTGTTTTGTATAAGGTTATATAGACGTAGCAATGAATGAACAATGCATGGAGCATGACACTTAGGTTGTTTATAAGCGTTATGAATGCCTTGTATATGTTTTCTTTGCATTGTGAATGGTTTTGTTGTTTCTATTATAAGCATTATAATAGAAATTAGAACTAAAATCGATTAGAAAGAGTTGCATGCGGACTTAGGGTGAACTCATGTTTTAAAAGGGTTTTAAAATTTGATTGAGATAGACCTAAGTTCAAAGTTCTAATGGGAATAGTAACCTAGTTTAATCTTTTAAATCGGTTTAATAGGATTAAATTGATTGGCATAAAAGATTAAAATTGTATTAAATCTATCTATAAGGGGCCTTTTTTCTAAGGTGGGCTCTGTCTAGGCTGAGGTACTTAAGTTGATGGAAACGGAACACCCCTATCTGGGAACCTACCTAGAAAGGTGAATTAGATAGATTTTCTGCAAGCATGCAACAGTTGGTTAAAGACTCCATTAAAGCGTTTAATGGATGATGATCAAAAGTTGTTAAACTATCCAAGATAAATGTTACTCTTGGGAAATCCTAAAAAGTAACTTATTTAAAATTCTTAGCCGTGTTTTTTCTAAGTTAACTAAACCTTAGGTTATAAAATACTTAGTGGGAGGAAAAGTTGTATCTGATATGTCAATGGTTCCACTCATGTTTCTCCCTGAATGTTCATGCCGTGAGATTCATGTTTGGCCTCATGGTACCCTGGGAGCATCCCACTTTGGATGGTGTTTGAATGAGTCAATATCAAGGTGGACGGAGAGAGTGTTTATAGTAAGTGGGTGAAGGGTGTGTGTGAACACATCCTACGGTCTCTGTCATTGGTTCACACGTGACATCATTCTTTACTCCCTCGTGGCGCCCTAGAAGTGTCCCCCTTAGGATGAATTTTGTGCAGTTGGTCAATATCAAGGTGAACTCCATAAATGGATAGGGTCACTTTAGTTTTTGCCGCAATTGGATTTTTTCCCTTCGCATTGGCTGCTTGGAGTGGAACTATAGGGCCTAAAATGACGGGTCAAACTTATGGGAAATTGTTAAGTAAGTTAATGATTTCTTGACCAAATCAATGATGGCTAGTCGTTATAGGAACAAGAGTTGTTCTGGTATTAATGGCTAGTTGAGAATGTCTCAATTCAGATGAGGGATAAATTGACCACCCTTCGGCGACTTTTTTCCTAAACCTTTGGAGCATCATTACGAAACTAGATGTCACACAGGGTTCATGTTAGTTTTGCTAAACCGTATTGGATTTTGTATGTTTTTTCAATGTGTTTGCTTAAAACCTAACGTAGGTCAATGTGTTTTTGTTTTCAGCAACATGCTTGATTTTTCGTTAAATGCCTCTAATTTAACCAATTTCATACAGTGGAAAGAGTCTTGTAAAACTTATTTCGTGGTAAACGAACTCGAGTTTGTTATGGTTGAGGAATGTCCTCAAGTTCTAACCCTTGATGCATCGCGAAGTGTTCGTAATGCATATGAGGTGTCGATGAATGCTAATTCATTGGCCCGAATTCACATATTGGCTAGCATACCTGATGCATTGGCCAAAAGGGTTGAGAACATCGTCATTGTATAGGAGATCATGGACTCATTGCAAGATTTGTTTAAACGTCAGTTCTTACTTTTCGAGCACAAATGGATGGATGACAAAACCAGTAGTGTCCATTCCTAAGTTAAACGCCAGGAAGAGAAAGCAAGTGTTGTTAATTCTGTTAAAGTTCATAGAAGAGAAGTGTTCTCTGAAATGGAACTTGGAACTTATTTAGGTTCTGATACTAATCCCACTACTCTCCAAAAGATGAAAATGTCTAAAGATAGTAAATATGATTTATTGGTCTTGGAGGCGTGTTCGGTAGAGAATGATGATTCTTCTTAGATCCTTGATTCGGGTGCTACTAATCATGCCAGTTCCTCTTACCAAGGATTTAGTTCCTAGCAAACATTTCCACAGGGAGAGATGACTCTTCGAGTCGGTGCTGGTGAGGTTGTTTCAGCTATTGTTGTCGGTAGGCTGAAGTTATTTTTGGACAAGAAATTTTATCTATTACTGGATAATGTTTTCGTAGTTTCTCATATCAAGAGGAACTTAATCTTGGTTTCTTGTCTCATTGAACAAGGTTATACCGTCTCATTTTCTGAGAGAAAGGTGTTTATTTTAAAAAATGAGATGGAGATTGGTTTTGGTTCAATAGAAAGTAACTTGTATGTCATAAAAGCATTGTTTAATACTGAAATGTTCAGTATGACAACAACATCTAAAAGACCAAAGGTTTTGCCAAAGGAAAACACCCATCTTTGGCATCTAAAGTTAGGTCACAACAACCTCAATAGGATTGAGCAGTCGATGAAATGTGGACTTCTAAAGAGTTTAGGAGAAAACTCCTTGCCGGTGTGTGAGTCATGCCTCGAAGGTAAGATGACCCAGCGATCTTCTACTGGAAAAGTTTACAGAGCCAAGGAAGCCTTGGAGCTTGTACATTCAAACCTCTATGGTCCTATGAATGTTAGAGCTCGAGGTTGGTATGAATATTTCATCTTTTCATAGATGATTATTTAAGGTACGGGTATCTCTACCTAATGCAATATAAGTCTGAAGTCCTTGACAAGTTCATGAAGTATAAAGCTGAAGTTGAAAACTGGTTAGGTAAGAAGATAAAAACACTATCTGATCATGGTGGAGAGTATATGGACCTCCAATTCCAGAACTATATGATACAACATGGAATTACGTCCCAACTCTCGGCCCCAGGTACACCTCAGTAGAATGGTGTATCAGAAAGGAGAAACAGAACCTTGTTGGACATGGTTCGGTCTATGATGAGTTATGCTTATCTTCTAGACTCGTTTTGGAGTTTTGCAGTGGAGACTGCATGTTACATTTTGAACAACGTTCCCTTGAAAAGTGTTTTCGAAACACCTTTTGAGTTGTGGAGAGGTCGTAAAAGTAGTTTACGCCACTTCAGAATTTGGGGGTGTCCGACCCACGTGCTTATGACTAACCCGAAGAAGTTGGAACCATGTTCGAAAGTTTTCCTATTTATAGGCTACCCTAGGGAAATGAGGGGTGGATACTTCTATGACCCGAGTGAGAACAAAGTGTTTGTTTCTACAAATGCTATCTTCTTGGAAGAAGAAATATCAGAGATCATAAGCCACGAAGTGAGACTGAGACTACTGAGGGTTCAACAAGAGTTGTTGAATAGACTGACAGATCAACAAGAGTTTTTGAGGTCAGTACATCTAGTCAACAAGCTCAAGAGTTGAGACTGCCTCGACGTAGTGGGAGGGTCATGAACCCACCAGAATGCTACATAGGTTTGACTGAAGCCCAAAACGTCATTTGTAACGATGGGGTCGAGGATCCATTATCTTTTAAGAAAGTAATGGAGGATGTTGACAAGGATGAGTGGATTAAAACCATGAACTAGAAGATGAAGTCTATGTACTTCAATCAAGACTGGGAGCTTGTGGATCAGACTGATGGGGTAAAACCTATAGGGTATAAGTGGATCTATAAGCGAAAACGAGGTGTAGATGGAAAGGTGTAAACTTTTAAGACTAGACTCATGGCAAAGGGTTATACCTAGGTCAAAGGAGTAGACTATGAGGAAACTTTCTCACCTGTTGTCATGCTCAAGTCTATCAGGATAATCTTGTCCATAGCCACATTTTATGATTATGAGATATGGTAAATGGACATCAAGACTGCCTTTCTTAATGGTAATCTTGAGGAGACCATCTACATGACTCAACTAGAGGGGTTCGTAGTTCTAGATCAAGAGCAAAGAATTTGTAAGCTTAATAGGTTCATTTGTGGGCTGAAACAAGCGTCTAGATCGTGGAACATTAGACTTGACAGTATGGTCAAATCGGTTGGCTTTGATCAGAATGTTGATGAGCCTTGTGTCTACAAAAAGATCATCAACAACTTAGTACTTTCCTAGTACTGTATGTGGATGATATCCTACTCATCGGGAATGATGTAAAGTTTCTGACTTACATTAAAATGTGGCTAGCTGTCTAGTTTCAAATGAAAGATTTGGGTGAGGCACAATACTTTCTAGGGATCCAAATCATTTGGGATCATGAGAACAAAAGGTTAGCCTTATCTCAGGCATCATACATCGATCAAATGTTGATCAGGTATAGGATGCAGGAAACCAAGAAGGGTTTGTTACCCTTCAGGCTTGGAATCATTTTGTCTAAGGATCAATGTCCTAAGATACCTTAAGAGGTTGAGGAGATGAGATGAATTCTTTATGCTTCAGCTGTTGGAAGCTTAATGTATACAATATTGTGTAGCATACCCGACATTGGATTGTCAGTCGTTATCAGTCTAATCCAGGATTAGAGTACTGGATTGCGGTCAAGACGATCCTCAAATATCTTCTGAGAAAGAGGACTACATGCTCGTGTATAGAGATAAGGATTTGATCCTTACAGGATACACAAACTTTGACTTTCAGACTGATAGAGATTCTCATAAATCGACATCAGAGTTAGTGTTCACTCTGAATAGAGGGGTTGTAGTATGGCAAAGCATCAAGCAAGGATGAATCGTGGACTCCACTATGGAAGCCAAATACGTAGCCACTTGTGAAGCAGCCAAGAAGGCTGTTTAGCTGAAGAAATTCCTTACAGATTTAGAAGTTGTTCCAAATATGGATTTGTCGATCACTCTTTATTGTAATAACAGTGGGGATATGGAAAATTCAAAGGAGCCTCGGAGTCATCGTCGAGCCAAGTATATCGAACGGAAATATCACTTGATCAGGGAGATTGTCAAGCATATCGAATGGAAATATCACTTGAACGGAAATATCACTTGATCATAAAGATTGTGCATCGGAGCACAACATTGCTAATTCATTTACAAAGGCTCTCATGGCTATAGTGTTCAAGGGTCACTTGGTCTAGGTTTGCGAGACATGTGACATCATAGGGCAAGTCGGAGATGATACAGGGATATAGAGTATGCCCTAGTTTATTGTATATTTTACTTATAGTTTTTCATGTATTCATTAGTCTCCCGAGGCATTATGACAAGTAGGAGATTGTTGGGATTAGTGTCCTAGTTTTTCCAGAGTCTCGTGGTTTGTAAACTGTACACATTTTTATAAATAAAATAAGAGTTATTTTATTTGACATTTACTCATATTTAATAAACAAAGCTCCATGGTTATTGTATGTAAGCTTAAGCATGTATATGAGATATACAAGTGGATCATGCCTTAAGTGTGACCTAAAAAGGTCTATAGTATAAAGATTAAGGAGGGATACCTGATCCTTGTGACACTATGGATACGGTCCACTTTGTAGAGTTTTGGAAGTGTCGTGAACTACTACAAATGATAGATCCTGACCATTCATGTGTAGACATGTGAGTGGGGGTGCTCTATACAAAGATTTTATATAAGACTGGACCATGAGATGACTAGTCTCTTTATATAACACCATTAATACTTGAGACTTACATCTCACCTAAACGACCATAGGTGACATGACCTTAATTCTAAGTGCTTTGGGGACTTCTGGCTTTGAGGACGGTCCTTTGATTAGTATGGGGGAGAGTGGCCAGATTGCAAAGCCAACATGCCTACCTTTTCGAGGATTTGTCTGATTTGGGTGCTAGGAACTCAGTTACACAAGATGAAATTCACTCCTTACTCGAAGCAGGGGTAAGTAGATAGATTGCTCCCTTAAGGGTTGATTTCGAGTCTTGAACATAGTGGTCACAACTTCTCTTTGGAAGAGAGGACTCAGTCATAGTAGGACTATGACTTATGTTCATTAGAGGAATCAGTGGTACTTAAGAAGTTAGATATAACTACAAGAAGGCAATGGAGGATCTAATGGCAAGGTTAAGGATCTATTTTCTTACAAGAAGGAAATGGAGGATGTTGACAGAGATGAAGAAGTCAAAACCATGGATCTCGAGATGGAATCTATGTACTTCAACTTAGTTTGGGATCTTGTAGATCAATCTGATGAGGTTAAACCTATAGGTTGTAAATGGATCTACAAGAGGAAACGAGGTGCTGATGGGAAGGTGCAAACCTTCAAGACTAGACTGGTGGCAAAGGGTTGTACCTAGGTGGAGGGAGTTGACTATGAAAAGACTTTCTCGCCGGTTGCCATACTTAAGTCTATCTGCATCCCCCTATCCGTTGCCTCATATTATGATTATAAGATATGGCAAATGGATGTTGATAACAGGCAGAAATGCACGTTATCATAGTACTAAGTTCTTAAATAATGTTGGATTGCATTGATGAAATATGTTAAATTGCGTCCATTAAGCATAAATTCTATAATATTGCGGTCGCATGCATCCAATGCATTAGAGCAGTTGATCTTTACATGTTTGTGCAGAATATGCATTAATGAAATGCAGAGATTGCGATCATAGGAATACATTGGTCGACCGCAACTTCACCGCAAGACTTTGCGTTGATCATGCTCACAAACATTGGCCCAAGAAGAATCACCGCAACTTGGTCAGCGCAACATGGTGGGCGCATCTGGGTGATAGGATAATTAAGAGCGATGGGAAAAAAAGTTGATGATAGTCGGATCCAAATTAAGTTGACAGCCGATAACGATCACAAAGTACATTTAGCTTTATCGATAACAATCATTCAGCACGTCAATCAGGAATTAAAGTTGTCTCATCTGTACAACCAGGAGAGAGAAACACCTTTCACCTTTGATGCCCTATAAATACCAAGTGCAATCTTCAGAAAAGGTGTTGATAAGTTAACGAATTCATCAGTGCTCTGTTCATAGTTTTCTTTTCCATTTACGGCGGAGCAAGAGTAGAGTGGTGATGCCGGAGATCGCCCAAGGCAGCTCGAGAGAGAACCTTGAGGCATAAGAGCAAAGAGCGGGCCGACTCACACGAGAGTGAGAATATCTTTAGAGCACGAGTAGAAACAGTGTAAACGCCTGGCAGCAAGAAATTGCTACCAGGCTCTTTACTATACTTTCATTGTTATTTTGTACTTCATCTCATATCTATTCAATGGAAGTTCTATTTCTACATCTGCTCACTCTCTTAATACGCATGAGTAGCTAAACTAGTTGAATGGGTTGAGAAGAACTAAGCTAACATGATCTAGGAAGTTCATCGCTTGCGATTGTCTTGTTGTATGCTGTGCAAAATACCCTTTAGAGTTACTCGAGAGAGAATCTAAAGAAAGAACCTAATGACTCGAGAGAGCTAGGTTAGAATCTGAACTCGAAAGAGCAAGATTAGGCTTGCATAAACAAGAGATAGGGACTTAGAGATAAGCTCTGTTTGTCAACTTGCATCGCATGCATCCTAGGAATGGGAGTGATATTATGTGGTCGCATATTTGTGTGAATGTCATGTAGTCATCGTATAAATAGAGATAGAGGTTTATGTGTAAACCCTGTAGACTTATCACATATTTATCGCATGCGTTCTAGCCTTAAAAGCCGTAGCATTCACGCCAAGAGGTGGTTTACTATTGTATGCATATTGCATGATAACAAAGCATGGACGAATTTTAGGGAGTGGTAGCCGAAAATTTTCTCAACCTGTTCACCGCATATTCATCATATTTCCCGTTTACCAACTCTTTTCAAACTCTGCCGCATTCGCTATTTATTTCATCAACTCAAACAAAAAAAACCCAATGATTTATTTATTTAACTGGTTACCGTAATTTTTAATAAAAATCACCAATGAAACTATTTTCACAAGTCCCTGTGTTCGACCTTGGACTTATCAGAAAACTCAAAGGAATTTACACTTGAATTCCGCTTGGGAAACTTGAGTGCACAACGCAATCCATCAGTGCATATATCCATAATTTCATTCAATAAAACAACGCATCAAGTTTTTGGCTCCGTTGTCGGGGACTTCGGCAAAATAGTTGTTAACGATAATTTTTGTGATTTCTTTGCAGAACTCTCAATCTCTGGCGAACTACGACCTGAAGATTGAGAGACATTTCGAAGGAGACTACCGCCAACAGCAACCACAATCCGATAAAGAAGAGATGGCGGAGCAGCCTAGAGGTGGAGCACCAAATGATAATAATGTCATGGCGAATCCGATTTTGTTGGAAAACGATCGCAATAGACCCATTAGAGACTATGCATCACCAAAGCTCTATAATTTCTCTCCGGGAATCATGAGGCCTGCCCTCGACGGAAGCAGATTCAAGATAAAACCGGTGATGCTGCAGATGATCCAGACAGCAGGTCAATTTGGAGGAAGGCGTGGCGAGGATCCACACGCCCACCTCCGAAGTTTTATTGAAATCTGAAATACTTTTGTGTTCCCAAACATCTCTCTACTGAAGAAGTTCGACTAATGTTATTCCCATTTTCTCTCTGTGATCAGGCTAGGAAATGGGCTTATTTGCTCGAACTAGGAGAGATTACTTCTTGAGAGTAGGTAGTGGAGAACGCAAGACGAAGAAAGCTTATTACTAATTTTGAACAAGATATGGACGAATCGCTCAGCGATGCTTGGGTGAGGTTTAAAAGGTTGGTCCGAGATTGTCCGCATAATGGGCTACCAGACTGCCTTCAAATGAAAATTTTCTATCACGGTTTGAATCTTGCTTTGCAAACCGCTGCCAATGCAGAACCCGCTAGTGGTCTACTTGACAAAACTTACAAGGAGGCGAAGAATATTCTGGACTGCATCTCCAAGAACCATGAAGATTGGAGGGAGAGTGACCAGAGATTGAGACTCAAAGATTCCAATGCAAATAACGGTGCCATTGTTTCATTACAAACCCAAATGACCGCAATGATGAATTTGATTCAAGGAATGGCGATCAACAGCTCAACACCACAAGGTGGGAAAATGAACGCAATAAGTCAAAACGCCGCAAGGTTGCCTGCAAAATTCACAGTCTGTATATTTTGTAAAGAATAATCTCTTTTCAAACACTTACAACCTCGGGTGGAGAAACCACTCCAATTTTACTTAGAAGAATCAACAACAAAATTTTCAATCTGTGGCGCAAAAAGAAGGGCCACCAGGATTCTTCCAACACAACAACGATCAACAGAGCAACCAAGCAAGTAGCTCACAACAACCAACGCAATCTTCTTCTCTAGAGAGCCTATTAGAGCAATATATAGAGAAAAACGAGACAGTGCTTCAAAGTTAGGCTACATCCATCCGCAACCTGGAATTACAAATGGGCCAGATTGCGAATGAGCTGAAGAGTCGACTGCAAAGGGCGTTGCCAAGTTCTACCGAGCTTCCATGAAACTCAGGGGATCAGGTAAGGAGCAATGTCAGGTTGTAACATTGCGCAGTGGAAAGACTGTGGAGGGAGAAAGGAAGGACCAGAGTAGAACAACATCCATCGCAACTGAGCCCGAGATTGCGGTAACGCAAGAAGAAGAAAGAGAGAATGAAGTAGTGGAACCTGAGGTTGCGTCGGCCTCAAAGTCAAATGAAACAGGAACCGTGAAAGTCCAGTTACCACCTTTCCCTCAGAGGTTAAGAAAGAAGAAAAACGAAGAGATACAATTCCAACGCTTTTTACTATGTTAAAGCAATTACATGTTAACATTCCTTTCAGTGAAACGATTTAGGAAATGCCTGCCTGTGCCAAGTTTCTGAAGGACATGGTAGCTAGGAAAAGAGGCATTGGAAAATTTGCCATGGTGACATTAGCGCAAGGTTCGAAATCCATAATCCCACCAAAGATGAGCGATCCTGGGAGCTTCACGATTCCTTGCTCCATAGAAGGACTCTATATTGGGCAAACCCTGTGTGACTTGGGGGCCAGAATAAATTTGATGTCGCTGTTAATCTTTCGACAATTAAATGTTAGGCAACTTGTGCCCACCTCTGTGACTCTCCAATTGGCCGACAGATCTCTTGTTCATCTAGAAGGTAAGGTGAAGGATGTGCTGATCACGATTGATAAATTTATTTTGCCAGCTGACTTCATCATCCTAGATTATGAGGCTAACAAAGATGTGCCCATCATTCTGGGGCGACCTTTCCTATCAACGGGTCGTGCTCAAATTGATGTGCACAAGGGAGAAATCACTTTAAGCACAAATGGACAGAAGCTCAAATTTAATATAATTCGTGCCAAGAAATTCCAAGATGAGGAAGACCTACAAGATTCTGATGATGACCTAAAATTGATTGAAGAAGAAAAGTCTGATGAAAAGTGTGAAGAAGAGGATGCCAACGCATTCGTAGCTGCCTGCAATGCGATCGTAGCAAAAACAAATAAAGAAGAAGGAACGATCGCAACACAAGAAGAAGAGCCAAAAGAAGAAAGAAAAACAACGCAATCTTCCCTAGTGGAACCGGCAACACTTGAACTGAATACCCTACTAACACATTTGAAGTACGCATTTCTGGGGCAAAATGAGAAGCTGCAAGTGATAATTTCCTCTGCGTTCAACACAGATCAAGAGAATGCGTTGATGATTCTCAAGAAACATGAGCGAGCAATTGCCTGGACGCTCGCTGACATCAGAGGAATTAGCCCCGCGTACTGCATGCACCACATTCGTCTTAAGGACGACCACAAAGAAACTATTGAAAATCAACGCAGACTTAACCCTACGATGAAGGAGGTCATAAAAAAAGAGATTATCAAATGGCTGGATGTGGACATTATCTATCCCATTGCAGACAGCACATGGGTCAGCCCCATGCAATGTGTGTCGAAGAAGGGTGGAATGACGATAGTCCCCAATGAGAACAATAAATTAATACCATAAAGACCCATCACTGGATGGCACATATGTATGGACTACCGCAAATTGAATTCGGCCACAAAGAAAGATCATTTCCCTCTACCATTCATTGACCAAATGCTAAACAGACTAGCAAGGAATGATTTTTACTTTTTCTTGGATGGATATGCCGGGTACAACCAAATCATGATAGCTCCTGAAGACCAAGACAAGACCATATTCACCTGCCCATATGGGACATTTGCTTTTCGCCGCATGTCGTCTGGCCTCTGCAATGCGCCGAGCACATTTCAAAGGTGCATGATGGCGATCTTTTCAAACTTTCTCGAAGACTCAGTGGAAATATTTATGGATGACTTCTTCGTTTATGGGAACACTTATGAAGTTTGCCTGGCCAATTTGGAGAAAATTTTGAAAAGATGTGAAGAGACAAACCTAGTGCTCAACTGGGAAAAATGTCACTTCATAGTGAAAGAGGGTATAATGTTGGGACACAAGGTCTCTCGAGAAGAGTTAGAGGTGGACAAAGCAAAGATCGACGCAATTGAAAATATTCCACCTCCAACCAGCGTGAAGGCTATGCAAAGCTTCTTGGGACATGCTGGATTCTATAGACAATTTGTTAAAGACTTTTCTAAGATTGCACGACCACTGAGTGCGTTGTTAGAGGTGGACAAAAAGTTTAAATTTGACAACAATTGCCTCAACGCATTCCGAGTTTTAAAAGATGTGTTGATTACCGCACTCGTCTTGATTACAATGGATTGGACACTGCCGTTCGAAATCATGTGCGACGCAAGCGAGTATGCGATGGGAGCTGCATTAGGGCAAAAGAAGAAAACTATTTTGCACCCCATTGCATATACGAGTAAAACTCTGAACCCTGCTCAAATCAATTATACCACCACTGAAAAAGAACTCCTGGATGTGATTTTTGCGTTGGAAAAATTTCGGGCATATCTATTGGGAACCAAGGTACTCATTCACACTGATCACTCGACAATCAAATATTTGATGACAAAGAAGGACGCAAAGCCGAGGTTGATCAGATGGGTTTTCCTCCTTCAAGAATTTGATATTGAAGTAATTGATCGGAAGGAGACAGAGAATCAAGTTGCGGATCACTTGTCCAGATTGGAAAATTCCGATGTTGACCGCAACAAATCTGAGGTGGGTGCTATGTTTCCGAATGAGCAGCTATTACACATAGAAGAATTGCCTTGGTATACAGATATCGTTAATTACTTGGTTTGTAAACAATTCCCTGAAGATTACACCTACCATCAACGGAAGAAGCTCAAGAATGAATGCAGACATTATTATTGGGATGAGCCAAATCTGTATAAAAGAAGTGTAGACCAAATCATTCGATTATGCGTACCAGATGCTGCTCAACAACGCGTATTATCACACTGCCACGATTCGCCATATAGAGGGCACTTTGGAGGGCAACGTACTGCAGCCAAAGTTTTGCAAAGTGGATTCTTTTGGCTTTCATTGTTTAAGGATGCTGCCGACTACGCAATGAAATGTGATCTCTGTCAACACACAGGCAACATTTCATGGAAGAACGCAATGCCAATGACGTATGGGGGATTGATTTCATGGGACCATTCCCTCCTTCAAACAGTAAGTACTATATTTTATTAGCCGTCGACTATGTCTCCAAGTGGGTAGAGGCAATTGCATGCGCCGTAAGTGATGCGGCAGTAGTCTCCCAGTTCCCGAAAAAGAATATTTTTACTCGTTTTAGCACTCCCCGTGCCATCATAAATGATGAAGGATCACACTTTATCAATCACAATATCAAAGAGTTACTACGCAAGTACAATATCCTCCACAAAGTGGCCACCGTATACCATCCGCAAACGAATGGCCAAGCTGAAGTGTCCAATCAAGAAATTAAATTGATACTTGAAAAGGTAGTAAAGCCTTCATGAAAAGACTGGGCAACAAAGCTTGACGAGGCGTTGTGGGCATACTAGACCATATTTAAAACACCCATTGGTATGTCCCCATATGCGCTGGTATTTGGAAAGCCGTGTCACTTGCCTTTGGAGCTGGAATATAAGGCACTTTGGGCAGTAAAGAAGCTGAATTTTGATTTGAAGAAGGCAAGGGAAGCGTGGAAAATGCAACCGATCGAGCTAGAAGAATGGAGGAACAATGCATATGAAAATGCGAAGATTTACAAATAGCGCACCAAGCGCTGGCATGATCAACGCATGTGCAGTAAGAACCTCTAAATCGGGCAAAAAGTCTTGTTTTTCAATTCACGTCTGCGATTCTTCCTGGGAAAGCTAAAGTCACGTTGGTTCGGACCGTTCATAATTCGACAAGTACTTCCGCATAGTGCGGTGGAATTATCAAATGACGATGGAACCAACATATTCAAAGTCAATGGGCAGCGAGTAAAGGAATATCATGGAGAAGACTGGCATCCCCAAGTCGACTCCATGGAACTAAGAGACTTTGAATGAAGAAGGAAGTAGGTGGTCCCTGCGTTATCAAATGATCACAACTTATCAGGGATGCAAGTTTTGGGAAACCTCAAGTCTTCATTTATTTTCTCCACTACTCGAAATTTTCACTATCTTTTCAATTCTGATTTATCCTTACATTACTATCACTATCGTTTTTATTTTAAAAAAATATATGCGATAACAATTTTTATTTTGTTTAAAATAATTTGACCCTCTCTTTGTTTTTCTTACAACGATCAAGGCGCTGGATTGCGGAAATGTTACGCGAAGCAACATTTATCTTATTACATCACTGCAACCCAACGAAGAGTGATCGTCGCAAAGATGGACGCGTCAATACAATGCAGGCGACAGTGCAAAATTTGAGGGTATACTCTTCCTTAGCTCTATTTTCAATTTTGCGCTATCACATTGCATTTTAGTTTTCAAAATTTTATCACCGCATCCTCTTTAATCACCACAATCATTTGACATAGATAAATTTTGTGAGTTACCATATTTTGTTTCTTATCCAAGTATGATTTCAATAATGATAAATATACTTTTATCTTTCGTATACACTAGAGTCAACTTAGTCTTAAAATAATCACCTCATAAAATATTTCTAGAAGTTAGGGGTTTGTTAGCTTTCTTTCAAACTCTCTTTACAAGCATTCTATGACAATCGCATGACTTATTTTAACTTCTTTTTGGCAATGACGACATTGTTGCATTTTAAATTTGGGGGTGAGGTATTTATTTTCGACCTTGCTATCTTCTAAAAAAAATATATATTTTTGAGATAACAACTCCACTGTCAATGCAATGGGAAACCCTTGTTGATAAGAGTTAAGTTGTGGAAGGCACTTACCCGTAGTTGGATGTCAGCATGACACATGTGGGGGCAAGCTAAAACGAAAGTAAGTCACTAGGATTAATGCATAAATCAATGACCGCGACTCCACTGCCAAATCGGTATGAGTTTAGTCTAAGAAAGAGTGCATTGCTCGTAGTTGGATGTCCGCATGACACATGTGGGGCCAAACCAAAACGAAGGCAAGACACTCAGATCAATGTAAGGTCAGAAAAAAAATAGCAATGAAGAAAATTTTTGTGCAAGGATAAAATAATTTGACACCCCGGAAGAAAATTTTCTTTTAAAATAAATCACCGATGTTCCGGAATTTAATAAAGTCCTTTTGAAAGCAAAGCTTGCAATCTTTAAGTCTTAGAAACATTTTAAGAAGAGACTTGAATGAGACTTAAGAAAATTCTAGTATATAGGATTTGAATGAAGTATCCTTGAGAAATCTAGGGAAGAAAACTTTACGATTAACTTGCTAAAGTAATCTTTAGATTATGCTTGAGGACAAGTATTGTTTGAATTTGGGGGTGTGATAACGGGCAGAAATGCATAATATCATAGTGCTAAGTTCTTAAACAATATTGGATTGCGTTGATGAAATATGTTAAATTGCATCCATTAAGCATAAATTCTATAATATTGCGGTCGCATGCGTCCAACGCATTAGAGCAGTTGATCTTTACATTTTTATGCAGAATATGCGTTAACGCAATGCAGAGATTGCGATCATAGGAATACATTGATCGAGTGCAACTTCACCGCAAGACTTTGCGTTGATCGTGCTTGCAAACATTCGCCCAAGAAGAATTACCGCAACTTGGTCAGCGCAACATGGTGGGCGCATCCGGGTGACAGGATAATTAAGAGCGATGGGACAAAAAGCTGATGACAGTCGGATCCAAATTAAGTTGACAGCCGATAACGGTCACAAAGTACATTCAGTTTTATCGGTAACAATCATCCAGTGCATCATTCAGGAATTAAAGTTGTCCCATCTGTACAATCAGGAGAGAGAAACAGCCATTCACCTTTGATGCCCTATAAATACTAAGTGCAATCTTCAGAAAAGGGGTTGATAAGTTAACGAATTCATCAGTGCTCTGTTCATAGTTTTCTTTTCCATTTATGGCAGAGCAAGAGAAGAGTGGTGATGCTGGAGATCGCCCAGGGCAGCTCGAGAGAGAACCTTAGGGCGTAAGAGCAGAGAATAGGTCGACTCTCGCGAGAGCGGGAATATCTTTAGAGCACGAGTAGAAACAGTGTAAACGCCTGGTAGCAAGAAATTGCTACCAGGCTCTTTACTATACTTTCATTGTTATTTTGTACTTCATCTCATATCTATTCAATGGATGTTCTATTTCTACATCTGCTCACTCTCTTAATACACATGAGTAGCTAAACTAGTTGAATGGGTTGAGAAGAACTAAGCTAACATGACCTAGGAAGTTCATCGCTTGCGATTGTCTTGTTGTATGCTGTGCAAAATACCCTTTAGAGTTACTCGAGAGAGAATCTAAAGAAAGAACCTAATGACTCAAGAGAGCTAGATTAGAATCTGAACTCGAAAGAGCAAGATTAGGCTTGCATAAACATGAGATAGGGACTTAGAGATAAGCTATGTTTGTCAACTTGCATCGCATGCATCCTAGGAATGGGAGTGATATTATGTGGTCGCATATTTATGTGAATGTCATGTTGTCATCGCATAAATAGAGATAGAGGTTTATGTGTAAACCCTGTAGACTTATCACATATTTATCACATGCGTTCTAGCCTTAGAAGTGGTAGCATTCATGCTGAGAGGTGGTTTACTATTGTATGCATGTTGCATGATTGCAAAGCATGGACGCATTATAAAGAGTGTTAGCCGAGATTTTTCTCAACCCGTTCACCGCATATTCATCCTATTTACCGTTTACCAACTCTTTTCAAACTCTGCCACATTCATTATTTATTTCATCAATGTAAAGAACAAACCCAACGATTTAATTATTTAACTGGTTACCGTAAGTTTTCATAAAAATCACCAACGCAACTATTTTCACAAGTCTCTGTGTTCGACCCTGGACTTACGTGGAAACTCAGAGGAATTTACACTTGAATTCCGCTGGGGAAACTTGAGTGCACAATGCAATCCATCAACGCATATCATCCATAATTCCATTCAATAAAACAACGCATCATATGTCAAGACTACTTTTCTGAATTGAAAACTTAAGGAGACCAATAATATAATGCAGCCCGAGGGATTCATAACCCAAGGTCAAGAAGAAAAAGTTTGCAAGCTGAATTGGTCCATTTATGGACTGAAATAGGCATCTCGATCTTGGAACATAAGGTTTGATACTGCGATCAAATCTTATAGTTTTCACCAAAATATTGATGAGCCTTATGTAAGGAAGATCATCAATAGTTCAGTAGTTTTTCTAGTGTTATATGTAAACGATATCCTACTCATTAGGAATGACGTAGGTTTACTGACTTCAGTTAACAACTGGCTAGTGGCCCAATTCAAAATGAAAGATTTGGGAGAGGCTTAGTTTGTTCTCAGGATTCAGATCTTTCAGGATCGAAAGAACAAAATGCTAGCAATGTCACAGACATCGTACATTGACAAGATGTTGATCAAGTACTCGATGTAGAACTCCAAGAGGGGCCTATTGCCTTTTCCGCATGGAGTTACATTGTCTAAGGAATAATGTCCTAAGACACCTCAAGCGGTTGAGGAAATGAGACAGGTCCCCTATGCATCTGCCGTGGGCAGTGTGATGTACGCGATGTTATGTACTATACCTTGAATCTGCTACGTTGTAGGGATAGTCAATAGATATCAGTCTAATCCAGGACAGAGTCACTAGACAGCTGTCAAGAACATGCTCAAGTATCTTCAGATAATGACGGATTACATGCTTGTGTATGGTTCTGAGTATTTGATCCTTACAAGATACACAAACTCTAATTTTCAGACTGATAAGGATTCTAGGAAATCCACTTCAGGATCAGTGTTCACTCTTAACAGAGGAGCTATATTATGGTGAAGCACCAAGCAGGGGTGCATCGCTGACTCCACTATGGAGGCCAAGTATGTAGCGGCTTGTGAAATTGTTAAGGAGGTCGTTTGATTCAGGAAGTTCTTAACTAATCTAGATGTTGTTCCAGACATGTCTAGGCCCATCAACCTTTATTGTGGTAATAGTGGTGCTGTGGCGAATTTACGTGAGCCTTGGAGTCATAAGCACAACAAGCATATAGAGTGAAAATACCATCTCATCCGAGAGATTGTGCATCGAGAGGACGTGATTGTCACGTAGATGGCTTCCAAGCACAGCGTTTCTAATCTGTTTATAAAGGCTCTCACGGCTACAGTGTTTGAGGGTCACCTGTAGAGTATGAGTCTATGGGACCGTTCGCAGTTAGACTAGGGCAAGTGAGAGATGTTGTACTAGGCCATTGTGCCCTCGTTTATTGTTTTGTGTACTTGTAATGAGATTATCTTGTAAACCCCGCTAATCTTAGGACAAGTGGGAGATTTTTGGGGTTGATGCCTTAAATCTCGTAGGGTTCTGTAGTTTGTAAACACATATATGAATAAACAGTTCTGTGATTTATAGTATGACATATTTTATTCACTTTAGTCTATGAAATATGAGATATTTCAGTTTCATTAACCACAAACCAATAAATTAAGATCCTTGGTTATCGTTGTAACTTAAGCATGTATGTGGAGACATACAAGTGACTCGTGCTTAACCTAAATGGTCTATAGTATATGGATAAAGGGGGGAAACCTTATCTTGGTAACACTATGAGTGTGGCCTACTGTAGGTATTACAAATGTTGTAAAGTGCTATAAATGGTATGATCCTGATCATTCGTGTATTAGACATGCGAGCGAGGATGCTCCATACAAAAGAGTTTGTATAAGAACGGACCACGAAATGCTTAGTCTCGTAATATAATATCGTTCATGACAGAGGCTTTCATTTCACTAGAATGACCATAGGTAACATGACCTTAATCCTAGGTGAGTTGTGAACGCCTGCCTATAAGTGCAAGTCCTTTGATTTGCATGGGTGTGAGTAGCCAGATCGCCGACTCAAACCTACCTCTTTGGGGATTCGTCTTATTGGGGAGCTGGGAACTCAACTACACAAGACGAAATTCACTCTTCCTTAAAGCAAGGGTTAGTAGATAAATTGCTCCCTTAAGAACTGATTCCAGGGCTTGAACAATGTGACGCCCTTCTTTGGCCCAAGAAGCGTTTAGTCATAGTGGGACTATGATGTATTGTTCATTAGAGGGATCAGTGGTACTTAAGGAGTTAGATGTAACTACAGAGGCAAAACGGAAATTGGCCCAGTTGTACTTACGAGTGATTTGTGAAGAGTAATCGTACTTTTGATTGGTTATACCCGGTGGACGCAGAAATATATCTGTAGTGCGAAGAGTGGAGTTGTCTTTCTTTAGTGGAGTGTCTGGAAGTTAACGGATGGTGGAAATCGTGATTAAATAGTTTTGTGAGTTATTCACGTACCATTGGAGTTTCAAGCTACAAGTCCATAAGGTCCCTTTGGTAGCTCAATGGATTCATGTTGAGAATCAGTTTTTTAGTTAGTTTGAAGTGTTCAAATTAATAAGAGGAAATTTGATTATATATGATATAATTAAATTAATTCAATTATATATGATATAAGTGATTTCATTTATTTGATACATTATTATTTGATAGGAGGAATTAATATAAATATGATTTATCTTAAATGCCATAACAAGAAAAAGAACTATGGTTTATATGTTGCATATGATGTAATATTAAAACTATAGGTTATAAATATAATATGATAAATTAGTTATTATATTTATTTATAATAAATTAGTTATGAGATAATTGATTTTAGTTTTTCTCCGATAATCGACTTAGTGGTTGGTTATGCATGGTTTATGGCTAAGTGATGGATAAAGAAGAAAAAGAGTTTTTCATTATTCATTCCATATAACACACAGATCAAGTGATCGTTTTCATATTCGAGAAAGTAAATGATTTTCATCGAGTTTACTATATGATAGTTACTCGTTACTAAACGATCGAGTACTCAAGTCTACGATAGGCTTCTTTCTTTTGTCACCTACTCGATCGTCTAATTTCTTCATCCCTCTACCCAAATCCATACAGAGGTCACACCTTCTAGATTCTCACACCGAGAATACCAAGATAACCGAGTGGTGGTGTTGAGTTTCGTTTGAGGGTTGAGGATCGAGATTTACTCGGTTGTGATCGAGGTTTTTCCAGTTCGTGTTGTTTTCTAGTTTGATCATTGCGTTCGTGTTGTTGGACGCATTGGTGTTCAATCGAGGGAAATACTAGAAGAAAAAGATTCTTCAAAGGTATTGTACTCGATTGCTTGTTTTTTTTTTTTCAAAAGCGTGCTGTAATTTAGTCTTTAATGCATAACTATTTGGTTTGATTGTAAATTTTTATGTTCTTTTACAATGAGTTTTGGAACGATCCATTTCCGCTCACTTGTTCTCTAGGTTTAGAGTTCCTTCATATATAAAGAAAAATGGGTGATTGTAAAGGTTAAAAATGAATTTTCCATAGTGTTGACAAGGTTTCAAAATGGATGGTGGGGAAAAAATGTGTTCATTGTCTCTCTTGAGAAATTAAAGAAACAAATTAGAGCAAAGGGAATCAGTTAATGGGTAATGTTTTGAGATTATTTGGTGTGCTGTTATTTATCACATTTGACTCAAACGAAATAGGTGTGTCTATGGTGCTTCTTTGAGTCCTCCTTAGGTGATTAGTCTTGACATTCAGTTTGAGATGCTTATTTGTTGTTCTACGTGGTTGGGAGCTTTGACTCTGGGTTCCCGTATGAATTGTTCTTCTTGGAACCTTTTTCCTAAAGGTGTATGTGGTATTGTTTCCTTTTTGGGTTTGGTGGTTTGGTTGCGGTATTGTTTGGTGTTTTTTTATTTTGGTTGTGTCTTCCCCTCAGGTTGTGAGGTCCCTCTCTCTTTTTAGCATATATAACCTTTGCAAAAAAGGAAAAAAGTAATAAATTAAATAAGAGGATATTGTGTATGGTAAGTTATTTATAAAAAAATAACAAAAATTATGTTGAAAGTTGTTTTAAGGTAGTTATTATACATATATTCCCATAACTTCCCATTTAGGCACATCTGAAGAAAAACAGTCTTATCACTTCTACCATTCAAGGAACATGCCCTAAATTTATATATATTCATGTCATTCAGTCAGATATAGTCATTCTTATTCTATATATATTTTTTAACTTAAGAAATTTATTGAAAAAAATAAAATAAGTCCTAATCTAGTCTAATGGAAAACATATTTGATAAACACTCGTTTAGATGTTTTATTCAAATAATAAAAATAAAAATGAGGTGTATGCTTAAAAATATCTTCTAATTAATGGTGATCACCCGATATTGAATAATTTTAGTTTCTTTTTTATATAATTTTAATATTAAAAAAACACAAGTATCTTTCACAAAACATGGTCATGCGTTTCATTGAAAATGAAACTTACAGAATGTACTGATTTCATGATATAAAATTTTGTAAAGGATTATTACTATGATTTATGAATTTAATAATTTAGCTCATTTACAAACTTTTATGAATTTTTGAATTATTTACTTTTTAATTTTCTTTAGTGAAATTTTGAGAAAGTCACTTAACAAAAATTTTGGATCTATTACTGTTCCTGATATTTTATATTATCTCACTACATGTATATAGTCATGTCTTCAAGCAATTAATTAAAGTCTAAAGAAACTAAGTAGTTGCTTTTAGTGAAAAAAATCTATATCTGTACTATATTAAAAGAGTTATTTTTAAATATAGAAAAATGAATCAAAATATTTACAAAACATAATAAACTTTTAGAACTATCAATAATAGACGTTGATAGACACTAATAGACTTCTATCAGTGTCTATCAGTGACATTGTTAAACACCGATAGAAGTTTATTAATGTCTATCAATGTTTATCATTCACAGTTCCGAAATTTTACATATTTTATAAATATTTTCAATAGTTTTATCATTTAAAATAATTTCTCATATTAAAAGAGGTTACGAGGGAGAATTTTAACTTTTTTTTGCCCTTAAATTTTTCAACAATGACTATTTTTTCCTCAAAATCGCATCTTTTCATAGTTTCGTGTGTAAGTTTCATGCCTTTTCTTTTTCTCTATTTAATTTTATATTTCAAGTTGCCATTAGATCTTTGAGCTATCCTTTCACATATTTTATGTACTTCTACCCCTTTTTTTTTCTTTATGAAGCTCCTTTGTTTCCTTTTTCTTTTTCTTTTTTATTAATAAAGAATTATTCCACTATTTTTTTTCGTAGAATCAAATAAGATATAACTATTTACCCTTAACTTTTTGGAAGATGCAGATAAATATTCCATACTATATTAGAAAGGGGCTACGATGAGAGATCTTTTAGGTTCCTTCTTTGCCCTTAATTTTTTCAACAATTACTATTTTCTCCTCACCATCACATCCTTCATATTGCTCTACATGCCAATTTTATGCCTTTTCTTTTTCTCTTTTCTCCATTTAATTTTACATTACGTTTTTGTAAACATTTTTACGATTCTTATTTTGTCCTTATATCCTTTCATTTTCTATGCCCCTACCTTTTTTCTTTATGATCAAAGCCCTTTTGCATTTTTTACTCTTTTCTTTAAAATTTTTTATTACTAATAAATTAGTAAACTATTATTTTTTAAATTGAACTTGTTAGGTTGTATGTCCTAAAACTCGTGGTTTATAAACATTAAACATATTTTATTTGATAATAAAGTTGTTGTTGAGGTTATTTAGTAAAAATGTTATTGAATAAGTGAATTGCACCTTGTAACCCTAAATCTAACTCACTAAGAACCCTAGATTATAGTATAAATACTTGAAATTTATGTCGAAACATAAAAGTGGATCAAGTTCGAGTATATAGTCAAAACAGTTTATAGTATAAAGATAAGTCTAGATATCTTAGCCTGTGGACACTATGGATGTGGCTATGGACGTGGCTCACATTGTATTTGATACAAACAATGTGATCCTGAATCGTTCATGTGGAGACATGCGAGTGGAGACATCCTATGCAATGAGTTTGCATAAGACTGGATCACAAAATAGTCACTTTTACTTTATAACGTCGTTTATTGATAAGACTTACTATTTTAATTCGATGACCTATGTAACTGGATCTTAATCCTGAGCTAACTATGAACTCCTGTTTTTTTCGAAATTATTCTTTAATATGCATGGGTGAGATTGACTCAACATTGCTGACTCAGTAAGCCTCCTATTTTAAAGGTAAGATTGGGTAGATAGCTGGAGACATAGTTTTGTAAGATGGAGCTATTTAAATATTACACATGAATAGGGATTCATGTTCGAGATTGATGTTCATTATTAATTTAATATTGAATAAATTAATTATTGGAATTAATTTTATTTAAAACTGATTTTAAAGAAATTTTATTTAAAATTAATTAATTGAATTAATATTAATTAAAATTAAAATTCATTTTTCATTGATTTTAGAAAATCAATTTTAATTAAATATTCGGTTATTGGGAAAATCCCACATCTTCCCTTTCCTTATCCACCTCCAATGCAACTAGTTAGTGGTTTATTTGGTGTCCAATTATATGCAATTTGATATGTGTGTCTTTTATAATTAGAAGAAAAAATGGCTGGAATTGTTTCTTCATGCAAGTTGATTTTTTAAAGAAGAATTGTTCTTCCTAATTCCATAAACCAAGACTCTCATTCCTCTTAAATTTCCTTAAATTTCTTTCCAATTGGATCCCATGATTCGTTCTAATACCAAAGAATAGTGGAGAAGACTCTAGCTATGGTCCACGATGCATTCATGATCTGAATTAAGCTGATGATTGCACCAATTTTGAGATCTGCAAAGGATGTAATCACAAACCCTAATTTTTCTCCTATGAACATGCATGCTTAATTCACAAAATTAATGTAGTTAGAGTGCTTAAGAACCAAATTGCTTCCGCAGGCTTGTTGTTAACTCTTTCAGAACTAAACAAGATTTAACTATTCATAAGTAACTTATTAGTGGAAACATGGGTGATTTTGGACCAAATGGCATAACCACCATCAGACAATAAAGGAGACAACATAGCGAAGAAGATAACCAAATATGGGCCAAAAGTAAAACCTTTGGACCAAAATGGACCTAGAAAAGGGGGTTGGGTTGTCCCTTGGCCCAAGCTAGCGTGATCGACCTCGACTAAGTCTAAGGTCGAGCCTAACAAAGAACGCGATGGGGCATGCTCTACACATGCCCCAATCTAAATGATCACCCAAGGACTAAAATGAGCCTAAAAGAAGCTGCTCGACCTCAAACTTGGCCAAGGTTGTTCCTAGTAAAATGAAAAACCGGACACACCTCAAGTATATCCTAACCCGATTAGTTAAAGGATAAATCCAATGCAATTCCAAAATACTATTATGAAGCACTTAGGTCCCAATTATATCTATAAATATATCATGATAGCTCCAGAGTGAGAAAAGTTCATTCTAATAATCAAACTCTCTACTTGTTCTAGATATACATGTTTTAATATAAGTATTGGAGCCTTTGTGCAAGCACCAAACTGGAGTCCAAAACTTTCTATCTTACAGGTCACATTATTCTCAGAATTACAAATTTACTGTTATTGTCATGTGAAGCAAATGCGTTTTTTCCTATCCAACTTTAGCATCAACATTACTTGTAACCATGGTTTCATTGATTTTCATGTCTTCTAATTTTTAAATCATTCATCTTGTAACATTTTATCTTTTAATGTTCTACAGTCGTAACTTGGAATATATAGAATTTAAAGTTTTAATATATTGGGGACTTTCTTTTAATAATTATTCATTTAAGTTGTGGTTTAGAGTGGTTTCTATTTCTTTTTTTTTTTTTTCTTTAAACAGTCCTCTATCATTAAAAAAAAAAATAGAAAGTGATTGAGATCAATTAAGAGAATTTAATGCAAAGATAAACTACAAATTCAATAAAAATCAATTATTTTTAAACATAAACTAATATTGATAATGCCTATAAATAAGGATATATGATACAAAAGAGAAAAAAATGGGAAGAAGAAACAAAATCCTCTTTGAGAAAACATCAAAATCGTCGGGACTTTCTTCAATAATGGTCTCTAAATTTGGAGAACTTGAACATCTTTTATATGGTATAATGACTATTGGTGCCATTTCAACTCGAGTTTTTATTCTGTTCACCATCTCTATTTTTTACTTCCGGTGTTGCAAAACAAGTAAAAAAATGCTCTTTATATAGAGAGAACTAATTGAATTTGGGAGGGAGAAAGGTGAATATTAATGTATATATAATGTAAAAATGGGCGATTGTGATGGCTAAAAATGAATTTTCCATAGCGTTGGCAAGGTTTCAGAATGGATGGTGGGGAAAAACAACGTGTTGAATGTCTCTCTGGAGAAATTAAAGAAACAATTTGGAGCAATTCTAGAAACCATATTAAGAAATCCAACTAGGAAGTATGGTAACCTATTTATAAGACAATTAAAAAATTTTATATTGAATGTTGTTTTAAGGTAATTGTCCGACCCCTCCCGAGCTAACCACTCTAATCCAAAAGGAAGCGTGAGGACTGCAGATATTACGAACTTCAACTGCCTAGGATTTTTTTTTATTATTACAAAACATATAACTGCATCACTTCAGTTAAGAGTATTTTATACAATACATAATCGTTATCAATTATGAAGTTACATTGCTATCATGTGTCTGAACCCTCCTAATACAGCTGTCAAGACAGGATGATTTCCGCAATTTCATCACCCTCTGTCTGATACCTGGGGGTTAGAGGGGGGGATTTAGAAAAACATTTGGAAAATATGAGTGAGAGTGCTCAGTGAGTGGTAAGTTCAAAATAAAATATTATTTTCTTTCAAAATATTTTTGGGAAAGCAATATCACAGCATATACAACCATCGAATATATATACACATTCAGTTAATAAATGAGACAAAGTTGGCATGATCATATAACCTCCAATTATGTAGCAAATCACCATAAACCGATTTGAGGAAACAATTTCTAGTACCCCAAACAACCTATCGAATGTGCATATGTCGACAATTTCTACTAGACATACTCGAGCATGTGGATAACCCCAGCCAGATATACTGACAATTCCAGTCCAACGTCCACGAAGCATGCTAATAATATATGGGTACAATTTCCAGTTTCCAGTCAAACAAATAGGAACAAACATCCAAGCCAAGACTCACAAAGAAACAGAACAATAATAATAATCTAAGAAAACATATATTTTCATATCATGCCAAATTTATCAAATTGGTACAAATATATAATACATCCAACCATAAAAAATATAAACCACTCACCGTCAATTTGTTTTCTTTTTGAACTCCCATTCCACACGTTTTTTATAAATCCTGAAATTTAGTTAATATTCTACTATTTATTCTCCGCATAGTCAAAAATTAATCAATTTTGCTTAAACTGACTTAATTTTTCTCAGACCCTAATACCATTAAATTTTAAGGTCTTACTTTACACTTTCATACTCAAATTATCTTAAAATCAATATAAGACTCCATACTAATTCAATTCCAAGATTAAAACATTTTATTGATATCCATTAGAATTAAAATTAAGGTTGGGAACACCTTAGTTAATATTAATGTTGTCTAATTCCGCAAAATTTTCCTATTAACCCTAATTAGGGTTTTCTTTAAATTAACCCTTTAATCAACTTCAAAATTGACTTATGATCCCAATTTCTTCTCATTGCATACTTAAAACATCCTATTAATACCAATTTGACTCCTAATTACGATTAGAAGTACCTTAATTAACTTAATTTGAATTTTTCAACTTTTAATGACGGACAAAAGATGACAGACAGAAGTCAAACTTAATAGGTCCACTCTTTCTTCAACCTATAACCCAAAATTTTCCAGATTTTAGCCAGCTTTTCTTACGATCCTCCGACGACCAAATTTTCTTAATTCAGCCATATCCATTCTAATTAAACAATACAATTCCATTATTCATTGTCTAGACTATCTTACCTTAAAGTTTGAATGCCTGATTTGCCCCAAAACACCTGAAATCGATCAAACTTCTCACGGGTACCTTGAAATTTGGAGTCTCAAATCACACGTTAAGTCCACGAAATTACCCAAAAATTGCACAACACCATGAATTTCGCATGATGTCTGGTCAGAAGCGTTTTCCTCTGTTTTCTTGCTCATTTCGCCACAATTTCTTCTCACAATTTCTTTCCTACTAACTCCCCAGAGGTTTAACTTACTTTTCCCTCAATGAATTGCTCCTATTGAGCCTGTTTCAACTTATTTCCCTTCTTCCCCTTTTATAGGTCGAGAATCTCAATTCTTTTCATTCCATCCTTCAATTTCTAGCTGATAGCTCCAATTTTGATTAGTCCAACACCTAGCTGATGCATCTCCCACCTTTTGTCCCTCAAATCACAAATTAATAACCCAATTACTTGGATTTCTCAAGCTTTATCAAAAACTCGTTATATCTTATCCTTCTTGAATTTCCCCCTTTCCTCTTAATTTCGTTCAAATCCCTCAATTTCTCATTTTTTTTTTAAAAAAGTAACCAAGTGCTTCCTCGCTCGCGTCTGGCCCTTACTCGATGCACGATGGTCTTTACTCGATTCACGATGGTCTTTACTCGATGCACGATAGCCTTTACTCGATGCATGATGGCCCTTACTTTATGCACGATAGCCTTTACTCGATGCAAGATAGCCTTTACTCGATGCACGATAACCTTTACTCGATACACGATAGCCTTTACTCGATGCATGATGGTCCTTACTCAATGCATGATGGCCATCATCGCATAATCATGTGCTCAACTCCTTTACGTAGGCTATTGCATACCACACATCCAATGGCAACCTTCACATCTAGGCCACTCTTGCTATATACACTTATGAGGCCTCTCCTAACCTCAAAACAACCTAGCCATCGCATGGCTTCATCGTATGCTCAGCGCCTTGCGCTCATCGCTTTACGCTCATTTTCGTGCAACTCCACATGCAACCATGAGTTCACTCCTCGTGCAATGCCCCAACACCCCCATACTCGACGCCTTGCGCCCCTGCTCGCATGACTCCATGCGTGCGTCCCAGCGTTCACTCCCTGTGCACATCACCTTACGCCAACTGACCTGCTCGTGCGCATCCGCCAGTGCCTCACCTGGCCGCATTCCCCTAGATCTACGCCTACCTAACTCATCGCTTTACTTTAGGCTGTTGCCAATGCCCGACCACATTCCACCGCATGAGCAGCCCACTTACGCCAATGCTTGGCTAGTGCGCTCATGCCATCGCATGGCTACCTGGCACTCACGCTTTGCTTTGCCAAGCCTCACATTCCAACACATGATGCCTAGTTTAGCCACGCCTCTTACCGATGCATGGGGCCTTCATGCGTCTAACATGGGCCTTGTCAAGCACCATATTTGAACTTCAATTGACCTTGGTCGCATAATACATATCAACACTAGGTGTTTGTATATTTCAACACTTAAGGTATTACCCAAAACTTTAATACATATCAACACTAGGTGTTAAATTTTATTATCCAAAACTTCCACTTCACTAAACTTAACGTTTAGTCCTTACGTTTAGTCCTTAAGGTTTATTTTTCCAACACTTAAGGTATTCTCCTCCTCTTTTATTCCCCTACAAGCTTCTTAATTAACCAAGTTTTAATCTAAATTACTTAGATAAAATTTAGGGTCTCACAGTAATTATCATGCATATTCCCATTACTTTAAATTTAGACACGTCGAAGAAAAAAGTACACATCATCACTTCTATAATTCAAACACATGACCTAAATTTAGAGATTATTCATATCATTCAAGATCGAGGCACATATTGGCCTAATTAACTCAAAGCCTAGCCCAAATAAAAGAATTTTGTAAAGAATAATTATCCAAGTAGTTTCCTTTACTTCCACACACGTGTTTTACTTTGCACTCAAAAGAAATAATTCAACTTGGATCTTTTGCTGCCTTTGAATACATGCAAAACTTCACATCTGAGAAAATCTCTTTTCTCTCTTTTGTTCTCTTTGAGGTTTGAAGAAGAAGATGAAAATGATGGTTAATTATTGATGAAGAGGATAATGATCGTGAAGGAAGTCGAGTGAAAAACGACGATAAGAGTTGAAAAAAGAAGAAGACATACAAAGTTAAGTGGTTCAGCAGAGCCAACATCCACTATGTAAAAGGGTGTTTTCTTTTCTTTATTTGCTTTCCAATTTTGAATAGATTTTACAAATTGAACTCACACACCTCTCAAACTCACTCACAATCTCTTTTTATGTGCAGAAATTCAAAGTATCACAACAACTTTAATGAGCTTGGAGGTTACAACAATAAAAGAGGTAAAACTATTTTAATATCCCTCGGCAATCTCCACCTTTGTAAGCAACAAACAAAACTCCCCATACAAATCTACACTTCTATCCATTTTTCATGTAGCTAGAAGCCGATTACATCAAGACAGTGGTTAAACTTTTATTGTGTAAGCAGTTTGGTCAGCATGTCGGAAGCGTTGTCTGAGGTATGTACTTTGACATCAATTTTCCCTTTTTCATACACTTCTCTGATAAAAGGATATTTAATGTCTATGTGTTTCGTTCTGCTATGGAACTGATGATTTTTGGAAAGATAAATCGTACCCTAATTATCATAGTAGACTCTGATTTTTGTCTATTTAATTCCATAATCATTCAACAATCCTTTTAACCATAGGCCTTCTTTTATTGCCTCAGCTAACCAATGAATTCAACTTCAGCTGTTGATAATGCTACAACTGGCTGGATTTGCTTTTAAACTATTGATAATACTACAACTGGCTGAAGATTTGCTTTTCAACTTAGTAGGTTATTGTCCAATAGAAATACATAACCTGATAGAGACATTCTTTTCTCTAGGTCCCATGCAAAATATGCATCCACATACTGATGCATTTTGGATGATGCGATGAAAAATAATTCAAAGTCGTGCCTTTTTAAACTTATAAACACATTGTTTTATCTAATTAAACCCAAGTGTAAGCTCAATTAGAATCTTGGATAGTCCAAGGTCGAACACAAGGATCACGCCTAGTCATGCAATGATATAATTATTTAAATCTTAATGTGCATTGTTACTCAAGTATGCAATGATGTGATTCGTTTAATCTACCCTACTAATTACAGCTATAGTGTGTGAATGATGGTGGGTGTGTGAGTTTTTCAAGTTGATGCCCTAAATCTCGTAGAGTTCTAAGTTTGTAAACACATGTATGAACAAACATTTGTGATGTAATAATATGAGATATTTTTCTTCACTATTGTCTATGGAATATGAGATATTTTAGTTGCATTAACCACAAACAATTAAACTAAGATCCCTGGTTATCGTTGTAACTCAAGCATGTATATGGAGACAGAAAAGTGGATCATTCCTTAAGTGATAACCTAAATGATTTATAGTATATGGATAAAGGAGGGAAACCTTATCCTAATGACATTATGGATACGGCCCGCTTTATAGATGTTACAAGTGTTGTACAGTGCTACAGATAGTTTGATCCTAATCATTCATGTGGATACATGCAAGCGGGGGTATCCTATACAAAGGAGTTTGTATAAGACTGGACCACGAAATGTTTAGTCTCGTTATATAAAGCCGTTCATGACAGAGACTTTCATTTCACTAGAATGACCATAGGTAACATGACCTTTGAGTGAGTTAGGAACTCCTACCTATGAGGGTGGTCCTTTGATTTGCATGGTTGCGAGTGGCCAAATTGTCAACTCAAACCTACCACTTTGGGGATTCGTCTAATTGGGGAGCGGGGAACTCAGCTACACAAGATGGAATTCACTCTTTCCCCAAAGCAGAGGTAAGTAGATAGATTTCTCCCTAAAGGGTTGATTCTGGGGCTTGAACAATGTGGCGCCACACACTTTCTCATGGCCCGAGAAGTGTTCACTCATAGTAGGACTATGATGTATTGTTCATTAGAGAAATCAGTGGTACTTAAGGAGTTAGGTGTAACTATAGGGGAAAAACGGTAAATTGGCCCAACTGTACTTACGAGCGATTTGTGAAGGGTTATAGTATTGTTGATTGGTTCATCAAATGGACACAGAAATATATCTGTAGTGCAAAGAGTGCAGTTGTCTGTCTTTAGTAGAGTGTCCGACAGTTAACAGATGGTGGATATCGTGATTAAAGAGTTTAATCAGTTGTTCACCTACCGTTGGAGCTTCAAGCTACAGGTCCATAAGGTCCTCTTGGTAGCTCAATGGATTCAAGTTGAGAATCAGTTTTTGGATTAGTTTGAAATGTTCAAATTACCAAGAGGAAATTTGATTATATATGGTATAATTAAATTATTTCAATTATATGTGATATAATTGATTTGATGTATTAGATACATTATTTGGAGGAATTGATATAAATATGATTTATATTAAATAAATGAGAAAAAAACTATGGTTTAAATATTATATATGATGTGATATTAAAACTATAGGTTATAAATATAATATGATAAATTAGTCATTATATTTATTTATAATAAAAACAATTATGAGATAATTGTTTTAGTTGGTTATTTTCTTTCTCCATTAACCGTGCAAGTGGGAAGTTAATTTTTAGTTTTAATAACTGGAGAATAAAATGAAAAGAGTTTTCATTTTTTTTTTAAAGATTGCATTATTGCATACCAATCGATTGAGGGAAAAAGAGAGAGTTATACGATAGCCCTTTGAGAGAGTGAACGACGAGCAAGTTAGCTACATGACTACCTCATTTGCTAAACGATCGAGTACCTTTTGTCTATACGATAGACTTTCTATTTCTCCCATTTACTCGATCATGTAACTCGATCATATACATCCCCCTTCCCTCTACCAAATTCACATAAAGCCCATACCTCTTAGATTCTCACTCCATGAATACCAAGGTAACAGAGTGGTAGTGTCGAGGGTTTTCGTTCGAGGATCAGACAGTTCATGATTACACTAGGTGTTCGTTGTGTTCGTGATCGTGTAGACTTTGTTGCGATGCCTGACCAGTGTCGATCGAGGGAATACATGAAGAAGAGTTCTTCAAAGGTATGTCTCTCGATTACCTTTGTATTTAAGTTAAAAAAGCATGTTGTAATTTTCTTTAAGATGTATAACTGTAGCTGTATGTTTGTAAATGTTTTATTCTTTCACAATGGACTTGGAATGATCTTGCTTCCGCTCACTGGATCTCATGAATAAGAGATCCTTCAATGACGATGGATGGATGGAGGTAAGTATGCGATGACAATTACACCGTAAAATAAAGCAGCTTGTGTAGGTCAAGAGATGAAATTTCAATAAATAAAGTACGGTTGAGAAAGATTTTTACTAACGTTTCCTAAACAATGCATAAGTCATGCATTCATGCAAATTACTCATAAATTATAAACTTCACCTCTCAGTGCTTTGAGCTTCAATACCCTATCTCTAGGATGCATGCAATGAGTATTTCATGCAGATAACTAACTTTTATTTCTAAAGCTACTTCTTCTCTTGTTTAATGAGTTCTAAACTCCTTTACTTTCTCAAGCGGTGATTGATTCTATCTAGAACAATCTCTCGAGTTGATCTAAAATAGTCTATGAAACATACACTAAACAAGATAAATGTTTACTTATGTATTACTTAGTAACATGTTAGTCTTATCCTTCCTAACCCATTATGAATGGAAGAAACATGGATGGAAGAAAGAATGTAATGTTGGGTTATATATTCTAAAATTCGCAGTTTGTAAACTCTAAACATATTCTATATTCAATAAAGTTGTTATTGAAAATGTAAATTGTATTTATTGATTTCTAAATTCAATAACTAATAAACACATGGCTATAACATAAATACTTAAACGTTATGTAAAGACATAATAAAGAATCAAGTTTGAGTATATAGCCAAAATATTCTATAAGTATATGGATAAGGTTAGATACCTTATCCTGGGACACTATCGATGCAGTTTGCTTTGTATATTGATACAAACGATGTGATCTCGAAGTTGTTCATGTGGAGACATGCGAGTGGGGCATCCTATGCAAAAGATGTTTGCATAAGACAAGACCACAAAATAATCACTTTTCTTTAACGTCATTTACTATTAAGACTATATCAAATTCGATAACCTAAGGTAATTCGTTCTCGATCTTGAACTAACTATGAACTCCTATTTATTCGAGAATATCCTTTAATCTGTATGGGTAGGAGTTGCTCAACATCGCCGCTCAATAACTTCCCATGTTAGGGGTAAGATCGAGTAGATAGTTGGGAACATAATTCTGCAAGATAGAACTCACTCCTATCCATTTTAGGGTTAGTAGATAGGTCGCTCCCTTAAGTACTGACTATTAGTGTTACACAAAGGGGTCCCACCCTCTCTATGATTGAGTGGGACTCAATTTATTGGTAGTACCATAAACCATTTGTTCATTAGTGGATCAGTTGAGACTTAAGAAGCAAGATGTATTACAGGGGTCAAACGGTAATTTTGACCCAGCTGTATATACGAACGAATTATGAAGGAACGACTTATTAGTTATGACTAAATCAAGTGGACAGAAATATATCTATAGTGAAAAGAGTGCAACTAATGAGCTATAGTGGTACGTCTTAGTAGTTAACGAATATAGATTAATTAAGTTAAAGGAGTTTAGCCAATTAATCTCAATTAGTTGGAGCTCATGATTTGTAAGTCTATTTGGTTTCTCTACTAGCTCGTATATGAATTAAACCTTAGAATAATGTGTTGTGCGAATTTGAAATGTTCAGATTCGATTTAAGGTTTGGATTATTATATCAGATATAATTAATGTTTAATTATCAAATCACGTTTTTTTATAGCTGAAAATATTTAAATATGATTTAAATATTTTGATATTAAATTAATTTTAAATTAATTAATTAAATTGTTTAGTTAATTATTTATTTGATCAAATTAATTTTATTGAATTTTGATTTTATGAAAATTGAAATATTTAATTAGTTTTCCTTTTAATTTGATTTTTTAATTAAAATTAAATTAAAAGAAAAATGATTAAATAATGGAAAGTGGGATTTTCCTATCTTTTCCACCTCAATTAACACCTAATCAAAGAATTTGGTGGAAAATTGAGTGTCAATTTCCTATTAAATCTAAATGCATGATCAAATTCAATAATGTTTGAATTTCTGTAAAAACATTCCTGCAAAAATCAGATTTGGTTAGAAAAATAAGTTTTCTGTCAAAATTCTCTCTGAACAAGAAGATTATCCCAAATTTCTCTCAATTTGAATACCACCACCCAATCTAAGGCTAAGGGTTTAGTAATGAAGATCTTGTGGTAGTCTACTTCAAGTTTACAAGAAGAATTTTGTGGTGAATTGGAGCAATTCAAGAGTTCTTCAAAGGTAACTTCCATAAATCCTAAAATTATGAAAAACCTTAACATGCATGCTAATCCACTAAAATTGATGTAGTTAGAGTGCTTAAGATCCTAATGACTTTCGTTATCGAATGTCAACTCCGTCAATTGGTATCAGAACATGTTTTAGGCACTCAATTGACACTAATTTTAGCTTCGTGGGTGTTTTTCATAAGTTGCATGAAATGGGTATTGAAATGGATATCTAATGTGTTAACTAAGAAGTATGAGAGCATGGTCGCCGCTAAGGAGATCAAGGAGTCGTTACAAGCGATGTTTGGACAACCATCCATATTTGTTTGACATGATGCTCTCAAATATGTTTATAATTTTCAAATGAAGAAGAGGACCTCTATTAGAGAACATGTCATGGAAATATTGGTCCACTTCAATATCGCATAAGCAAATGAGGCTATCATAGACGAAAAGAGCCAAGTCAGTTTCATAATGGAATCTCTTCCGAAGAGTTTCCTGACATTTTGTATAAATGTTATGATGAAGAAAATAGAATACGATATGACTACTCTTCTCAATGAGCTTCAAACTTACCAATCCCTAATGAAAAAAAAGAGTCAGGAAAGGGAAGCAAACGTTGTAACCCCAGGAAAATTCTAGAAGGGATTATCATCTTAGACTAAATCCACTGATAAGAAGTATGGATCTTCTATGTCTAAGGATAAGAGTATCCAAATAAAAATGAAGGGAAAAGGGAAAAAGAAAACTCCTACAAAGAAAGGCAGGCCAAAGTTGCTAAAGGTAAATGTTACCATTGCAATGAAGACCGACACTGGAAAAAAAAACTGCCCTAAATACCTTGCAGAGAAGAAGGCTGAAAAGGAAAAACTAGGTAAATTTGATTTACTAGTAACTGAAACATGTTTAGTGGAAAGTTTTCATTTGACCTAGATATTAGATTCAAGTGTCGCTAACCATATTTGCACTTTTATTAAGGAAACTAGTTCCTGGAGACAGCTGACAGACAACAAGATGACTTTCAAAGTGGAAATAGGTGAAGTCATTTTGTCTCGTTCAATAGGAGATCTAAAGTTATTTTTTGGAGATGCCTACATTTTGTTAGAAAATGTATATTATGTACCTAATATAAAAATGAACTTAATATCCATCTCTTGTTTCTTAGAACATATGTATAAAGTTACTTTCGATATCAATGAAGTGTTCATTAGTTCAAGAGGTGTTCAAATATGTTCTGCTAAACTAGAAATAACTGGCATGTGTTAAAACTGACTGAGGAAAAAGCTATTTTAAATGTAGAGATGTTTAAAATAAGTTGAAACTCAAAACAAAAAATGAAAAATTTCTCCTAACGCCTATCTTTGGCACTTAAGACTTGGACACATAAATTTCAATATGATTGAGAGATTAGTAAAGAATGAACTTCTAAATCAATTAGACACAATTCTCAACCAAAGTGTGAATCATGTTTTGAGGGTAAAATGACTAAAACATCTTTTACAGGAAAAGGTCTAAGAACCAAAGTATTGGGATTGGTGTCCTAAATCTCTTATATTCTTGTAGTTTGTAAATATTGTATAAACAAATTGTTATTAATAAAATAATTGTTATTTTATGAGCATACGCTCAATCCAATAAACTAAGATCCTAGATTATTTAAATAATAATCTAAACGGTCTGTAGTAGATGAGTAAAGCTGAGTACCTTATCTTGATGACACTAGGAATACGGCCCACTTCGAAGATGTTACAAGTGTTGTAAAGTGCTACAAATGATCTGATCCTGATCATTCATGTGGAGACATGTGAGCGAGGATATCCTATATAAAGAGTTTGTATAAGACTGGACCACAAAATGATTAGTCTCATTATAAAAAAAAAAAAAAAAACTGTTAATAGTAGAGACTTACATTTCACCAGGAAGACAATAGGTGACATGACCTGAATCTTGAGTGAATTGTGAACTCCTGCCTATGAAGGCGGTCTTTTGATTTGTATAGGTGAGAGTGGCTAGATTCCTCACTCGATATGCCTACCATTTCGGGGATTCATCTAATTGGGGAGCTGGGAAAATAGCTACATAAGACGGAATTCACTCCTTCCCTAATGTCGGGGTAAGTAGATAAATTTCTCCCTTAAGGACTAATTTCGAGGCTTGAACAATGTGGCCACACCCTCTCCTGGTTCAAAAGGGACTTGGTTATAGTTGGACTATGACTTATTGTTCAGTAGAGGGATTAGTGGTACTTAAGGAGTTTGATGTAACTACATGGAAAAAAAGGTAATTTTGGCTCAGCTGTACTTACGAGCAATTTGTGAAGATTCGTCGCACTGTTGACTAGTTATATCCAATAGACACAAAAATATATCTGTAGTGCGAAAAGTGCAGTTGTCGTTCTTTAGTGGAGTAACCAACAATTAATGGATGTTGGGTTATTTAAATAAAGAGTTTAATTAATTATCCAAGTACCATTGGAGATTCAATCTATAGGTCCATGAGGTCCCCTTTATAGCTCAACAGGGATTTATTGAGAATAAGTTTTTGAATTAGTTGGAATTGTTCAAATTAATTGAGAGAATTATAATTATATATAATATAATTAATTAAGTTGATTATATGTGATATAATTAATATAATATATTTGATACATTATAAAGTTTAATTTGAGAGAAATTAAATATTTGAATATGATTCAAATATTAATTATGGATGAGATTAATATAATTAAATTTAGTATAAATATGATTTATATTAAATTTCATGTAATAATGAGAAAAAATAAAACTATAGGTTATATTATATTGGATATAATATAAAAACTATAGGTTATGTGTTATATTTGATATAACATATATAATATATATAATAAGGTAGTATATATATATTTTTTATTTTAATTTAATTAATGGGAGGGAGTTACAACTCCCTCCCCAGATCTCTCTCTAAAAGCAGTACGTGTATGGGAGTTGAAAAATAATCATCGTCTTCTTTCATGTATGGTGGAACTAAGAAAAATAAATTTCTCTCTGGTTTTATTCCCAATCACACAGGGAAGGAAAGTTCTTCTCTTCTCTCTCTTCCTCTTTTCCCTCTTCTAAAATTGCTCAGAGCTCACCACTCCAGCATATTTTTATTCCCAAGAGAATACAGATGGTTCTCTAGTGATGGTGCCCATTTGGATTCGATATTTTGGAGATCGAAGGATTTCACAAATGAGGTGTTCTTCAAGTGTAAGTGAAATTTCTTTCCTATTTCTTAAATTAATAGCATGCTATAAAGTTTAGATTGATAATGCATAATTGTTTTGTTCTGTAATTTAATGTTCTATGAGAAAAAAATTAGGAACGATCCCCGCTTCCGCACAAAGACCTTCAACGGTTCCTTTCACAAAGAACCTCTAGAGCTCATACATTTAGACCTCTATGGTCTGATGAATGTTAAAAATTGAAGAGGATCTGAATATTTCATCAGTTATATTGATGACTATTCAAGATATGGCTACATTTACCTAATGCATCATATGTCCAAAACTCTTGAAAAATTCAAAGAATACAAGACAGAGGTTGAGAATCTATTAGGGAAAAAGATTGAAATACTTCGATCAGATCAAGGTGGTGAGTATATGGACTTGAAATTCCAGGACTATATGATAGAACATGGAACGCAGTCTCAACTTACAGCACCCGAAACATCACAGCAAAATGGTATAGCGAAAAGGAAAAATATAACCTTGTTAGACATGGTTCGTTCGATGATGAGTTACGCTCAGTTACCTCAATCATTTTAGGGATATGTAGTATAGACTGGAGTATATATTTTGAACATGGTTTCCTGTAAAAGTGTTTTAGAAACATCATATGAGTTATGGAGAGGGCATAAAGGTAGTTTACGTCACTTCAGGATTCGGGGCTGCCCAGCATATATGTTGATACAAAATCCAAAGAAATTGGAACAACGTTCTAAAGTATGCCTATTTGTAGGATACCCCAAAGAAACAAAAGGTGACCTATTTTATGACCCTCAAGATGATAAACTGTTTGTATCGACAAATATTACATATTTAGAGGAAGATCATATAAGAAATCATCAACCTCGCAGTAAACTAGTATTGAATGGAATGTCTAGAGAAACTACAGATGGATCAACAAAATTTGTTGATCAGGCTGGTCCTTCAACAGAAGTTATTGATGCAACTGGTCCATCACATCCTTCTCAAGAATTGAGAATACTTCGATGCAGTGGGAAGGTTGTTCAATAGCTTGATTGGTACATGTGTTTGACAACTGAAGTCGTCATACCTAATGATGGCTTAGAGGATCCATTGACCTTTAAACAAGCAATGAAGGATGTAGGTCGAGACTAATGGATAAAAACGATGGACCTTGAAATGGAATCTATATATTTCAATTCAGTCTGAGAACTTGTAGATCAACCAGATGGGTTCAAACCGACTAGATTCATTAATGCAATGAAACTCAAGAACTAGAAGAACTGGCCTTGGAAGGAAATCTTTATTCAAATCATAATCTTTCAAAAGCTGGCATCGCTAGTTGACTCCTCCTTGTCGACAGCCAGATCTTGCTCTGGCTGAGCCTATCGAGATGGACCTGACACGTGTTTTTTGTTGTCGAGGAGCTTAGAGGAGAGTATAGAAGATAAGCGGTGTTGCGAATGTTTCCTTTATTGACCGTAAATGTTTAGGCCCTAAAGTCAGAATTAAAGAATAGTTTCTGGAGCAGGAACCTGAACGAGCGCAACAACTGGCGCCTTTCATTGGTTCTACAGTTGCTAGCACTGATAATTGCAAATGGATCTATAAGAGAAAATGAGACCAAGCTAGTAAAGTGCAAACCTACAAAGCTAGACTCGTAGCAAAAGGATTTACCCAAAAAGAGGGAGTGGACTATAAAGAAACCTTCTCCCCAGTTGCCATGATCAAGTCTATGAGAATACTCTTATCCATTGCTGCTTTTTACGATTATGAAATATGGCTATTGGATGTCTAGACATCTTTTCTGAATGGCTATCTTGAAGAGAGTATCTAAATGTCTCAACTAGAAGGGTTCATTGAACAAGGTCAGAGCATAAGGTTTGCAAGCATAAAAGATCCATTTATAGGTTAAAACAAACATCTCGATTCTGGAATATATGATTTAACACTGTGATCAAATATTATGGCTTTGAATAAAATGTTGATAAACCTTGTGTTTATAAAAAACTTGTCAACAAAACTGTCGCTTTTTTGGTTGTATATGTTGTTGATATCCTACTCATTGGAAATGGGGTAGGTTTTCTTGCTGACGTTAAGAAATGGCTAGCTTCACAATTTCAAATGAAAGATTTAGGAGATGCACAATATATTCTTGCAATCCAAATAGTTCGGAATCGAAAGAACTGAACACTAGCATTATCTCAAGCATCTTATATAGACAAGATGTTGTCTAGATATAAAATGCACCAAAAGAGGCTTATAACCTTTTCAACATGGAGTTCATCTATCTAAGAAACATTTTCCTAAGACACATCAAGAAGTTAAGGCTATGAAAAGAATTCCTTATGCATCAGCAGTTGGGAGTTTGATGTATGCTATGTTGTGTACACTGCAAGACATATGTTTTACAGTTGGAATAGTCAGCAAGTTTCAATCCAATCTTGGATATAGTCATTGAACTGCCATTAAAAACATTCTCAAGTATCTTCGGAGAACAAGATACTATATGATTGTGTATGGTACTAAGGATTTGATCCTTACTAGATACACTGATTCTGATTTTCAGACCGATATGGATTCAAGAAAATCTGCTTCGAGATCAGTATTCACTCTAAATGGAGAAGATATAGTATGGAGGAGTATAAAACAAAGTTGTATTGCTGACTCCACCATGGAAGCGAAGTATGTAACTGCATGTAAGCAGCCAAAGGAGTAGTATGGCTTAGAAAACTCTTCATTGATTTGGAAGTTGTTCCAAATATGCATATGTCGACCACTCTGGATTGTGATAACAGTGAAGCAATTGCAAACTCAAAAGAACCAAGAAGCCATAAGTGCAGAAAGCACATCAAGCACAAATACCAGCTTATCAAGGAGATTGTATACTAAGGACACGTGATCGTCGTGCAGATAGCCTTCAAAGACAAGTTAGCTTATCCATTTACAAAGACCTTCATGGCTAAAGTGTTTGAAGGTCACCTAGTTGGACTAGGACTATGAGATAGATAAATTTAGGGCAAGTGGGAGAATTCAAGGGTATAAAGATGCCCTAGTTTATTATATTTATATTTATTCTCTCATATTCAACATTATATATATTTTTATATATGTAAAACCCACTGGAGTTTTGGCCCTAGTAGGAGTTTGTTCGGTTATATGTCCTAGAACTCACATTTTGTAAACTATAAACATATCCTATACTCAATAGTTGTTATTGAACATGTAAATTGCATTTATGGATTTCTAAACCCAATAAACTAAAGAGGATCAAGTTTGAGTATATAGCCAAAACGGTCTATAAATATATGGATAGGATTGAGTACCTTATCCTAGGGAACACTATGGATGCGGGCTGCTTTGTATATTGATACAAACGATGTGATCCCAAATTCGTTCATATGGAGACATGCGAGTGGGGACATCTTATGCAAAAGATGTTCTTATAAGATCAGACCACAAAATAGTCACATTTCTTTATAACGCCATTTACTGTTAAAACTAACTATTTCAAATTCGATGACCTAAGGTAACTTGATGCGTTATTTTATGATGTGAAATTATGGATGAGATGCAATAATGAAAATACGTTGAACACTCAAGTTTTCTCAGTGGAATCCAAATGTAAACCCCACTGAGTTTCCTGGTAAGTCCAGGGTCGAACTTAGGGACTTGGGATAACAGGTTGAGGTGGTAATTTTTCAGAAGATTTTGCGGTAATCGGTAACTCAAATAGTTGTTGGTTTTGTTTGTTGTGGTAATGAAAATAAACAAATACGGCGGAGTTCGAAAAGAGTTGATAAAACGGAAGATACGATGAGTATGCAGTGAACGGGTTGAGAAGGGTTTCGGCTAACACTTCCTAGGATGCGTTCATGCTATGCGATCGTGCAACACACATACAATAGTAAAATATCTCTCGATGTGCGGCTTCTAATGCTAGAACGCATGCGATATATGTGATAAGTCTATAGGACCTACACATAAACCTCTATTCTTATTTATGCGATGACAAAATGATACACACAAAAATAAGGCGACCACATAATATCATTCCTATCTCTAGGATGCATGCGATGTAGGTTGGCAAATAGAGCTTATCTCTAAGTCTCTATCTCTTGTTTATGCAGTTCAAATCTTGCTCTCTCAAGTTTAGATTCTAACCTAGCTCTCTCAAGTCTTAGGTTCTTTCTTTAAACTCTCTCTCGTGTAGCTCTAAAGGGATGTTTGGCACAGCATAAAACAAGATAATCACAAGCAATGAAAATCCTAGGTCATGTTGGCTTAGTTCTTCTCAACCCATTCGATAAGTTTAGCTACTCATGCGTGCTAAGAGAATGAATAGATGTAGAATAAGAACTTCCATTGTAAAATACAAAGATGAAGTACAAAATAACAATGCAAGAAGAGAATAAAGAGCCTGGTAGTAATCTCTTGCTTCCCAGGCTTTTACACTGTCTTTTCTACTCGTGTTCAAAAGATAATCTCGCTCTCGCGAGAGTCAGCCCTCTCTCTGACTTTACGCCTCCGGGTTCTCTCTCGAGTTACCCTGAGAAATCTTCTGGCATCTCTACTCTTCTCTTGCTCTGCCTTCTTCAAGATAAAAGAAAAACTATGAACAAAGACGTGCTGAGCTAACTGAATCGCACCCATTTTCTAAAGGATGCCTTTGGTATTTATAGAGCTTCGGGGTGAAGGGCGGCTTCTCTCTTATGATTGCACAGATGGGATGGCTTTAATTCCTTGACTGATGGGCCGAATATTTGTTACCGAAAAGCTAAATGTACTTGTTATCGTTAGCGGTCTTCAACTTAATTCGGATTCGACCGTCATCAGCTTTCTGTCCCATCGTGATTAATTATGCCTTTCACCCAGATGCGCCCACCAAGTTGCACCGGCTCTATGCAGCAATTCTTCTTGAGCAGATGTTTGCGAACATAAATCACCGCAAAGCCTTGCGGTAATGCTAAGCTCATCTGTTGATCTCTTGTGATCGCACTTTTTGCCTTGCGTCAACGTATATTCTGCATACAAACACAAAAATTAATTGTTCCTATGCGATGAACGCATGCGACCGCAATGTTATAAACTTAATGCTTTTCGGACGAAATATAACATATTTTATCAATGCAAGCCAGCATGTTTAAGAACATAGCACTGTAATAACGTGCATTTCTGCCCGTTATCATAACTCGATCTCAATCTTAGGCTAACTATGAACTTCTGTTTATTTGAGATTATCCTTTAATCTGCATGGGTGAGAGAGCTCACACCATTAAAAAGCCTCCCATTTTAGGGGTATGATCGAGTAGATAGTTAAGGGCATAGTCCTGCAAGATGGAATTCACTCCTACCTGTTTTAAGGTTAGTAGATAGATTGTTCCGTTAAGTACTAACTCTTAGTCTTGAACAAAGGGGCCCCACCCTTTCTATGACTTAGAGGGACTCAGTTTTATAATAGAACCCTAAACAAATTGTTCATTAGTGGATCAATCAAGACTCAGGAGCAAAATGATTACAGGGGTAAAATGGTAATTTTGATCGAGTTGTATAAACGAACAATCTGTGAAGGATCGACTTATTGATTATGGCTAAACCAATTGAACAGAAATATATCTACGGTGAGCAGAGTGCAACTACGGAGCTATAGTGGTATGTCTCGATAGTCAACAAATATCGTGTAATTCGATTAAACGAGTTTAACCAATTAATCTCAAATCGTTGCATGATCTGTAGGTCCATTAACTCTCTCTATTAGCTCATAAATGGATTAAACCTTAGAATAACATGTTAGAGAATTTTAAAAGTTCAAACTCGGTTTATGGTTTGGATTATTATATTAGTTATAAATAATGTTTAATTACTGAATTAAACGTTACACTTTTTTAGAGCTGAAAAATATTTAAATATGATTTAAATATTTTAGTTGTTCATTTATGAATTAGGTGTTTTATTAATTTAATATTTTATATTGAATAAATTTCATATTAATTAATTAAATTTTTAGTAATTATTTATTTAATCAAATTAATTTCATCTTATGGAAAAGTTGGTATGCGCAGCGAAATTGAGGATCAATTTTACTCGAATTCCATAAATTAAACATACAACCCTAAATTAATTAATTGGGATTTTTTTAGAAACATTACCTTTGAAGCTCTCGAAACTCATCTATCTCCGCTTGAACACAAACCGGACAGCCACTAAAGCTGACCTACTATCCTCTAGTCTCAGAACCGGGTTGTGGGACCCGATGGATGAAGAACCCGAGAGAGAGAAAGAGATGGAAATAGTAGAGTGAAATTTGGGTTGGGTTTGGATTTTTTCAGCCCAATTTTTAAAACTAATTTTTGCAAAATGTCCAAAAGTTTTTAATCCAAAATGACAAGCCTGTATTTATAGAAAAGGGTCATGCAAAATTGCATGAAATAACTTCATAAAAACACAACACCTAGAATTCACTATCTAAGTGGGCTTAATGTCTCCACTATAAGCCAACACCTAGCCCACTATTTTGTTAATGGAATTATCCAACAAAAGTTTGGATTTTCCCATTAACTTTAGTCAAAAGGCAAAATAATCATTGGTCAAAGTCAAACTTTGACCAAAAAGTCAACATTTTGACTTTTTATGATTTTTTCCATGTTGACTAATTTTGACCTCTCGAGCATGAATCCGCATTCATTTTCTCGAAATTCAAATTACATTTGAATATAAGGTCGGTCAAAGTTTGACTTCTCAAAGTAAAAAGTCAACTCTTTGACTTTTTACATCTTTGACCATTTCCATTATTTCCGAACTTCCGAATATGAACATATTCATATTCTTGATATTTAAATCACATTTAAATATTAAAGTTGTATCTCTAAACTAAAAAACAGACCACTATATCACATATATTTGTCGGTTTCTCTCTCTTCACCTAATTCGAACAATTCGAATTATTCATCATACTGTTCTAAGTTTATTCCATATGAGCTAGTAGGGGAACCTAATGGACCTATAGTTCATGGGCTCCAACGATCCGAGATTAGTTGGCTAAACTCTTTAGATGCAGCTAATCAACATTCGTTAACTCACGGGTCATTCCACTATAGTCCCGTAGTTGCATTCCCCTCACTATAGTTATATTTGTGTCCATATGATATAACCATGATTATTAAGCTAATCCTTCATAGGTTGTAATCTCAGTTGCGTCATAAAAACCATTTTACCCCCAAGACTACATCTTATTCCTTAAGTTCCATTGATCCTCTAATGAACAATTGGTTTAAGGTCCAACCTATAAACCGAACCCCTCTCGGGCCAATGAGAGAGTGGGGCCCCTTGTTCAAGACTTGGATTCAGTACTGAAGGGAACAACCTATCTACTATCCTCATAACGAGTAGGAGTGAATTCTATCGTACATCCTATGTTCCTAGCTATCCACCTGATCTTACCCCTGAAATGGGAGACTTATTGGGCTAGCGATAATGAGCTACCCTCACCTATACAGATCTAAGGATAATTCCGAGTGAACAGGAGTTCATAGTTAGCTCAGGATTAAGATTAAGTTACCTAGGTCATCAATTAATGAAATAGTCAGTTTTATACATTAAACGACATGTAGAATGTAAAAAGTGACTATTTCATGGTTCATTCTTATGTAAACTCTTTATATAGGATGCCCCCATTTTCATGTCTCCACATGAACAGTTTAGGATCACATCATTTGTACTAACTACAAAATGGGCCACATCCATAGTGTCCCCAGATTAAGGCACCCAACCTTATTCATATACTATAGACTATTTTGGTTATATATATTTGAACTTGATCCACATTTATGTCACTACATAAAGTTCAAACTTAAACTTAATAGCCTTGGAACCTTAGTTTATTGGATTCATAATATAGAATTTAAATTTACTAAAGATTTTCAATACAGCTTTATTGAACAAGAATATGATATTAAAAACTACAGTTTTAGGACATAAAATCCAACATCATTAAATTTTGATTTTATTAAAATCAAAATGTTTAATTATCTAATATTATTTTTGTTTTAATTAAAATTAAATTAAAATAAAAATTATTAAATAATGGAAAGTGGGATTTCCCCATCTTTTCTACTTCAGTTAACACCTAATTAAAGAATTCAGTGGGAAATCGAGTGTCAATTTCCTATCAAATTTAAATGCACGATCAAATTCAATAAATATAGGTTTGAATTTCTATTAAAACATTTATGCCAAAATCAGATTTTGTTAGAAAAATAAGTTTCTGTCAAAATTATCTCCAAACCAAAAGATCATCCCAAATTCCTCTCAATTTAGGTACCACCACCTAATCTAAGGCAAAGAGTTTAGTGGTGAAGATCTTGTGGTAGTCTACGTCAAGTTTACAAGATAAATTTTGTGGAGAATTGGACCAATTCAAGAGTTCTTCAAAGGTAACTTCTATAAACTCTAAAATTCTGAAAACCCATAAATATGCATGTTAATCCACTAAAATTGATGTAGTTAGAGTGCTTAACATCCTAATGACTTCCATTTGTTGAATGTCAATTTCATAATGTAATGGCATTCATATAAATAAAGAGAGTTTTTCAATCTTTACAGAATAATACAAAGTACTGATGATAAGAAGAATGAATTAAAAGACAAGGGTAGAGAGTGCCAAGTCGTGGACTGCAATTTCTTGCTTTCTTGGCTCCAATGGTGGCTGCTTCACAGCGATTGTAATGGTGGTGGTGTTCTTCTTTTTCTTTCTTAAAGAAGAAAAATGAGCTTTAACCCAAAATTCCTCAAAGAAAAGAGGTGGTGCCTATGGCAGATGTGACGTAGAAAATGAGCGTTACCTTGGTGAATTTCTTGGTTAGATGTTTGATACTAGGTAATTCTTCAATAGGATATTTATAAGCGTAAAAAGGAAGATTCCACACCTCTTTCTAATGATTATGCTGACACTTCACATTAAATTTCATGTCCTGCCATGTCGTTTACCTCGCATTAGAGATTTAATGGATCTGCCACAAACTTTTCACATTAGCTACCAACTTGATCTTTTTTTATTTGACTTCCACCGCCCACGCATCTATCGTATTTCTAATCATGTTTCATCTCATCTCGTGGAACTATGCGATGCCAAATTGGGCGTGAAACTTAGTTCTATGCGGTCATGGTTGCAACTTGCTTCTTTTCCAGTTTTCTCCATTTTCAATAAAATCCTGCGTCCAAAAGTGACAAATTTTATAATTTTCAAGGATTATCAATTTTGTAAGCATGTGATTGCAGGATATGATAAATTACATGATTTTCTTAACAAACTAATGTATTTTCCTATGAATTTTTTTAATTTTCTAAATAAAATAGGTAAAATAACTTGTATTTTTATAAGTTATCACATACCCATAGAGTTCTTCATTAGAAGTATCATTCTTTTTGTAGATTAGTTGAACCCTTAGAATACTGTAGATATCTAACTATCCATTTGGTAGCCTCCCAATGTTTTCCTGGATTAGCCTCCCATCGGGCAACACATTGATTAATGACCCTGTCAAAGAGCACATAGAGAATGCACTGAGAACACTGACGCAACCAGCCACCAAGTGGACGGTGTCTTTGACTGGCATTAAAACCCTCGCCTCCAACCGTCTACTGCAGAAGCACGGCTTTGGGTCTATTTTGTGAAGAGACGGATCATCTCGACCTCTCATGATAAGACTATTTCAAAGGATAGAGTCATGGTCGCATACTGCATTGCACGCGACATTCCAATCGATAGGGTCAACTTCTTGTGAGGCGAATCAAAGGTTATGTAGGCCGCGTCAGGGGCCAATACTTCTTTCCATGGACGATCTCTAGCCTATGCCTATCTGTTGGTGCGGGTATTGAAGAAGAGCCAATGCCAGAAGTCCATGGCCTCATTAGCACAAAGATCCTGAAAGTCCTTCTCAAGGATTCGCCGCATTGCCCAGAGCCTCAACCGAAACAGCCCCTCATCGACCTAAATGCGCCGCAACCACCTAGAACCAAGAAACGGCGCCGCAATGACAAAGGAAAGGAACTAATCCAAGACAGTACATCGCATCAGCCAACCAATTTACCCTTAGAGGATCCCTTACCCTTAGTCATTCGACCACCAAGTCCAACAACTGAGCCCCTTTCCCCTCTTCCCAATCACTTTACAAACGTCCTCCTTCCGCCCAATTCCAACCCCCCATTAATCCCCGCCCCGACCTCGACCCCGATTAATCCCCGACCCCGAATTTATATATATATATATATATTTTTATCCCCTCCCTAGTCCCCTCTCGCTCTCTGCTATCTGCAACAAAACATCCCTCCCCTCTTGCTCTCGCTCTCGCCCTCACTCGCGCTCTCACTCATCCTCCCCTCTCACTCTCACTCATCCCTCCCCTTCGTTGAAGTCTGCCACGAATGGGGCCCCACAGGGACCCGGTTTCCTGAAGGGGAATCCCCGCCCCCGTCCCTGCCTTCAAATGGTGGGGATGGGGGAAATTTTCCCCTACGAGGCCAGGGACGGGGGACGCCCCCTACCCCGCCCTGGCACCGTTTCCAACCCTACCCCACCCCACATTTCCCCTCAAACATCGCTGCATGTTGATTACCCACACAGTTTGAGAGCAGGCCCTTCCATTCAACCCAAACCGATGCAAGTGAGATATCGACGACACCACCCCCTACTGCATCCATAGTTGCTGCCCTTGAGGACATATGTGGCTTCTTGAAACAAGAGTTATCTTTCTTCCGCCACACATTGATAAAGTTGCGAGAGAGCAATGCAGAACTGCGCCAGGCGATGATAAACATTCAGCGCAACATCTTTACTCTTCACCTGAATCAGAAGTAGGTGACAGAACGCAACCACGAGTACTTTAATTTCTTGATTGCATATTTGCATGGTCCCGTGGTTCCTCAGCATCTGTAGCAGCCTCTGTTCTTTCAATAAGTGCCACAAGGAGCTCCTCCACAACCCCTCCTCACAACGAGCCCCCGCCGCAAAGTTAAATTTGGGGCACCACCTTCTCCTATACCTTTGTATTCTCCTTCATATTTTCGAAATTTTTTTGCGGTCATTCCAATTCTTTGATATAAATATACCTTTGTATTCTCCTTTACATGTTTGAAATTTTTGTGTTTGCAATCATTACAATTCTTTGTATACTTAGACAATTTTTATACACATTGAGTCATTATTCTTTCCTTATGTCTTAGCCTCTTTATTTATATCATCCTTTGTCAATTTAGTGTGGTATCTTCTTTCTTTTCTTTTGCGCCATTTATTTGCGCTGCTATGGCGAGTATTATGCGTAACCTTAGCGCAATTTCTTTTTATATTGCATTTTCTGCCTAACAGTTAGACAATTCATCGCAATATTTTCCACTTTACCTTTTTTATCACAAGACTCTACTAAAACCTTCTTTTCAAATTTTGACTAAGTATTTTGTCTTTTCTGTCCAAAACAACGCAATGAGGACCTTGCGACTCTCTAAATTTAGGGATGGAAAAGGTCTGAGCAGATGCGATCAAGCGAATGCATTCATATCAAGCAAATTCGTTCTTCAAAAAAAAAAAATTTTAAAAAAAAAACTTTGCTATTAGCGCAAGGGAAAATCCCAACCTGATAAGAGTTAAGTCGTGAAAGGAACTTGCTCGAAGTTGGATGTTCGCATGACACCTATGGGAAAAAACCAAAACGAAGGTAGGTTACTAGGATCGATGCAATACAAAAAGAGAGAGAGAAAGAGAGAGAGAGAGAGAGAGACAACTCCACTGACTAGCTAAAGTGAAAACTTGGCTAAAGAACAAGAGTTGAAGTTGAGCTTGGTACACAACCGAAGTTGGATGTTCGCATGACACCCGTGGGAACAAGCCAAAACAAAGGGTGTAACCATGATCAACACTCTCTATAGTAAGACGCAAATCAAGCTACCGCATAAAAGGCGCGCTGCGATGTTTTTACAAGAACATGAAAAACATTCTTTTCAAAACAAGAAGAGAACTTTGAGCAGAGGTTTGTCTAAAGTAAGAATAAAATAAAGCATGCAGAAGAAATGTTCAAAGGATAGAAGGAATTAGTAATTTTGAGAAATTATATAGAGGTAGAACATTCGGAGTAGCCAATCGACGCAAAGTAAGAATAGGACTTGAGCTGAATTGCCTTAGTAGAGGATATGCTTGAGGACAAGCATATATCTAAATTTGGGGGTATGATAACTTGTAGAAATACAAGTTATTTATACCATCTTATTTAGAATATGCGGTAAAAAGAAGGAAAAATTTGCATCGAATATATAGAAATTGACTTAGAAACGCAAAAGTTGTAAAATGTCGGAAGCACACCCGCTGACCCCATTGCGATGGCTTATAACAGGCAGAAATGTACGTTATCATAGTGCTAAGTTCTTAAACAATGCTGGCTTGCGTTGATAAAATGTGTTAGATTGCGTCCAAAGAGAATTAAGTTTATTATATTGCGGCCACATGTGTTCATCGCATAGGAACGATTGATTTTTGTATTTTTATGCAGAATATGCGTTGACACAAGGCAGAAATTGTGATCATAGGAAATCATGTGTCGAGCGCAACATCACCATAAGACTTTGCGACGATTGTGTTCGCAAACATTTGCTCAAGAAGGATCGCCGCAACTTGGTCGGCGCAACTTCGTGGGCTCATCTGGGTGAAAGGCATAATTAATCGCGATGGGACAGAAAGTTGATGACGGTCAAATCCGAATTAAGCTGACAGCCACTAACAATAACAAGTACATTCATCTTTTTGGTGACAAATATTCGACGCATCAGTCAGGAAATTAAAGTCATCCCATTTGAGCAATCATAAGAGAGAAACCGCCTTCACCCCGAAGCTCTATAAATACCAAAGGCATCCTTCAGAAAAGGGGTTAAATAGTTCACCAGTTTACGAATTTAATAGCTCAGCTCGTCTTTGTCCATAGTTTTTCCTTTTTATTTTAAGGCGAAGCAAGAGAAGAGTAAAGATGCTGGAAATCGCTCAGGACAACTCGAGAGAGAACCTTGAGGGTAGAAGCAAAAAGCGAGCCGACTCTCGTGAGAGCAGATTATCTTTTGAACACGAATAGAAAAACAATGTAAAAGCCTGGGCAGTAAGAGATTGCTACCAGGCTCTTTATTCTATACTTGCATTGTTATTTTGTACTTCATCTTTATATTTATACAATGGAAGTTCTAATTCTACATTTGTTCACTCTCTTAGCACGCATGAGTAGCTAAACTAGTCGAATGGGTTGAGAAGAACTAAGCTAACATGACCTAGGAAGTTCATTGCTTACGATTGTCTTGTTTTATGTTGCGCCCAACACCCCTTTAGAGCTACTCGAGAGAGAGTCTAAAGAAAGAACCTAATGACTCAAGAGAGCTAGGTTAGAATCTAGACTCGAGAGAGCAAGATTAGAACCGCATAAACAAGAGATAAGGACGGAGAGATAAGCTTTGTTTTTCAACCTGCATCGCATGCACCCTAGAGATGGGAATGATATTATGTGGTCGCCTTATTTGTGTGTGTGTCATTTTGTCATCGCATAAATAAGAATAGAGGCTTACGTATAGATCCTATAGACTTATCGCATATATCGCATGCGTTCTAGCCTTAAAAGTCATGGCATTCGCACCATGAGGTGGTTTACTGTTGTATGCATGTTGCATGATCGCATAGCATGAACATATCCTACGAAGTGTTAGCCGAAACTTTTCTCAACCCGTTCACCGCATACTCATCGCATTTCCCGTTTATTCAACTCTTTTCAAACTCCGCCGCATTTATTTATTTTTCATCAATGCAAACAACAACCTCAACAACTATTAATTTATTTGGTTACCACAAAGCTTTCCTAAAAATTACCATTGCAACTTGTTTTCACAAGTCCCTGAGTTCGACCATGGACTTACCAGGAAACTCAGTGGAGTTTACGCTTAGATTCCGTTGAGGAAACTTGATTACTCAACGCAATTTTACCGCATTCATCCACATTTCCACATCATAAAATAACGCATCAATGGCAAAAAGGGATGTCAAGTCTTTGTTTTGCTGGAAACAGGTCGCACCGTATGCGACGATCGATCGTGGACAAAAAGAGCAATGCTTCGCACCACATGCGATGATCGATCGTGGACAAAAAGAGCAACGCATTCGCACCGCATGCGATGATCGATCATGGATAAAAAGATCAACGCATTCGCGGGGATTTCTGAAATTGTATAGCTTTTCTATTGTACAGTCTGACAAATTGAATGTGGAGCAGAGCGGACATTTCCACCAAGCCTCAACAAAAAAAGTAACTTTTCAGAGCGGGACCACTGACGAATGATGTGCTAAGGTCTATAAATAGCTACATCAACACCAAAGAAAGGAGGCTAGTCTGAAGAGACATTCATAGAGAATCCGAGAGAGGCTGATCTGAAGAGACATTCATAGAGAATCCGAGAGAGGCTAGTCTGAAGAGACATTCATAGAGAATTCGAGAGAGGCTGGTCTGAAGAGACATTTATAGAGAATCCGAGAGAGGCTGGTCTGAAAAGACATTCATAGCGAATCCAGGAGATAGACAAGAGAAGTTTAAAAGAAAGTATCAGGAGCCAAAAATTCATTTACAATCCCGAAGAGAAGCTCTTTGCAAGGATCATTTCTACCTGGGGAATTATCCTGAGAAAGAAGTCTTCCACCTCACTCCTCCTACACGCCGACAAGTAAAACAACTCCGATCGGGATTTGTGTCAAGACATTGACACGCTGTCCTCATTTGTTCTTACTTTCTGTTCATCAACTGTTATTCATTTCTGATCTTTCATTCATCTATCTGTAACAAACGCTTTATCTTATACATAATATCATTATCATGTTCATCTTCATCTCTCTGTTCACCACCATTCAGCCATCTTCCATTTTTCGCACCATGTGTAACTAATCCTCAAGGGTAAGGGGGAAGGATTAAGCGAGTAAGTTAATCCATGTTGAAGAAGTAAGCTAAGTTTAGCTAATGCATGCTCAACGACATCCTCACCTGTGAGAGCAGAAATGAAGATGTTAATCCACCTCTTAAAAGAAGGTTGATAGAATGCGTTAACTAAAGCAATAAGTATTTCCAGAGATGGAAACAACCTTGCGTTTGTAACGTCCATCTCTGTTCACTATAGAGATATGGGAACGCGGCTGATCACTGAGAGGTGTAAGCCAAGGGAAGGTGGAACCTTAGTTGCGTCCTCAAAAGGATTGACAAACTTGCGATGTCCTTTCCCCCAACCCGTTCTCATCCTGATATCTTTCACAAGACTTTACCGAAAAAGCAACCAACTTGATAAGCCAACATATCTGACGCATAGCTGCTCTGCGCGTATGCAAGCATCGGCCATCGCATTCCCTCATACACTTGTACAACTTCACATTTATTCATTTGTTTGTTTATTTGTTTGTTTGTTGCTGCATTTTACTTTTCAAACACAACACATTATTATTTTATTTTCAGTCACATGTATCACATCAATATCGCATCTAGAATCACAATCCCCGTGTTTGACCTCAGATCACTCTGAGAAACTTGCGGTGGAATTATACTTGGTTCCAACACAAGAAAACTTGTGACACGTACATACTACATGAACGCATACTACGAGCGCATCTCAGCAGCATCGCATACATTATTTTAAAGCATAGTATCGCATAAATTATCTAGAAGTGTGATTAAGCAACGCATATCATACACATCATCAGTCGTTGCAGTGGCATTACATTCGCCGCATTCGACAAAACGTCCAACATTAGTTATCATATTTATTTATATTAATTTTATTATTTTACATAATAATTCCTAATTTCTCTCCAACCACCTTAGTGGGTAGTTAATTGATTTTTATGGCAAAAGGAATAAAAGAAATTAGTTTCTCTTCTTCCTAACAAGACTAACATAGAGCACTACATGATTGAAGTTTTTCTATACGATAGAGTGAACGAAGTGTTCTGTTTTCTTCAATCTTCTTCCTCCTCCAAACAAAAACAGTCAGAACCCACCACTCTTACACTTTCACCCTGAGAATATCAAAGGCTCTCTGTAGTAGTGTCTCCTTTTTTTTTTTTAGAAGTTCTTAAAGAGGGTCTTCAAGTTTTTTGCTGAGTTTGAGGTTTTGTGACCATTCGAGTGATTTACAACAAGAAAAGTTCTTCAAAGGTAGTATATCTTGAACCATTTTTCTTTATAAAAAGCATGCTATAATTTGTTTAGAATGCATATCTTGTATGTTTACTGTAAATTGAGTTTTTCAATCAAAATGGAATTTGGATAATCCACTTCCGCTCGAGGATCTCTATAAAACGAGTTCCTTCAAAAAGTTCCTCCTACTCCCCTGTACTCATATCCTATGGAGTCAAACATCCCCAATGATAGGAGATTCCTAATAAGTTTCACTAAACCATCTTTCATTTTTAAGGAAACAGAACCAACCTCAACCGCCTAACATGTGTTATTATTCCCCATGTAAATCAGTCCTTCATCCCACTTCTTGTAGTACAAAACCATCCTTTAGATGGTGTCATATAGATTGAACATCCAGAGTTTATAACCCAATCTTGGGTCTCCATAGAATTCTAACTTGCACACTCATCAGTGGCTACCAAAGCATCAAAATATGTGCAGGAATTTTCCCCACTATCGCCTCTGTCTATTTTCATCCTTATTCTTTTGATTCAATTTCCTTTTCAAGGAATTACAGTTTTTCTTCATATGTCCCATTTTGTGGCAAAAATGACACTTGATCTTGGACTTATCTTCATCATTTTGCTTTTCTTTTCCAGGACTTTTAGTCTTTCATTTAGAAAACAATCCCTCAGCAACTTGTTGATCTTTCTTGGCCATTTGAAGTTCAAGTTCTCTAACCCTTATTGCAAAAACTATAGCTTCTAGGGTAATTTTCTCTCTTCTATACTTCATAGCCACCTTAACATCTTTGAATGACTCTGGTAGTGAATTTAGAAGAATGAATGCCTCATTTTCTTCACCAATATTCTCTCCCATTGATTTAAACTCAGAAGATAGTCTCCTACAATAATTTAAATTGTTTGTGAGTGACTTGGCAATATCCATTCGATAGGCAAAGAATCTTTACCTTAGGAAACCCTTGTTAGGTAGATCTTTGTTGAGTTATATCTCATTTATCTTACTTCAAAGATCATAGGAAGTCTTGTGATCAACAATCGCCTCAATACACTATCATTCACATTCAAAACTATGGTTCCATCATCATTTACCTCTATAGTGCATTAGTTAAGGTAGTTGGCAGCTTTATAGGGTTTTAAATGGCCAAGAGAGCCTTCTACATCCAAGAACAACTTTGATTTTTGCCTTCCACAACTCAAAATCACTTCTCCTATCAAACTTCTCAATTTTGAATCTAGTTGCAATCATTCTTAAACTTCAAGAATGCAATCTTTGGTTTCTTGATCTTTAAATAATCTGAATCTTGTTTGATAATGGCTATGATACCAATTGTTGGGTCTAATTAATTCAAAGCCCAACCTAAAGAAAGGAATGTTGGGAAGAATAATGATCCACGTAGTTTCCTTTACTTCCACGTGTTTTTCTTTTGCACTCAAGAGAAATAATTCAACTTGAATTTCTTTTTTGCCTTCCAGTACCTGTAACACTTCAGATCTGAGAAAATCTCTTTTCTCTCTTTTGTTCTCTCTAGGGTTCAAAGAAGAAGATGAAGATGATGGTCAATTATCAATGAAGAGGATGATGATCGTGAAGAAGTTGAGTGAAAAACAAAGATAAGAGTTAAAAGAAGAAAAAGAACACACAAAGGTAAGTGGTTCAACAGAGCCTACATCCACCGTGCAAAAGGGGGTTTTCTTTTCTTTATTTGCTTTACAATTTTGAAGAGATTTTGCAAGTTGAACTCACACTCCTCTCAAACTCACTCATAATCTCTTTTTATATTCAGAAATTTAAAATACCACAACAACTTTAATGAGCTTGGAGGTTACAATAGTAAAAGAGGTAAAGATGTTTTAATACCCTCTTCAACACACGTAGTCATTCTTGTTTTATATATATTTTGTAACTTATGAAATTTATTGAGTGAAATTTTGGAAAGTGGTCACTTTCAATCAATACGCTTATATCACATGACATCTTGACAATTTTGGAAACAACAGTAAAATAATAGAGAGTGAATCAAAATAAACACACCGAGATTGGTAACCCAATTTGGTGATAAATCACCTACTTCTAGGGGACATTGTGCCCGGGAAAGATATTCCACATATATATAAAAGTCAAGCAATTACAACATTTTACTTACATGTAAATAACAACAATTACAGTGATACCTATATAACTCGACTTAGCTGATCACCTAGGCTCTCCCTAGATGTGAGATTGCTTCTCTTACAAGCTTAGGCTCCCTCCTAAGTATGTGAATATTAGTGTTGAAACACTTAAAGTCCCCCTAAATGTGTGAGACTCTCTTTTACTTAATAATATTTTTCCTCCAACTTGTGAACTCTCTTCACATGAGAACTTAAGCTCCCCTAAGTCTTGAGAACTCCCTTCTTGATGAACAACACCTTAAGCTCCCCCTAAGGCTAGAGAAATCCTTCTCGATGAACAAAGTCTTAGGCTCCCCCTAAGACCATTCAACCTTCATGAATTGAAGCAAGATAAGTGAATAACATGCTACCACAAATAGCTCAAATAGCTCAATGAAATTCTATTTGAAAATAATGTAGTGTTGTAAGGATTCTATAAAGCTTTCACTATAATAACACAAACAATTGATGCAGCCATCCGAGCATGAGTACTTCTTGAACTTAAATATCACAACGAAGTGATGGAAATATCTCCGTATAAAATCGTTAACTCACCCAAAAGAAAAACATCCCAAGTAAAATATTCTGCAAACTAAGTTAAATGAGGAAAGAAATATTCTGCAAATTTGGCATATAGAAGAACATCCTCTGAGACAAGATCCACCAAAGACAAAAAACCAAGACAACTCCTAAAAATCCAAGGAGTCAATGCCAACAATCTAATACAAATAAATTTAGCTAATATCACAATACTAATATTGAGAAAAACCAAATAAGTCATAATCTAGTGATCTAATGCAAAAGCTACTTGATAAACACTCGTTTTAAGTGTTTTGTTAAAAAAATAAAATTAAAATAATTTTTATGGTTAAAAATATCTTCTAATCAATGGTGGTCACCCATTCTAGAAAGATCTAGTTTTATTTTTATAATTTCTTTTATAAAAAAACCGAAAAAAAAGTAACTTTTATAAAGCAACACATTGCTTTGGGCATGTGTGAGAAAACTTTCCTTGCAATGATTGAAATTGAAACTTTGAAAATGTATCGATTTCGTAATGTAAAATCTGGTAAAGAACAATTGTGATATATGAATTTAATAGTTTAGTTCATTTATGAATTTTTATAAATCTTTTGAATTATTTACTTTATAAATTACTTTTATAGTATTTTGAGAAAAGTTATTGAACAAAAATTCAGAATCCACCATTGTTCTCAAGGATTTTATATTATGTCCCTCTACTTTTTACTAGATGATTTCGTAAGTAAATTTATTGCAACTGTTGAAAGAGAAATTTTGGACCAATCACAAATTGTCACGTCATTTACTAAATTAATGACCAAATTCCAAATCATCAAATTTGGGACCAATTAGCAGTGGACATATGTCTCAAATTGAAGTGGAAGTCAAAGTCCAATGATGCTACGTGGTTTCATCGTGACCGTTGAATCAAATAAGATTAATTTTGCCCATTGATATTATTATTTGGGTTAAAATTCAACTATGACCAAAAATAGGTTGAATTTGACCCGAATTTCAAATCAGACCCAAATTCAATTAATTGAGCCTAAAGGCTATGCTCATGGACCAACCAAGCCCAAACCTATGGGCTAACCAGGCCCAAGCCCATGAAGCCCATCAGAGAGCCTTATAAATAGAGGTACTCTTCTCATTTCAAGGGTCAGCAATTCTACACTCCAGAGAGTTTAGAGGGAATTCTCTACAATTAGAAGACTCCTGACTCCTGAAGCTGACCACGTTTGAAGATTGAAGTCCTTTGAAGATACAACCATTTTAAAGACTAGAGTCCTTCGAAGATACAAGCATTCTGACCACGCTTGAAGACTGAAGTCCTTTGAAGGTACAAGCATTCTTTCAAGACTCCAAGTTCAAGAACATCCAAGGTTCTGCTTCTATACTTCAAGCGTACGTATTCATCTGAGAGAGAATAAGAGGATCAAGTACTAGAGATCGAACTACATCGCATCAACATCAACATCAACACCAACTCAAGTTCAACTCCATGAGACAAGTTTCTTTGGAGGCCTCATTTGAACACTAATCCTCCAAGAAGATCAACAAGCCCAAAGGCTGATCATCCCAGAAGATCATCAAGCCCAAAAGTCAATCATCTAAGAAGATCAACAAGCCCAAAGGTCGATCATCTAAGAAGATCAACAAGCCCAAAGGTCGATCATCTAAGAAGATCAACAAGCCCAATGACGATCGCCCAAGAAGATCATCAAGCCCAAAGGCTTATCATCCAAGAAGATTAACAAGCCCAAAGGTTGATCACCCAAGAAGAGCAACAAGCTCAAAATTCGATCGTTCAAGAAGATCAACCAGGTTAAAGATTATAGTTTATTTTGAAAGCATCAAAATACTATGTATTAAAGATTGTACTCACTTTCCACAAAATTAATACAAATACAAAGTTCAAGTTCCACGAAATAAATTTCTCTTGAAATATCGTGTGAACAAATTGGCATGCCCAATGGAACCTCTCTACCTCTCATCTCTCTCTCGTTATCCAAATCAACAAATCTACATATGGCACTAAAGAATGTTGCATCCAAAGCTACCATCGCAAGCGACACTTACATAAGCTCTGTCATCACAGAGAAAAGCTGGGAATAGCTGATGGAATCTTCTAAAGGCGGGATCGTCATCAAAGAAAATCCCTTGTTCGAAAACTATGCTTCTACTGATGATCCATCAGATAAAGAATCGCGCTTTGATGTAGTGTCTGTCATGGTGACTCACGTAACGACTGAGTCGACCATGGCAGAGATGAAGATAAAGATAAATCTCCTAATGAAAGTTGTAGAAGAGTGAGATCATGAAATCATTGCTTTAAGAGATGAAATACAGGCTCGAGAAACTGCTGAGTCGAGTCAATCTCCAATTACAAAAGCCAATGACAAAGGAAAGATTATCTTGTAAGAAGACAAGCCGCAACAATCTACCTTTGTCGCTATCATGTCAATTCAACAGCTGTAGGATATGATTACAAACTCCATAACAGCTAAGTACGGAAAACCATCACAATCCTTCTTTATGTACTCCAAGTCGTACACCAAGAGAATCGAATACCTGAGAATGCCAGCTGGGTATCAACCTCCAAAGTTCCAGCAGTTCGATGGAAAGGGCAATCCAAAACAACATGTTGCAAACTTCATTGAAATCTGTGAAAATGCAGGAACTAGAGGAGACCAGCTAGTCAAGCAGTTCGCTCATACCTTGAAAGGAAATGCTTTTCATTAGTATACTGATTTGGAGCCAGAAGTGATTTACAGTTGGGAACAGTTAGAAAGAGAGTTCCTGAACTTCTTCTATAGTACAAGATGCACTGTTAGCATGATGAAGCTGACAAACACTAAACAATGGAAGGGAAAGACAGTCATCGATTACATCAACCGATAGAGAGCTTTGAGTCTGGATTGCAAAGATAGACTCACTGAATTATCTACAGTGGAGATGTGCAGTCAAGGCATGCACTGGAGAATCTCTACATCTTACAAAGGACAAAACCTCATACGTTTGAGGAGTTAACAACACGCGCTCATGATATGGAGTTGAGCATCGCCAATAGAAGAACTAAAGATTTCCTAGTCCCTGAAGGGAGAAAATACAAGAATGAAGCCAAGGGCACTGAAGAGATCATGAGTAGTGCCACTAGAGAATCTATGGTCATTCAGATGACCCCACTGAAATTTTTCTCCAAAGGAAAAGAAACAAAGTTTGAAAAAAAGCATGATGACGGCCAGAAGCGTCGCCCAACTCTCAAAGAAAGACAAGAGAAGGTTTATCCATTCCTTAAGTCTGATATTGCCCACATGTTGGAGCAATTATTAGAGAAACAACTTATTCAACTGCCGAAATGCAAGCGACCAAAACAAGCAAGAAAAGTAGATGATCCTAACTACTATAAGTATCATTGAGTCATTAGTCACTTGGTTGAAAAGTGCTTCACTAAAGGAGTTGTTCTTAAAGTTGGCTCATGAGAAGAAGATTGAGCTAGAGCTTGATGAAATAGCTCAAACAAATTACGTGGCAGTAGCAATGACTTCAAGTGTTCCAACACCATATGCATCTCATGATCAAAGAGAAAGCTTCATCCAGTTTGGGAGTTTTGAACCTATAGTTGTTCGGTTCCAAGAAGAGATTCAAACGACAGACTCCTAGAAAAAAGATGAGTCTGTTGAAGATAACGACACATGGTGGATCCTCGTGACTCATCGAAAGAAGAGACAGCCAAATTCCACCCAAAAAGAGTCTCACTTCTATCAAAAGCTATAGAAGAAGGAATAAGACTCATAAAAAGAAAGGAAAAAAGATGGCATGGAAGCCTAAGCCTACTAAAGAAGAAAACAATGAATTTTCTCAACTTCGACGAACGGTAACTTTGTCAGAATTTCTCCTAAGAAGCTTCCTCGATAATCATCAAGAGGAAATATCATAAGTTATTGCATGTCACGCTGTCAACATAGCGAAAGTCGACAATAATCATATAACTACTGAAGAAGTCTACAATTCAAAAGAAATAGAGCAAAGAGTTTTTGTCTTCGATCGTATCAAGCCTTCAACTACTCGATCTTTAGTCTCCTAAAGATTGAGTATGGCCACGATAGAAGAAGAAAGTCAATGTCCAACGTCTACTGCAACTCGAACTTCAACTTTCAAGAGGCTATGTATCTTCACATCAAAGAAAGATCAACCTTCAACATCTACTTTTGATCGTCTCAAGGTGACAAGCGATCAAGATAAAAGGAAGATGAAAACCTTGAAAGAAAGACCATTTTGTGAAGAAAACAACGATGAGAAAGTTAACAGTCGCGTCCCTTCACACATGAAGAGAAAATTGTCTGTTGATATAAATACAGAAGGTTCCTTGATAGTGAAGGAAAAACTCATCATATTAACGAATACTACAAATGAAGAGGATCATCAAAGTTATGATGAAATAAGAGCTTCTGAAGTTTAAGTGAAGAAGTTCCTCATCGCAAGAGCCTAAACTACATGGTGCTCCTGGCCAGCATGAACTTAAAAGGTGAATGGCCCAAAAAAAATCTCTTTATTGAACTACGTTATGACTTGATCCTTGTCATTGTAAAGGGTACATAGGCAGCTTGAAAGAAACTTCAAGTTCAGTCCGGCAAACAAAAAACAATTGTACTACGTTATGACTTGATCCTTGTCATTGTAAAGGGTACATAGACAGCTTGAAAGAAACTTTAAGTTTAGTCTAGCAAACAAAAAAACATTTTAACTATGTCATGACTTGATCCCTTTCTTCAAGGGTACATAGGCAACTTAAATAAATTTAACTTCAGTCCATAAAAAAAAGTACCACAATCATCCATTGTATAGCGCTGCACAACAGATTGAACATGTTCATCCCTAATGGGGTCAACACAACATATTGAAGATGTTCATCCCTTTAAGAAGCTAATACAGTAAATTAAAAGCACACACTGGGAATGGTGCTTCACTTCCTCTTCAAAGTCAAATTCGGAGGCTTCACTGCTTCCTCTTTGAAGTCAAATTTGGATGTTTCGTTTCTCCCTCTTTGAAGTTCAAGTTTGGTGCGACTTCCCTACTTCCCCTAAAAAAATATTATTCCCTGCAGCTTCGGTTCTTCTCTAAAAGTTGTTACAGTTCTGCCTCCTCTACAAAGATGTTGGCGCTACTATTTCTTCATCTCCAAGTTCGAGGATTAGATTGTTGCTTTAATGGTTTCACTGTTGTTTCTCCATCTCCGAATTTGATGGTCGCATTGTTGCTTCCCTATCTCCAAGTTCGAGGGTTGCACTATTGCTTCTACAATTCTAACCTCGATGGTGAATTGATGCCTCTTGATGCGTTGATTTATCATGCGATAAAAGGATGTGTGGATGCGATGATCATGCAAGTTTTCCTAACAAAGCTCAAGTATAAGCCTTCTTAGGCTCCTGGTAATTCCAGGGTCGAACATAGGGATTACTAAATAGATATGTGGCGAACTCTCTGATCCTATTGTGATGATGATGGTGATTAAGAAGTAGATGGTGATTTAACTTAGATTTTCTAATGTGATGGAATTAAATGCGCAGCGATGAAAGGTGGTATTGTATAAATATGCTATACACAAATATTAAGCACTACATCTCTAATGCATAATGCCACATTTCCTATTTCTAGGATGCATGCAATGTATATGGAATGTAGCAGATATAACTTATCTCTAAGTCTCTACTCTTTCTTATGCGATCTAATCTGACTCTCTCTCTAGCCTAAATTCTGTCTTTAGACTACTCTCTCAAGTACTCTAAATAATGAATGAAGTATATGTAGGCTAGGATGATCGCATAAAGTGCATAGCTTAAGTCATGCTAACTACGTACTTCTCAACTTATTCACAAATTTAGTTACTCATGCATGGTGTGGAGAGACTGATCATAAATTGAAATGAAGTTTCCACTTTTGCAAATAAAGTGTTTGAATACAAAATAATAAATGGTGTAAGAAGTATCAAGTCAGGTAAGCAATGTCTTGCTTCCTCTGGCTTCTTACACTACTCTTATCACTTCAATTCTTTCTCAAGCTGTTAACTCTTGCTATCGCAAGGGTTTGGTGTCTCTTCCCCGTGTTGTTTCCGGTAGTCTCTCGACCTCTCCGAAATTTAATTTCTTCTCAAGAATTCCCTTCCCTCTTCTTCGCCTCACCTCCTCGCGTGCTTTTTTTGGTTTGGTAGCATTGGGTATTTATAGACTTCTAGACAAAGCAGTTATTCTCACAAATGATTGTGTGGATGCGCAACATTAATTTCCATACCCTGTTGCGCTATCTGATAGTCACCGGAAGTTCAATGAACTTACAACGTTTTGGTCTTCAACGGCCATCAACTGCATTTCTAATTTGATCGTTATCAGCTTTACGTCCCATCATGTTTCCTTACATTAGGCCGCCTTTATGTAAAGTCATCACGTGATTATCTTTGAGGTACCCTTGGATCGCAAACTCAAACGCGTAATCGCATTGTACCCTTGGATCGCAAACTCAAACCTCGCCATCATATTATTACCTGCACACAATAACGCAATTTAACTTTTTTTATGCGATGAGCGTTAGCGATCGAAATTTTCTTTTAGTTGGTCGCATTTAATTGTAATATTACCTATTTTACCATCGCTTTCTCCCATTGTTTTAATAATTTGAGCATTAATAACTTGTATTTATACCAGTTATCACCTCTCCATCTCCAAATTCGATGTTTTCACTATTACTTCTCTGTCTCCAAGTTCAAGGGTTAAATTGCATGCCCCTCCATCTTCAAGTTTAAAGACTTCGTCGATGTTCCTCCATCTTCAAGTTTAGAAGTTTCATCGATTTCCCACCATCTTCAAGTTCAGAGGCTTCTTCGATGCCCATCTACAAATTCGAAGGACTCGTTGATGCTCCTCAATCTTCAAGTTCAGAGGCTCCATCGATGCTTCTCTATCTTCAAGTTCAGAGGTTTCATCGATGCTTCATCTTCATACTCAAGTTTGGAGGCTTTGCAATGCCATCTTCATGCTTAAAGTCGCAAAGTCAAGCCTACTGGAAAAGATTCATTGGTGCTTTGTCAAACTTAATTGTGAAGGATTCATTAATACTTCAAGCTCAAGTGCAGAGGATTCGTCAATGCTTCGTCAAGCTCAATGTAGAGGATTCGCCGATAATTGAAACTTAAATGCAAAGGATTCGCCGATGCTTTGTCAAGCTCAATTGCAGAGGGTTGGCTGATGCTTTGTCAAGCTCAAATACAGAGGATTGGCCGATACTTTGTCAAGCTCAAGTGCAAAGGATTCATCGATGCTTTGTCAAACTCAAAAGTGGAGAATTTTCCGATGCTTTGTCAAACTCAAGCGCAAAGGTCTCGTCGATGCTTCTCCATTTTCAAGTCCAGAGGCTTCGTCGATGCTTCTCCATCTTCAAGTTCAGAGGCTTCGTCGATGCTCCTCAATCTTCAAGTTCCAGATCAACGTACAGGGCTCGCTTCATCTCTCAAAGTTTGGCGTGGCTCGCTTCATCTTCACAAGTCTGGCGTGGCTCGCTCCATCTTCACAAGTTTAGCGTGGCTCGCTTCAACTTCACAAGTCTGGCGTGACTCGCTTCATCTTCTCAAGTTTGGCGTGGCTCACTCCATCTTCACAAGTCTACAGTGGCTCGCTTCAACTTCACAAGTCTGGCGTGCCTTCACTTCATCTTCACAAGTCTAGGGTGGCTTCGCTTCATCTTCATAAGTTTGGCGTGGCTTCTCTTCATCTTCACAAGTCTGTCCTGGCTTCGCTTCATCTTCACAAGTCTAGCATGGCTTCACTTCATCTTCATAAGTCTGACGTAGCTTTACTTCATTTTCACAAGTCTGATGTGGCTCGTTTCATCTTCACAAGTTTGGCGTGGCTCGCTTCATCTTCACAAGTCTGGCGTGGCTTCACTTCATCTCCACAAGTCTAGTGCAGCTTCGCTTCATCTCCACAAGTCTAGCGTGGTTTCGCTTCATCTCCACAAGTCTTGCACAGCTTCGCTTCATCTCCACAAGTCTGGCATGGCTTCGCTTCATCTCCACAAGTTTGGTGTGGCATCGCTTCACCACCACAAGTCTGGCGTGGCTTCGATTCACCTCCACAAGTCTGGCGGGGCTTCGCTTCATCACCACAAGTCTAATGTCCCAATTCTTAACATATCATGTACTCAAGATCAAACCCAAACTTCCAAAACCCATTTCCAAAAATAATCTATGTTCATTGATAGAGTTTAGGAATTTGATTCAGTTTAAATCACAATACTGTTTAAATAGATTTACAGACCAACAGTAAGGATTATTTTGAACAAAACCTCCCATGACATATAACTCACAAGTTCTAGCTGTTCTGGAATATTCTCAAATACATGCACAAACAATACAACAGATGTTTAATAACACTAGTAGCGTTTGACAGCTCAGCAGGCACCAAGAACTTGTCGCTACCTGGGGTGGAGAAAAACATAAAACATGGAAGGCATAAGGTAAAGCCCAGTGAATGGTAGTTTAATATAAACATAAGCTATCGCTTTCTAAATCATCAATAAAGTTTATCAAATCATTCAGTAAACCATTGAACAAAGTATAAAAGATTCAACAGCATCTCAAACACGTGCTAGTAAAAAAAAAAAAAAAAGTGTCATGATCAACTCTCATAAGCACATTAAAGCATTCAATCGTTATCAAAAAACCACACCAACTCTGTACCCAAATACTCGTTTACAACGGTGGGTTACTCTGGATAAAGAATGCCCCCTGCGGTGTAAACCAAATCACAAGGTCATACGTGCATGTAGAGATGCCTCAAGGCTAAACATAAATACACACCACAGGCCCAGGTTACTCTGGACTTCCCGGTATACTCTGGCCACATCTGACCCTAGTGGTAGCCACCTGATAGCCTGGGTGACGCTACAAGCGCAGGTTCCTCTGGATTTCCCGGTATACTCTGGCCATATCTGACCCTGGTAGCCCCCTGATCGCCTGAGCGTTGCTACTGAAACACATTCAAGTAGCATAGGAAAATAACCATCTCTCAGGTACAAGAATTAGTAGTTTGAAACAACTTTCACAAAAATTCAGCATTTTTAAATTCAACATCAAGAGGTTTTCATGTAAAACAATACAAGTCACAATTGTGTAAACTCTGGTTCCAAACTACATTTTGATAAATCAAGATCGTATAAAACCATCGAGAGTTTAGAAATCACGATTTAAACATTTTTGAAATATCAATCAAGTAAAACAGATCATGCCATCACATTTCATAAATCATAACATACTATAATATATAATTAGTTTCTATATCAAAACATTCGAAGTAAACCACTCATTGTTAATCGGCTCCTCCTCATAATTTCAATTTCTCTATCTCCCGTTTATCCTGAAATTATATTGATAATCCTCTAGTTATCCTCCACATGACCATAGTCCAATTATTTGAAAATTAATCTTCAAGTATAACCAATTTCACTTAAACTTTTGCCAAATCTCTAATTTGATCCAAGATAGAATTTGATTTGTAATTTTATCCTTCAATTGCTCTAAAATTAACTCAAGACCTTAAAATTAATCTTCAATAAAAACTAATTCTGTTCCAATTTTCCTTAATTTTTCTCATTAACCCTAATTAGGGTTTACTTCAAATTAACCCCTTAATCAACTCCATAGTTGACTTAAGATCCCAATTTCTTCAAATTCAAGGTTTAAGGCATCATAACAATACCAATTGGATCCCTAATTATGCTTGAGAACACCTTAATTAACCTAAAATTGATTTTCAAGCTTTTAATGACGGAAAATAGATCTCAAACAGAAGTCAAATAGGAAAGTAAACTCTTTCTTCAACCTCTATCCCAGAACTTTCCAGATTTGACCTCTGTTTTTCCGGTGAACGTTTCAGACTTAAATTCATCATTTTCCGGCCATTTAAAGCTTAATTAGCCTATATAAACCTTTTACCCATCCTCTTAATTAACATACCTCAAATTATGGACGTCCGAATTACCCTAGAACTTCCAGAATCGACCAAACTCTCCACGGTACCCCTGTTTTTCCCGTGAGAAAAAGCAGGATTTTCAGAAATTAAAATCAAAAACTCCAGCCAATAAAAATAAAATAAAAGACCATAGAAGTTTAGAAGAACCTTATATTGTAACTTATCTTTAAATTTGAGCTTCGAATTAGCCTCTAACTCCACGAATTTGCTATAAACCCGAGCATCCTCTGTTTTCTCGATAACTCTAGTGCCAATGTTTTTCTTCGTTTTCCTTACTTTGTCGGCCAAATTTCTTCAAATCAATCCTCCCAAGAGCTTCTTCTTTACTTCCTCTTTATTTTTCTTTGAGTTTGCCCAATTTTCCTTCACAAGAACGACCCTAATTCGAAAAACAACTTTTTTTCCTCTTCTTCGGTCGGCCAAACTCAAAAAATTCGCAATTCCCTTTCTCTCTTCATTTTCCAGCTTCAATTTCTGGTTTAACACGTGCCCAGATGATTAATCCTTAATCTAAAATCCATCCAATGATAAATTTCAATAGAAAGTACCTCAATTTTTCCAAAATCTCTCAAAATCTCTTTTTTTCCTCTTCCTCTCGATTTTCCTATTAATTCACCAATTTTCAATCAAAATTAGTTGTAACGTCTTTTAAAAAAATGTTAATAAACCTCTTAAATTACTAACCTCAAAATTTTAGCTTCAAATTTGATTTCTACAGCTCGAAAACTTCAAAAAATTGAACCTTACTCAGACTGTCCGAAATTCAGTCTTAACTCGACTTTTCCCTTAAATTTCCTTTGATTTTCAGCTAGCTTTTCCCAATAAGTCTTAAACAAGCCAAATTTACTTTAAAAACTCATAAATTACCAAAAATTCACCACATTTCAAGATGAATTTTTTTTTCGTTTGACTTTGACCATTTGACATTTGACTTTTACAATGACTTTGACGTATCCCAGGCATGTCAAATTCATCATCGAATTTACTTTACATGCTTAACTAGGTTCATTACCTCAAATTATTCCTCCAATCCTTATTTCCTCTTCCTAAATGCAACAAACGTCAATCCAAACATTTTATTTTTAATTATAAATCTTAACAAGAGATCCACATCAAACTTTATCTCAAGTCCCCGAGTTCAATCTCAACTATGTTCTTCCTAATATCCCAAGAAAAAGTAGAAGAAGAGAAGGCTTACAAATTACTACCCCCTTTTTGAGAATTTCGTCCTCGAAATTCAGGTAAGGTCGTTAGATGAATAGCTGTGAGTAACAAACAGCCATCAACTGTGGACAATAAAGATGACCAAGTTGTCCACATTTATAACAAGTATGAGTTTCATTCTAACACGGTTCCTAATGATACCTGGTTCATATTAAACATAAAGGTCTCCTTCTAATACTAGCAACAGATTCTTGAAGTTGCTCACTAGAAATAGTTCCCTATGTTCCCCGATTTTCTTTACTCGAATTCAAATCGGAACCCGATGTACCTCCATACTTGGATTTAAAGTTCCTTTATTAGGTACTCCAAGTGCAAATGTTTTATTCCTTTCACTTCTTGTTCATTCAACATATGGACTTGGAGAATTTAAATCCATTACCACTATATACTATTCCTCCTGCTAGTTTTCTTCCATCACACTCTTTTCCATTCACATAGCAGCTTCCACTAGTTAGAAAATTCTTTCTACTCAGTACGGGTTGTTACAGGGTATGTAATTCTTTCCTCAATCCTTCCTCACACCGCCGTATAACTCTTTGTCAATCTGAGTTACCTTTAGTCTATCTCTAATAATTTTAATATTCCCAGAATAACTTGTACTGGCTTAAGACCAATTAATTTCCTTTCTTAAACCCAATATGTATTGATGCATCACACAGAATACACCAATTAGAAGTAACTCTTATCCACTGGTTCCCATAGTTGGATTCCCAACTCTCTTTCAAACTCTTCCAAAACCAACCTGTACATTACTGAAAAGGTCATTACTGTCCTACGTACCAAGCCAGACCACTTAGGCCAAATATCTAGGAATTTTTCACACCACCAATTAATCTTGTTAACTAACACTTCTAGTACATAACTCAACATTTGTGCTATCCTTCTATAATAATTTGTCTTCTTTCTTTAGCAAGTGCATACTAGCTTAAAGGATTCTCCTGCCACTTCTTTAAGTTATTTCAGGTGTTACATCCACTTCTGGATACCTCAAGATATTAAACCACACCTCTATGTCGTTAATGCTAACAAACCCACGTAGTGAAGAAAATAACACAATACACAGGAACCCAACCCATAAATATCTTATACAATGAACTCCCAAACAGCAAATTATTCTTTTGCACAACACCCCCATGTAATAGTTGTGGCCGTTTTTCCCTATAACAACCATGTTGTCTGCAATTATCACAAACAGTGGTCCCTTTCAATCACCAACCCCAATGATGTTTGCCACAAGATGAATAATGAGATTGCACATCTACATTTCTTACTAATTCTCTGGGTTGTGTCATATCTGGCTTCTCAGATATAACTACAGGACAGATAGAGTCTCCTGACCCTTGGTTTCTCTTTTGATTTCATTCTTCAATCATACCTTGACTTGAAACTTCCTCTGCTCATGACTTTAGGTATGAATCTCCTATTTAACAGTTCACACAGTGTATTCGAGGAATTTCCCACACAAACATCCCTTTTTGTTTTCCTTTTATCGCTTCTTTCTAACAAACTTTTCTCCACTCTTTTAGTTGCCTTTACCAGTTTTGAGAAATCTCTCCACTTCGCACTTATTATGACAGAGCTTCAAATTTCATCCAATAGTCCATTCTCAGACCTTTTACACTTATCAGTTTCATTTTCAAACTGAACAATTGCACACTTAAATCATTTCTTAAACTTTTCTCCATCCGGTTTGAAACACTGTACCAACCTCAAAATCTACTTCCATTTTTCACTACAGAACTTTGGATAAAGCTCTTCATGGAATACACAATTGTGTCTTCTATTGTTTTATATGAAAACCTCTTAATGTTGAATTTAAAAATGCTGAATGTTTCTGAAAGTGGTTTCAAACTACTAATTCTTGTACCCGAGAGATGGTTATTTTCCTGTACTACTTGAATGTGTTTCAGTAGCATCGCTCAGTCGTTCAGGGGGCTACCGGGGTCAGATGTGGCCAGAGTATACCAGAAATTCCAGAGGAACCTGCACCTGTAGCACCACCCAGGCTATCAAGGGGCTACCACCGGGGTCAGATGTGGCCAGAGTATACCGAGGAGTCCAGAGTAACCTGGGCTTGTGGTGTGTATTTATGCTTAACCTTGAGGTAGCTCTGCGTGCATGTATGACCTTGTGATTTGGTTTATACCGTGAGGGGCATTCTTTATCCAGAGTAACCCGCTGTTGTAAACGAGTATTTGGGTACAGAGTTGATGTGGTTTTCTGATAACGACTGAATGCTTTATAATGTGCTTATGAGAGTTGATCATGCCACTTTTTTTTTTACTAGCACGTGTTTGAGATGCTGTTGAATCTTTTATACTTTGTTCAATGGTTTACTGAATGATTGATAAACTTTATTAATGATTTAGAAAGCGATAGCTTATGTTTATATTAAACTACCATTCACTGGGCTTTAGCTCATACCTTCCATGTTTTATGTTTTTCTCCACCCCAGGTAGCGACAAGTTCTTGGTGCCTACTAAGCCGTCAAACGCTACTAGTGTTATTAAACATCTGTTGTATTGTTTGTGCATGTATTTGAGAATATTCCAGAACAGCTAGAACTTGTGAGTTATATGTCATGGAAGGTTTTGTTCAAAATAATCCTTACTGTTGCTCTGTAAATCTCCTTAAACAGTATTGTGATTTAAACTGAATCAAATTCCTAAACTCTGTCAACGAACATAGATTATTTTTGGAAATGGGTTTTGGAAGTTTGGGTTTGATCTTGAGTATAGGATATGTTAAGAAATGGGTTTTCTTTAGGAGGTTCCTTTATTTTTTAATTTTTATTAAAAAAGAATTAGTCAAATTCTTTTTTTTTAAATAGAAACAAATAGGATATAACTTTTTATCTTTTAACTTTTTAGCAGAAACATGTAAATATTCCATACTATATTAAAAGTGAAGGGATCGAATCCCAACGAAAGCGTGTGATCATGTTTTTTGATTTCTTGAAAGAATTAAAAATACAAAAACTAGAAGAAAAAGGTTAAGCATCACACCTTTGACGATCCACAACTGCACCAAAATCTTATCGGATTCAAACTAGTGGTCTTCTCTGTGGCCCCAGATTAACTATAATTCTCTTGTTTTGTAGGACCAATCTATTCAGCATAAATGGTCTACTTCACTTCAAGACTCAGGGAAGACGATATCCTTTCGCTTTAAAACTTCAATCATTTACCCATATGTGAGCTCAATCATATAGACGACACTCAAAGGAACTATACGATAGTTCAATAGTGTAGATGATTCTAAGAAGCACTACACGATCGTTGAGACGATAGTAAAAGGAACTAGACGATCATGTAGATGATAGTAAGAGGAACTAGATGATCGTGTAGACGATGCAAAATGGAATTGGACGATCGTGTAAACGATGCAAGAGGAACTAAACGATCATGTAGATGATACATAAGAAAGAACTAGACAGTCGTTGAGAAAGAAAGAACACGAGTAAAGTGGTTCGACCAAAAGCCTACGTCTACTATGCAAAAAGGGAGGGTATCTTTATTACTTCTTCTTTTAAACTTCTTTACAAAATGAATGCTCTCTCTCATACTCTCTCATTCTTTCGCCTTTTATACAGGCTCATATTTTCAACGGAAGAAGCTCGTAGTGAGTTGGTGGTTACAATAAACGAAACAGAAAGAAGAAAACAACGATAAACTGCCTATTACTTCTTTTGTCTCGGTTCTTTCTGTTACAATCTCCATCTTTGTAAACATCCAGTGAACCTTTCCCTTTTCTCTTGTAGAGCTGATTTTTAAGCTAACCTTTTTCAGGTAACTCGAACCCAAGGAGGTCCAGGCAATTAACAAACTTGCTTTGAGGAACTGTTTTGGTCAACATATCAGCCGCATTATCTGAGGTATGTATTTTTACTACCTCAACTTTCCCTTTCCCAATTTCTTGTCTAACAAAGTGGTACTTGATGTCGATGTATTTAGTTCTACTGTGAAACTACTGATTTTTAGACAAATAGATAGTGCTCTGATTGTCACAATATATTCTCACTTTAGTTTTTGTAATGCCGAAATCGTTTAGTAACCCCTTTAGCCACACACTTCTTTGACAACCTCGGACAGAGCTATAAACTCAACTTCTATTATGGATAGGGCCACAACATATTGTAGACTTTCTTTCCAACTTATTAAATTGTTTCCCCATAGTAAAACATATATAGATAAAGAGTGTCTCTTATCTAGATCCCCTGCATAATCAACATCCACATAACCATACATTTTATCATTAGAGGGGTCATTCTGTTTGTATAGGATTCGGACTCCCTTAGATGAAAAAAGATACCTTAGTATCCATTTAACTGTTTCCCAATGATGCTTACCAGAGTGGGACATGTATCTACTAACCAAAACTGTAGCATAGGACAGATCTGGTCTTGTTGAAATCATTAGATACATCAATGATCCCACTGCTTAGGAGTTAGGGAACTGCCTTCATATGGTTTATTTGATCCTCATCTGTGCTCTTAGGACTATTAGCAGCTGAGAGTCTAAAATGAGGTGTAAGAGGAGTGACAACAGGCTTAACACCATCCATTTTGAACCTCTGTTCTCACAGTAATCAGCTTGACTTACATATAGTCTGTCTTGCTTTCTATCTCTGTTGATTTCAATACCAAGAATCCTCCTAGATTCCCCTAGGTCTCTCAAGTCAAACTCTTTCTTTAGAAGAGTCTTGACTTGTCCCAACACTTCCTTGGAGCTTCCAACTAACAACATGTCTACAGATAGGAGTAGATACACTGGTCCTTTAAAGCTTTTAGTGTTGGTATACACACATCAGTTATAGGAGCTTCTCTTAAATCCCAGTTTAGAGATTACCTCATCAAATCTGTCATACCAACACTTAAGTGACTGTTTGAGCCCATAGATTGATTTGTTTAGTAGACACACTAAGTCTTCTTTTCCTTTCTTCACATACACTTGAGGTTACTTCATATAGATAATTTCATTCAACAAACCATGTAGGAATGTTTTCTTCACATCCAATTGGTCTAACTCCAAATCCTTTTGAACAACTAGAAAGAGGAGTAGCCTAATGGATGTGCTTTACAATAGGAGAAAATACCTCTGTATAGTCTATCTCTTCCTTTTGTGTTAACCCCTTTGCAACAAGTCTTGCCTTGAATCTAGACTTTTGTACCCCTGGAATTTCTTTTTTAAACTTATATATCTACTTACATGAAATAGGTTTGTACCCTTTAGGTAAAGGTACTAATTTCCAGGTATCATTTAGATTAAAAGACCTTATTTCATCATTCATGTTATCTATCCATTGTCTAGCATCAGGACTATTAGTAGCTTCATTAAAACTAGTGGGTTCATTGTTGCTTAGTGAAATGGCAGCACTCAAAGCAACACTAACATAGTCTGGTTATAAATACATTGCAAGGGCACAATGGTTCTTCTTGTCTTGTCTCTTCTTAAGGAATAGTTTTGTAAGTCTTCTTGTGTCTCTTCTTGTTCACTTGACACAATTTCACTTGTCTCAACAGTGTCTTTACCTCCAACTTTTCGATTCTGAAAAGAAGTGGAAGCTCCCTGTTCATTTTGAGGCTCCACCTCAAATCTTATACTACTGATCTTAGGCATAGGTGTAGGTTGTTGCTCGGATAGCATGAACATCTCCTTTTCTCTAAACACAACATCTCTACTATTGATACACCTCTTCTCAATAGGATGCCATAATCTGTATCCTTTCACTCTGGGTGTAAAACCTAGAAACATGCACTTGACAGCCCTAAGTTTCAACTTATTTTGGATTTGATGCACATACTCTACACTCCCAAATATCTTCAAGTGTTTCAACTTGGAAGGCTTTCCTGTCCATCTTTCTTCTGCCGTTTTCAGCTCAATAGACTAACGTGGACATCTATTTAGGGTGTAGACTGTGTAGGACACTGCATCTGCCCAATATTTCTTTGGCAAAAGGGCATTTGACAGTTGACATCTCACTCTTTCAAGCACTGTTCTGTTGAGTCTTTCAGCAACTCCATTTTGTTTAGGTGTATACCTCACTGTTTTGTGCCTTATAATTTCATTCTCTCTGCAAAACAAGTTAAATTCTTCTCTACAAAACTCTAAACCATTGTCAGTCCTTAAATGTTTGTGTTTAGAGGTTTGTTTTTCAATCAAGGTTTTCCATTTTTTAAATCTCCCAAAAACTTCATCTTTAGTTTTTAGAAAATAAACCCAACTCTTTCTTGAATAATCATCAACAAAAAAAAAAAAAAAAAATACCTTGCTCCACTTAGTGAAGGAGAGTGTGCAGGACCCCATAGGTCAGAATTCACATATTCAAGTATCTCCTTGGTAGTATGCTGCCCTTTAGGGAAGTCTTGCCTAGTTGCCTTGCCAATGATGCAATGTTCATAAAACTTCAAATGTTTCCAACCCCTTTAGGAAGAATCCCCTATTTAGAAAGAACTTACAGCACTTTCACACTAATATGGGATAGCCTCTTGTGCCATAGCTCATCCTCTGTAGGATCTTCATTTGTAGCCATCAAAGCTGATTGTGATATCTGCACATCCTTAATGACATATAAGCCATTTATTTTAGTAGCCACCAATACCACCTTTGAGTCTTTGATTATCTCAAAAGTGCCTCCAACTTCTCTATATTCACAGCCAATGGAGTTAAACATCCCCAATGATAGGAGAATTCTCTTCAAGGTAGGAACATGCCTCACATTCCTGATTAGCTTCACTAAACCATCTTGTAACTTTAAGGAAACATAACCAATACCAACTGCCTTACAGGTATTATTATTTTCCATGTAAATCAGTCCTCCATCCACTTCTTGTAGATATAAAACCACCCTTTAGATGGTGTCATATGGACTGAACAACCAGAATCTATAACCCAATCTTGAGTTTCTATAGAATTCTGCTCACCACACTCTTCAGTTGCTGCCAAGGCATCTGAGTATACAAGGGAATTTTCCCCTACAGCTGCCTCTCTCTGTTTTCCTCCTTTGTTCTGTTGGTTCAGTTTTCTCTTCAAGGCATAACAGTCTTTCTTCATGTTTCCAAGTTTATAGCAAAAATGGTACTTGATTTTAGACTTGTCACCTCTATTTTGCTTGCCCTTCCCATTGTTCTTTGTTTTCCCTTTTGAAAACAAATCTTCTCCTCCTTGCTGATCTTTCTTACCCATCTTTAATTCAAGTTCTCTAACTCTGATTGCTGAAATAATTGCTTATGTAGTGATCTTTTCTCTACCATACTTCATTGTTGTACATCTTTAAACGAGTCTGGTAGGGAGTTTAGTAGAATAAAGGCCTCATTTTCTTCTCTAATGTTGTCTCCTATTGATCTGAATTCTGATGATAGTCTCTTGAATTCATTCAAATTTTCAGTGAGGGATTTTACAGCATCCATTTTATATGTGAAAAATAATTCCTTCAAGAAATCTTTATTAGGAAGATCTTTGTTGAGATAAATCTCATTTAATTTGTTCCAAAGATCATAATCAGTTTGCTGGTCAACTATTTGCCTTAAAACACTATCTGTAACATTTGAAACAATAGTTACATGGGCATTTACCTCTATAGTCTCTTTTTCTGCATCTGTGAGTGTTTTAGGGTACTTCGTTGGGTTTGTGATGGCTACAAGTTCCTTTTGCTGTCCCAACACTATCTTGATCTTAGCTTTCCACAATTCAAAATTTGTCTTTCCATCAAACTTTTCAATTTCAAACCTGGTTGTAGCCATTCTTGAACTTCAAGATTGACTTGTCTGAATCTTTGTATGCAAGAATTCAAATCTTGAACTTGAAGATTGACATGGGCTCTGATACCACTTGCGGCCCCAAATTAACTATAATTCTCTTGTTTTGCAGGACCAATCTATTCAGCATAAACGATCTACTTCACTTCAAGACTCAGGGAAGACGATATCCTCTCACTTCAAAACTTCAATCGTTTACCCATATGTGAGCTCAATCGTGTAGACACGCTCAGAGGAACTAGATGATAGTTCAATAGTGTAGATGATACTAAGAAGCATACACGATCGTTGAGACGATAGTAAGAAGAACTAGACGATCGTGTAGACGATGCAAAATAGAACTAGACGATCGTATAGACGATGCAAGAGAAACTAAACAACCGTGTAGATGATACTTAAGAAAGGACTAGATGATCGTTGAGAAAGAAAGAACATAAGGAGTTAAGTGGTTCGGCCAAAGGCCTACGTCCACTGTGCAAAAAGGGAGGATATCCTTATTACTTCTTCTTTTAAACTTCTTTACAGAATGAATGCTCTCTCTCATACTCTTTCATTCTTTCACCTTTTATACAGACTCATATTTTCAACGGAAGAAGCTCTTAGTGAGCTGGTGGCTACAACAAACATAACAGAAAGAAGAAAACAACGATAAACTGCCTACTACTTCTTTTGTCTCGGTTCTTTCTGTTACATTCTCCTGAAGTTTTTCTTTTCCACGAGATCTTCCTTGCTATGATCCAGGAAGGATTCGACTTATGGAAACAACTCTTTAAAGATGAAAGGAAATGGGGAAGGATAATTTTTAAATTTTTAAAGAACCATACTCTAAAAAATTGGGAGAATTTTCTTGGAGAGAATCTCTATAGAATGGCTATAGAAATTGAATAGTAGTGTTGAGGTTCCATGAGCGCTCTCGGGCTCTTTATAAAACTCTACTGGGTAACTCCTAAATCTATTAGGATAACCTATATAATTACCCATTTAATATCTCGTATTAAAATTTTGTAAATATTTAAATTTTTAAATATTGACCCATTTGATTAAATTTCATTCAAATTAAATAATTTATTTATTTGAATCTCATTCAAATAAATTAATTCTTCATTTTATAAAGTTAAAATATAAATATCATTTAAATAAACTTTAAAACAAATCATATGTTAATTGTATACAATATAACTAATACTTTTCCTCATAAAATTTGAGCGTTTCAAATTTTCTTTCAATATATTTGATTCTTGTTTGTCCGTGGTGAGCTACTAGGGATCTTATGGACCTATAGGTTAGCTCCAATAAACCAAGATTAGTTAATTAAACTCTTTCATTAAATTAACATTCATTCATTAACTACGGGGCAAATCACTATAGACTCATAGTTGAGCTCTTATGCACTGTAGGACAAGTTGTGTCCATGGGTATGATCAATATGAGCAAGTCGATCCTTCACGAGTTGTTTATAATTATAGTTGGGTCAAAATGTCCATTTTACACCTATAATTGCATCTTTTCATTAATTACCATTGATTTCTCTAATGAACAACTTGTCAATAATCTAACCATAAACTAAGTCCCTCTCGGACTGGTGATTATTAAGCCATTTGTGATTCCTATAGTATCACAAGGATAAGGCACCAAACCTTATCTATATACTATAATCTCTTTAGGTTTTTTCTTGAATATGATCCACACGTATATCAACTATATAATGTTCAAGACTTCGTATAATAATCTCGAATTTTTAACTGTTAATGGAATTTAATATTGCATATTTGATAATTAAATTAGTCAACTAGTTAATATGAGAGGTTTTATGGCACAAATCTCAATAAAAAGTGGCTGTGGTGATAAATTTTTTAAATTCCCTCTTCACCCTTAAAATTTTTCAACAACGAGACTATTTTCTCCATACGATCACATCTCTTCATATTGTTGTACATAACTTTCATGCTTTTTCTTATTCTCTTTTCTCCATTTAATTTTATTTTTCCTATTTGCCATTAGACGTTTTAGCAATTCATATTTTTTCCTCATATCCTTCCATATTTTTTGTACCTCCACATTTTTTTCTATTTATGATCGAAGCCCATTTTGTTTTTTTCACTTTTCTTAATAACCTTTTATTGCTAAAGAATTAGTAAAATATTGTTTTTTTTCAATTGAATTAAACAAAATGTAACTATTTATCGATAACTTATTAGCGAAAATGTGATGATATGGCTGATTTTGAACAAAATGGCTTAATCGAAATTTGGCAAGAAAATAAGTAGTTGCATCTAGTGAAACAACAAAGTCAAGAAGAAAACATAATTTGAGCAAAAGTGATACCCTAGGACCAAAATGGGCCTAAGAAAGGGGGCTAGCTTGGCCCTTGGTCCAACCTAGCATGATTGGCCTCGACCTCCTAACAAAGTACCTAACGGGACATGCCTTGCACATGCCCCAACCCATAGGATCACCCAAGGATTAAAAGCGCCTAAAGAAAGGAACTCGGCTTCGCCTTGTCCAAGACTTACCCTAGTAAAATAGAAAATGTGGCACACATAGCATGTCCCAACCCAATGAGTTAAAGGATAATTCCAATGTAACTCCAAAATCCTATTAGGAATGACTTAGGTTAACTATATCTATAAATATATCATGATAGCTTCAAAAAGAAGAAAGTTCATTCTAATACCCAAACTCTCTATTTGCTACAAATATACATGTTCTGACTTAAGCATTGGAGCCTGCATGAAAAGTACCATACCAAAGTGCGAACCTTTCTATCTTGCAAGCCACATTATTTTCTGAATTACAAATTTCATGTTGTTGTCATGTGAAATAAGTGTGTTTTTCCCTATTTGAATTTTGACATCAACATTACTTGTAACCACGGTTGTCACTGATTTACATGTCTTCTAATTTTTTTTAATCACTAATCTGGTAACATTTTATCTTTAATGTTCTACTATTATAACTTGGAATATATAGAATTTAAAGTTTTAATATATTAGGGGCATTCTTTTAATAATTTAACCATTAAAGTTATGGTTTGGAGTGGTTACTATTTTTTTTCCTTCTAAGAAGTACTCCATCATTAAAAAAAATAAAAAAAAATAAAAAAATAAAAAAAGTGACTGAAATCAATTGAGAGAATATAATGCAAAGGTAAACTACAAATTCAATAAAAATCAATTATTTTTAAACGTAAACTAATATTAATAATGTCTATACATAAGGATATATGATAGAAAAGAGAAAAGAGAAAAAAATGGGAAAAATAAATAAAATCATCTTTGGGACAACCTCAAAATCCTTGGGACTTTCTTCAATAATGGTCTCTAATTTTGGAGCACTTGAACATCTTTTATATGGTAGGATGACTATCGGTGCCATTTCAACTCGACTTTGTATTCTATTCACCATCTCTAATTTTTACTTTTTGTGTTGCAGAACAAGTAAAAAAAATGCTCTTTATATAGAGAGAAGAGAACTAATTGAACTTGGGAGGGAAGAAGGCAAATATTAATGTATATATAATGTAAAAATGGGTGATTGTAAGGCTAAAAATAGATTATCCATAGCGTTGGGAAGGTTTCAAAATGGTGGTGGGAAAAAATAATGTGTTCAATGTCTTTCTTGAGAAATTAAAAACTAAACAATTTAGAGCAATTTTAGAAACTATATTAAGAAATCCAACCAAAAACAGGAGGATGTTGGGTATGGTAAGCTATTTATAAGACGATTAGAATTTTTTATGTTGAAAGTTGTTTTAAGGCAAATCTAAAAAAAAAAAATAGTCTTTATGACTTCTAGAATATGCCCCAAATTTAGATATATTCATGTCATTCAAAATCGAGTTATATATAGCCATTTTTATTGTAGGTATATTTTTCTAACTTAAGAAATTTATTGAGAAAAGCAAAATAAGTCATAGTATAGTCTAATTCAAAAGCTAATTTGATAAACATTAATTTTAGGTGTTTTATTCTAAAATTTTAAAAAATAAATAAATAAATCAGATCTATGATTAAAAATATCTTCTAATTAATGGTTGTCACTCGATCTGAAATGACCTAGTTTTTTTTTTATATATAATTTTTTGTGGAAAAAAAATACTTTTCATAAAACAACGGGCATGTGTGAAAAACTTTCTAGTGATGATTGAAATTGAAACTTAACCAATGTATTGATTTCATAACATAAAATTGCATAAAGGACAATTGTGATTTATGAATTTAATAGTTTGGTTCATTTATGAATTTTTATGAATCTTTTGAATCATTTACTTTGTAAATTACATTTGTGAAATTTTGAGAAAAGTTATTGAATAAAAATTCAGGATCCACCACTGATTTTATAATACATCACTACGTATTTGTAATAATGTCTCTAAGCAATGCTAACAAAAGTTTATATCAACGATCATAGGACCAAAAGGTCCATAGTTTAAATTCTTTCACTCTTAATTTTTGTTAAAAAAAATGTCTCTAAACAATTAATTGAAGCCCAAAGAAATCAGTAGTTAAAATTTTATATCTATATTATATTAAAATAGACTACGAGGGAGAATTTTTAACTTCTCTTTGCCTTTTAAATTTTCAATAATGATTACTTTGCCCTCACAGTCACATCCTTTTGTAGTTTAATATGTAAGTTCATGCCTTTTTCTATATTTAATTTACATTCTCGATTCTCAATAGATCTTTATTGTTTTGTTCTCATATCGTTTCTTTTTTTTTCTTTGTACCTCTATTTTTTTTCCTTTAAGAAGCTCTTTCTTTTCCTTTTTTTTCTTTAGGAATTAGTCGATTATTTTTTTTAATAGAACCAAACAATATATAACTATTTACCCTTAACTTTTTATGAAACATGTAAATATTCCATAATATATCAAAAGGGATTATGATGAGAGATTTTTTAAATTTTCTCTTTGCCTTTAAATTTTTCGACAATGACTATTTTCTCCCGATCATAATCACATCTCTTCATAATGTTGTACACACCTTTCATGCCTTTTCTTTTTCTCTTGCTATTAGATATGTTAAAAATTCCTTGTTTCTCTTCATATCCTTCCATAATTTTCTTTGTACCTCTCTTTTTTCCCCCCCCTTTTAAGATGGAAACCCCTTTTCTGTCTTTTTCCCTTATCTTAATAAATTTTATTACTAAAGATTGAACTATTATTTTGTTCGATTGAATCAAACGAGATGTAACTATTTACCGGTAACTTATTAGTGGAAATATGTTGCTAGGGGTATTTTGGATCAAAAAAACATAATCGACTTCTCATAAGAAAAGAAACAACAAGGCCTAGAAGATAACGTGGGCCGAAAGTAACACCCTAGGACCAAGATGGGGGCCTAGAAAAGGGACCTAGCTTGGCCCTTTGCCCAAGCAAGAGTGATCGGTCTCGACTATGGCTAAGGTCGAGCCTAACAAAGTATTGTTGGGGTTGATGCCCTAAGTCTCGTAAGGTCCTATAGTTTATAATTGTATTGTACAAACATTTTATTTATTTAATAAAATATGAGATGTTATTTGACATTTAGTAGCATTAAACCCACAAACCAATAAACTAACATCCAAGGTTATCATCTGTAGTTTAAACATGTATGTAGAGACATACTGGTGGATCATGTTTAAGTGATAACCTAAATGGTCAGTAGTAAATGGATAAGATTGGATATCTTATCCTGATACTACAAATACGACTCACTTTGTACATGTTACAATTGTTGTAAACTTCTACAGATGATCTGATCCTGATCATTCATGTGGAGACATGTGAGTGGGGGTATTCTATACAAAATAGTTTGTATAAGACCGGACCACGAAATGACTAGTCTCATTATATAACGCCGTTCATAACAAATACTTATATTTCATCAGGATGACCATAGGTGACATGACCTGAATCCATAGTGAGTTGTGAACTTCTGCCTATGAAGGCGGTTCTTTGATTTGTATGGATGAGAGTGGCTAGATCGTCAACTCAATAAGCCTATCATTTTGGGGATTCGTTTGATTGAGAAGCTGGGAACACAGCTACACAAGATGGAATTCACTCTTTCCCCAATGTTGGGACAAGTAGATAAATTAAATTGCTCTCTTAAGGGCTAATTCTGGGAATTAAATTGCTCTCTTAAGGGCTAATTCTGGGCTTGAACAATGTGGCACCACAACCTCTCCTGACCTGAGAGGGGTTTGGTTATAGCTGGACTATGACTTGTTCATTAGAGGGATCAGTGGTACTTAAGAAGTTAGATGTAACTACAGGGGCAAAACAATAATTTTGACCTAGCTATACTTACGACAATTTATGAAGGGTCATCGCAATGTTGACTAGTTATATCGAATGGACACATAAATATATCTGTAATGCGAAGAGTGCAATTGTCGGTCTTTAGTGGAATGTCTGATAGTTAATGGATGTTGATTAATTTAATTAAAGGAGTTTAATTAATTATTCAAGTACCATTGGAACTTTAAGCTACAAGTCCATGAGGTCCCCTATGTAGCTCAACAGATATTTAATGAAAATCAATTTTGGATTAATTTGAATTGTTCAAATTGAGGGAATTAAATATATGGGATATAATTAATTATAATTTAATTATATATGATATAATTACTATAATTTATTTGATATATTATAATATAAAGTTTATTTGAGAGGAAATAAATATTTGAATGTGATTCAAATATTAATTATATGAATTTGATTAATATAATTAAATTTAATATAAATGAGATTTATATTAAATATCATTGATGGGAGAATGAAAAATATAGGTTATATTGTATATAATACAATATCAAAATATAAATTATATATCATATTTGATATAACATATAGTTTAATATATAATAAGGTGGTTATCGTACATATATTAATTAATTTATTAAAATAATTAGTTGAATTATTTTATTAAATTAATTTTATTTTTTAAATTAATTTTTTGAGATTAATTTATAGGAGGGAGTTGTAACTAGCTTCTCTTTTTCTCTCTTATGAAAGAACGTGGGGTTTTTAGTTTTACTCTCTCTAATTTTTCCTCACAGTAAATATTTCTCCTCTCAATCTCTCCCTCTCTTCCAAATATCTGAGAGCCCACATAATTCTCATCCCAATAGAGAATAGAGTAGGTTCTTTTCGTGGTGGTGGCCATTAGGATTTCGATGGCCATTTTGGAGAAAAGGAAACACGTGAAGAAGAGATTCTTCATGGGTAAATCTCTCTCTCTATTCCTTTTTCTTTAATTTATTAAGCATGCTATAAATTTAATTTATGCATATTCTATAAAAATTGAAATTGGGACCGATCTCATGTTTCCGCTTAGAGCTTTCACATATTCCTTCAAATACCTGGCACATGCTCCAACCTAAAGAACCACCAAAGACCAAAATGGGCCTAAAAGAAGGTGCTTGACCTCAGCCTTGGCCAAGGCCAACCTTAATAAAATGGAAAATAGGGCACACCCTTATCATATCCCAACTAAATGAGTTAAAGGACAATTTCAATGCAACTCCAAGACCTTATTAGTAAGGACTTAGATCAATTATACTTATAAATATATCACGATAGTTATAAAGAGAGGAAAGTCCATTATAATATGCAAACTCTCTACTTTACATATATAAGGGTTTTGAATTAAACATTGGAACTTGTTAATGTTGTTTTCATGTGAATCAAATGTATTTTACCTCTTTGAGTTTTGGCATCAACATTACTTATTGTCATCTTTTTACATGTCCTCTAATTTCTTAAATCGTTATTAATCTGGTAAATTTTCATCTCTAATTTTCTTCCTTCATAACTTGGAATATATAGAATTGAATGTCTTAATATATTTGGGACATTCTTTTAGTAATTTAACCATTAAAGTTGTGGTTTAGAAGGGTTACTATTTTTTCTCTAAACAGTCCTGAATCTTAAAAAAATAGAAAAGTTAATGGAATTTAATGAAAAGGTAAAACTACGTAATTAATAAAAATCAATTATCTTTTAAACATACACTATCATTTGAAAAAATAGCAAAAGAGAAGTACTCGTGAATTAGTATGGATATCACGTTAGTCCATTAATTGCACAACTATATATCCCATTAATTGCTCAACTATATATCTAGCAGACTTTCAACACCAACTAACATCATTAGTTTAAGGGATAATTTTCCATAAATCTCTCGATTTAACCGTTGTTTTGAATTATCAAATTTAATAGTTAGTTTGAATATTTTAATCTTATACAACTAATTTTCAAATCTTGGTTTGAAATTTAAAATATTATAGTATCTTATTTTTAAATTGTTTCTAGAGTTATCTTACTTTGGATTTTTAAATATTATATTATATTAATTTTCTAACTTAACTTTTTATATTTATAGTAGATTTTTTCTTAATCATAATTAAATCATACGTTTTTTAAATTGTTTTTGTGATTATCTTTATTATAAATTTGTTTTAAATGTGGAATATAAAAAAATATCTCGTTTTTATTAATTAGTCCTTTTTTATTTTGAATCATATTATTTTTTGTTTTAGCAAAATAAAAATTTCTATCAAATTTATAGCAAATACGCAATTAATTCTGCCTTTGTAGATTTTTTAGCATAAATCTTTATTTTCTCCTACATTATCTCTTTTTTTCTTCAATTATCATATTTTAAATTTTAAATTTTATTTTATCTAATTTTTCAATTTTCATCTTTTTCTTACTGATTTTATTTTTTGTTCTCAATGCATGACAATGAGGCTTGACTTAACCGATCAAATCTACTAGTGTAGGATGAAAGGCTCGACTTAAACGACCACGACCAATAGTTCGAGTCGCAGAGTCTCTTCTTTCCAAAGTGATTTCTATTGAGTCATTGTGAAAAGGTAAAGCATATAGATGGTGTTGATATTAATTTGTTTGCCTTGGGGGTCTTATACTCACCTTGACTGATTCGATTGAGGAAGGATGCACCATCTTCTAATATTGTTTGTTTCTCTTCTATTTATATTGATATTAATACCACATCATGATTGGTTAGTAATTTCAATTGACCATTTTTAATTGGGATTTTCATACTCTAATCTAAATTAGTTTCTTTCTTCATGAATGCATTTATTTAGATAAAGTTTTTATCAATCCAACCCTCACTTTCTAAACTAATATTTTGGTCTAGAACCAAGAAAAAGTATTCTTACATAATTTTGGATAAGTTCAAAAGCAATGTAGATGGTTGATTAAGTGATTTTGAATTGCAGTGTATTTGTTTATATTTATTTGGTGTAGTTTGGAAACTAATTACATTGTATCACCAAAACATTCAAATGAACCTGATGACTACAAAACCCTCATCAGAATTACAACATAATTAATTTTTAACCCTAAAATGATCTTATCTGTAATTTTACGATGCAACTAATTCTATATATTTTTTAACATAAATCCTGATTTTCTCCTAAATTATCTCCCTACATTTTTTAATTTTAAAAATCGAATATAACTTTTTTTTCATATATCATGTTTGATCTTATCTTCAATTTCAAATTTTATTTTATCTAATTTTTCAATTTTCATCTATTTCTTACTGATTTTATTTTTTGTTTTCAATCGACAACAAGTCTACTTTGGAGGATTGATTTAACCAATCAAATCCATTGGTGCATGGATGAAAATGGTGGCAACTTGATTTGGAAAAGAGGTCGGTACAATGCTCAGAGTATGGCCAACCGATAGTGTGTAGATGTTTGTTTAATTACAATTTAATTACAAATATTTCTTAATAAGTCAATTACGACCTCATTTGTATAGTTGGGGATAGTTTAGACATTTATAAATTCATTTATATTTTAGTTTTAATTTATTTTGCTATGTTTATGAATGAAAGAATGATTTGCTAGTTTTACAAATGAAAAGTTAAAATCCGCTATTATTGTCGTTAGTCCTATTAATAATGTCTATACAAAAGGAAATATGATCCAAAAGAGAAAAAATCGGGAAGAAGAAATAAAATCTTCTTTGGATAAACCTCAAAATCCTTGGGAATTTCTTCAACAATGGTCTTTAATTTCGTAGAACTTGAACACCTTTTATACGGTACGATGATTATTGGTGCCATTTAAACTCCATTTTGTATTCTATTCCCCATCTCTCTTTTTTCTTTTTTGTTTACTTCTTGTGTGGCAACCAGTTAAAAAAAACTCAGATAAAGATAACTTTGGCGAATTTTAGTGTATATATACTGTAAAAATGGTTGATTGTAAAGACTGAAAATGGATGTTCTCGAGCATTGACAAGGTTTCAAAATGGATGGTGGGGAAAAAAGTGTGTATGTTCGATGTCTCTCTCTTGAGAAATTAAAGAAACAAATGGAGAGCTATTTTAGAAACCATATTATAAAAGTGATGGGTATGGTAAGCTATTTATAAAATAATTTAAATTTTTATGCATATTCTCATAACAAAAGTATTCTTATCACTTTTATGATTCAAAGAACATGGCCTAGATCTAAAGATATCCATTTCATATCATTTAAGATCGAGTCACATATAGTTATCCTTATTTTAGGTATATTTTTCTAACTTAAGAAATTTATCGAGAAAAACCAAATAAGTCATTGTCTAGTCTAATGCAAAAGCTACTTGATAAACACACATTTTAAGTTTAAAAAAATTAAAATAAAAATAAAAAATTAAGCTACATGGTTAAAAGTATCTTTTACTTGAGTTAGATTTTTTTTATGAACGTTAATATGGTAATGTTCAAGTAGAGGAGTAAATGAATGAACGGACCTCTTATCTTAATGAAAATTATCTGAGTCTATGTTAGCATGGTGACCATGTGTGAGTGTGCATGTGGTGGTATTGAGTTGGCAAGAAATTAAAAGATAGGAAAGAGAATATTTGAATTAGAAAAAAACCCTAAATTTGGGGAAAAGAGAGAGAGTGGATGCTTAGGAAGAAAGAGAGGATTGGTATCCAATCAAGAATTTTAAGCTTGAATGCATAGTGATATGGGTATTCACATGAAAAGCAAAAGAGAGTAGGTGTGGGAAAGAATGGTAATTAGGGTTTTTGAGATGTTACCAAGGGGAAGTTGTCTTGTTAGGGAGAATAAAACAAGTAGACAGCAAGGAAAGAGAGTGAATTGGGTGGAAGAAGAAGATGATGATGAAGTAAAAAAAAAAAAAAAGGTAATCAATAAATAAATAAAATGGATGGTTTCAGTTGAGAGATGAATAAAGTAAGAGTATGAAGGGGAAGTGTGGTATTATGTGAAGAGAGCAAATTTGGTAACTAAGTACAAGGAATGTGTTGTCACACATGAAAAATGAGAGAGAACTTGACTTGAATGAGTGGATACTCAATTACATTTTAGTAATTTTTTTTTAAATAAAGTGTGAGGGAAAATGTACAAGTTTTTAAAATCATATGATTTGAAAAAATCCATCAACTCAACTTAAACCGTATGGTTTGAGTTTGGTTGGATTGGGTTCAAATAAATGAAAATTCTATGAGTTGGATTGGTTCATTTATTCACCTAAAATAACTCAAACCAATCTGAAATTATTATTAACTTTAAAATGCATTTTTTTTACGCATGATACAATTATATATACATATACTTATTTTAGGTTTATTTAACCTCATTATTTTTTTGGATAATTTATTTTCCAAGAGCTCTTAAAAATAGTTTTTTAGCACTTAAAAAGAAAAAGTCAATTATATAAATTAAAATTGGGTTGCTAATCTTAATTTAATATATGAAAATAATTAAATCAAATTTTTATGTATTAACATTTTGCTTCTTTTTAGATAAAAAAATTAAATAAATAACTTGAACCAACCCATTTCAAATGTTTCATGGTTGGTTTGAATTTAATTCATTTTTTAATAATAGTTATTTGGGTTGAAGAAACTTATAACCTAAATAATTGGGTTGGGTCTAAAAAACCCAACCCATAGACACTTTTCGAAAAAAGTTGGAATTTATTCAATATTTTATCTGACACTTCGAACGACCTACAAAAGTCTTGCCATTTATATTAATTGTACTATTTACAATTTTGACCTTAAGGTTTAGTGAGATGAGCTATATAAATTCTTTAATCCTATTAGTGCCTCCAGTTGTAATATGAAATTTTATCTCTAATAAGACTATTCTCACTCTTTTGTCTATGGAAATAGTGTTGATTTTCTAATGTTTTACTCATTTTAATTCATATTTGATCGTCAATTCATTTTTTAAAAAATGATGGTTAATGAGACAGTGGGGCTTTATAGAAAATGACATGGGTTATGGAAAGAGAAGTTAATGTTATAAAATAGAGGAAGAGAGACAAAAGTGCCATGGTAATTTGATATGAAAGGGAAAGAAAAATGTGAAAGTTTGGATTTAAAAAACTGGTTGGAAAATTGGAAATTAGTTTAATTAATTAGGGAGAACTTTATTTTTTATTTTTTATTTTTTTTTGGTTTACAAAGAATTATTAATGATTCACAATTTGATTAATTAAATTAGAAATTAGTTTAATTAATTATGGATAGCTTTATTTTTATTTTTTTAGAAGTAATTATATATGAATGTTGGAATTGAAGTTGGAGCAACTTACGGTCTCAAGTGTAAATGATAGTAATCCTTTAAGTGGTATTTTGACAAAATAATTTATTATTTATCTAAATCTTGTGAAAATTCATGGAATCGGTGATTGTTGGTTATAAATATGTCATATATACATGTCTCGCCCATATAGTTGGGATTTGTGTTCTAAAACCTAATAATTAGTAATCTATTTAGCGATCGTTTAATTATTTTATTTTTAATAGTAAATTATCCATTATAATAAAGATCCAAGATTATTAAATGTAATCTTAAATCGTATGTGATTGACATATAAATAGTTCGCATTCAAGTAATAATTTAATGAGTCTATAATATATGAATAAGATTGGATGCCTTATCCTGGTAACATCATTAATCTATATAACTTACTTTGTAATTGTTACACAAAATTTAAACCAAATCGTTCATGTTGAGATATGTGAGTAGGGTATCTTTACAAAGAGTTTTATATAAGATCGAACCACAAAATATTTAATCTTTCTTTATAAATCCGATAATAATGAATAGGTTAATATTTCATAGAATGGTCATATGTGACTCAATATGAATCCTAAGTGAGTTATGAACTTCTGTATATAAGGGTTTGTCTTTTAACTTGCATGGATGAGAATAACCCATGTAGCTAATTCGATAAGTCTACCATTTTGATAACTTAACCAAATTAAAGCGTTGGGAATGTAATGTCACAAGATAAAATTAACTTCTTTCTCTATAGGGTAAGTAGATTAGTAGTTCTTTTAAATGTTGATTTTGGAACTTGAATAATGAGGTCCTACCCTCTCATTAGCTTGACAAGAATTTGGTATATGATTGAATCATAAGTATATTGTTCATTAGAGTATGAGTGATACTTAAGGTATAAGATGTAATTACAGAAGTAAAATGAGCATTGACCTAACTGCAATTACGAACATGTGGAAGACCGATTGTAATTATGGATTCTCAACATCTCTTATACCTAGGTTAACTCCTTTTCACCGGAGCACACCACATATTTAATAGAGTTCAACTACAAATTATACCATTACTACTTTTGAGGCTCCACTATAACTTTTGTTTGGCACCTAAGGATTCTACCAAGCGTGATTAAGTCAGGAGCATGACTCTAATACCACATATTGGGGACAGCGACCTTCCACGTATCTCTATAATGGTATGATATTATCAACATTGGACAACCATATAATATACAAAGAACCTACCATAATTATAGTATACAACGACTCTCCACAACACAAAAAAGGAGGCCAGCTAGGAATGTTAAGTGATTTGTTGAAGGTAAACATTGGTATTAAAGTGTGGAGAAAAAAAGGGGAAAAAAAAAGGAAAAAAAATCAGTTTGAAATGAATAAGAAAAAAGAAGATAGTGGAAAAAACTCTATTTTTACTTCAGAAAATGGTGAATGTTGAAGTTTTTCTATATAGTCTCTAGTGCAGAAAAGCTTGATGAATTTTCCAAAATTGGACCGTTCCTCAGGTCAATTTTTTCCAATATTCATATTCTCTTATATATATATATATTCTTTTGCTTAATTTCTTATTTAATTTCTCTTGAAAATAGAACCTTAAAGGATAGTTTGGTTTAAGGATTTTGTGCATGAGAATTGACACAGACATATAATACCCATATTTGTTTCACAATTATCAATTTTTTACCGAATAAATTATTCTCATACATCTTCATTTCCCACAAACAATGATTTTCTATTCTGATTTTCTCTTTTCCTTTCTTCCTCTATTTTTTATTTTGTAGTATATATAATTTCGTTTTGAATATAGTTAATTACTTAACTAATTAATTTAATTTAACAAATTAATATAAATATTTATTTTAATTAATCAATAATCATCTATTAAAATATTTAGTTAACACGTTTTTATAATGAAAAATTATTAAATAAACACAATTACTTTTTTATATAAACAATTAATTAACGAATAGTATTTTAAATATATTCATTAGTAAACTACAATAAGTTAAATTTAGTTAGTTCAAAAATTTATTTTCAATAATAATAACTGATTATTTATTATTTTTATATAATCAACCAATTATTTATTGAGATTAATTTTAATTTGATCTTTTATTATAAACATATAGAACTTTCCTAGTATTCTTTATTAATACTCTTTATTAGCACATCATATTTTTATCTCATTATTTATTTTTATATAATATATTGTTTATTAAAATACTTTTATGTTTTTTAATTAAAATTAATGATTAATTGTTAGATTAAAATTAATATGACATTTGGTTAGTTTTAATTAGAAATTATTCCATTTTCAAATATTTATAATTAAAATTACTATTAATTCTTAATTAATTAACTATTATATATTTATTTTTTAATCAATTAATCTATTAAAATTATATAAGGTTGTCAAACTTAATTTTATAAATTAAATACAAACATAATTTTTGTTCATAAAGTTCTGATAATATTTTACATGTATATTCAAACACAATCATATTTGATTCCCAAACATCCTATTTTCAGACATCTTTTATTGTATCTATAAAATCTTAGATCAAACGGCCCATAACGATATTAATAAAAATTTACAGTAAAACTAAAATAAATTATAATTCAACCATTCTCGATGGATATGCGATTGTTTTAAATTAATTTCTGAGTTTCTAATTTTTTTGGTTTTGAGAGATCTTCGTTCTCTTTGAATTTCACTGGGATTTAAAAACCCTATAAATTAATTTTTGAGATTTTTGGCAAATTATTAAGATTTTGGGCAAATTATTACACAGAAAAAAGTTTATTTTTTTTTAATCTAATCAAGTGTATGTTTGGATTCGCTAAAAAGGAAAAATGAAGTGATATACAATTTCGTCTCACTCTCTTTTTAAATTTTTTTATATTCATTTCAATATTTCTTTAGAAAGATTTAGGGTTTGGTTTGAGATCTCTTATTTCCTTTTGAATTTCACTCAAAATTGAAAGCCCTATATACTCATCTTAGAGATTTGGGCAAATCATTTGACAGAAAAATTTTGAAAATTAATTTTTTGCTCATTTTTTTAACATAATCAAGTGCATATGAAGTAATATACAATTTCTTCTCACTCTTTTTTTCATTTTTCATATCCATTTCTGTTTTTTTTTTTTTTAAGAAAAATCTTGGGTATGTTTTGAGATCTCTTTCCCTTTGAATTTAACTGGAAATTGAAAGTCCTAAACTTAATTTTTGGGAAAATTAGACAGAAAATTTCGTTATATTAATTCTTTATTATTTCCTAACCTAATTAAGGGCATGCTTGGATTTGGTAAAAAACACGTTTTTTATACTAATTTTTAACCTTATTAAGGCATTTTTGGATTTGCTTGAAACATTTTTTTTTTCTTTACTTATAAAGTCAATCCTAACAAACCTACGATAGATTAAATTAGGATTAACTTCGATATCTTTAACTTGGCCTCAAGTAATCGATTTTTTTTTCTTTCAAGCTTTAATGGATATTGGATTTCAACTTCTTAGGCTTTTTTTTTTTTTTTTTATAGAGGCCAGCTAGAAAAATCTATAAAAGGGATTTGTTGAGGGTAAACATTGGTATTAAAGTGTGGAGGAAAAAAAAAAGAGAAAAAAAGATCAGATGAAAATGGATAAGGAAAAAAGAAGAGAGTGGAAAAAAAACTGTATTTTACTTGAGAAAATGGTGAATGTTCAAGTTTTTCTATAGTCTGTGGTGCAGAAAAGTTTGATAAATTTTCCAGAACTAGGACCCGATATTCATAATCTTTTATATTTTTTTTTTAATATTCTTTTGCATTATACTTCAACAATTCTTGTGTGCATGAATAGCCACTACTATAAAATTAGGTTTTAACGTCGGTTTAAAATCAATATCGAAGATCGTGTTATAAAAGGTCTTTAATGTCGGTAACCGACATTATAGATGACCAAGATTTCAATATCAATTATCTTCAATGTCAGTTTCCGACCGACATTGAATATTATCTTCAATGTCGGTTTTCGATCAACATTGAACATCGTCTTTAATGTTGATTTTTTACTACTTTTTGTCAATAATTTTCCGATATTAAATGTCTGTTATCGTTTTGTTATAGAAAAATAAAAAAAAATAATTTTTTCTTAGACACATTCAAATCTTAATTGCTTTTTTACAAATATTTAATAAGTCCCAAAAGATGAATTAGATGATAATTTAACTCCAAAACAAAGATAAAATATATTTTCATCTATATTAACTCCGTATGGCTTAGACTACAAATCATTACTATTAACCATGAAGTATACATATATATTCTACATTGAACAAATAAGTTATACATGATAAATTGCACACAAGAATAGAATTCAAAATAAATGAATTACAATATAGTTAAATGAATTTAATGTTGTCCTCGTGTTGCTTTGTTTAAAAAAATTAGAACTTTCAACCAAAGCTTTTTCCTTTTTCTTTTTTTTTTTTTTTTTTTTTTTGAACAAAATACTAAAGGGAAGAGGGATCAGAGGGTGCAACGGGACATCCCAACTAGGTTGGTACCTCCTTAGCATCTCTATCATACCCCGAAACCAATAGTGTGTATTCTATTCAAAAGAGAAGAGTATGTGCAAAGAGCTCGAGGATAACTCAAACAAAAACAGTGGGGAAAGAGGCAACGGGATTACAAAAACACCTTCCAATTGAGAGTAATAATAGAAGCATCATAATTATAAAACAAAGATGATTTTGTGCACCCAACAACCAGCCAAAGAGAGGGCTTCTTCCCATACATGATTATGGTGGTTGAATTCATCTTGGAAGTTTCTTTTGTTTCTTTCAACCTAAGTGCACTAAAGAACAACAATGATGAGGTTGCTATTAAAGATCCCAGCCTTCGTGCTTAGTCTTTTGCTCAAGAGGTAGTTGAGGAGATTAGCTTTTGATTGAAATTTTTGTAGATGGGAGGCTTGGGAGAGACGACCTCAGAGATTTGATTTATATAAACAATTTTTGAAGAGGTGATCCACATTTTCTAAGCTATCCTTTCAAAGAACACACCAGTTTGGATTGAGACAACTGTGGAGGTTCCTTTATTGGTGTTTGTCGGCAGTGTTAAGGCCATCTTGTAGAATACACCAGAAGAAAAATTTGCATTTCTTGGGGGCATATAATTTCCATAAGTTGTAAGGACTGATGATGGAAGTGTTTATAGCGTTGTCGTATAGATGTGTTTTCATGGGGTTTGATTACAAAAACGAAGAGACAGAGATGACAGCCCAAGAGACTTTTGTATTTTCTATATATTTGCACTGCTACAGAGGAGGACATTTATATCCATTTGTACCAGGAACCCTTAGGGTTTAATTTACACAAATAATAAAAGAATAAAGTAATGAATATGCTCACAACAATTTTCCAAGTGTCAACCTTCCATAGGATATAGGGTAACCGAAAATGGATTGGCTAAATAGCCTTTTCTTCCTATTTTAATATTCTTCAAATCCTTGTTGGATTGATGATGTGGTGGAGCCTTGCTTAGGTGTCAGGATGCTATTACCTGAATGGTCATTGCATTCTTCTATTCTAACATCCCTTCTCAAACTCATGGGGAGTTCTACAACACAGAGTTTGCTTCGAAGTAGTTGAAAATGAGACAATATCAATGGTTTCGTTAAGCAGACAGCAATCTGATCAGAAGAAGGGATGTATTTGGCTTCAAGATGGAGATTGACAACTTGATCTCGTATAAAATGGACATCGAGATCAATGTGCTTCATTCGAGCATGAAACACAGGGTTTGATGCTAAGGCTCCAGCATTGATGTTATCACACCATAGTATCGGTTTGTAGGTTTATTGAACTTGTAGTTCAATGAGCAGTTGTTTAAGCCAAATGATTTCTGTTGTGATGTGAGCTAGTGCTCGGTACTCTAACTCTGTGCTGGATCTAGGTTGTCTGAATGTAGCTTCATTAGTTTGAGATATTCAGACATAGATGAGTTTCCCTTGCGCGTTTGCTGGAATACTTGTCGGAGATAATCCTCCTCAGCTCTTGACTCGATACCAAAAAAAGCATGAATGGCATCCCACAACGCCTTAGCATTCTCAAATCCCATTAGTTGAACGGCTACCTCTAGTGCCATTGAATTGTAGAGCCACCATAATAATAACTGATCTGCTGTAATCCATGCCTCATAAAGGGGATTCAGCACTTGCTCACCTGTGGAGCTGGACGAGCTACCTGAAGGATCAGAGACAATAGATGTTACCTCATGAACTGATACGTTGTCTGTTGGGAGGGAAAAAAAACATGGGAGGGTAGATTTTCGTACCTGATAGGTGGCCTTCTAGTCCGTATCCTCGGAGAATCAGCAGTGCCAATGTCTTCCAAAGCATAAAATTCCCCCTTCAAGTTTGGTGCTAGTGATTTGATTTAGAAGTTGATTCAGGGGCGACGTGCTAGTCCCGGTGGTATTCATACCTGAGCGAGCGGCGTTGGCCATTGAAGAAGGCTCTGATACCAGGTTTGATTACAAAAACGAAGAGACAGAGATGGTAGCCCAAGAGACTTTTTGTATTTTCTATATATTTGCACTGATACAGAGGAGGACATTTATATCCATTTGTACAATGAACCCTTAGGGTTTAATTTACACAAATAATAAAAGAATAAAGTAATGAATATGCTCACAATAATTTTCCAAGTGTCAACCTTCCATAGGATATAGGGTAACCGAAAATGGATTGGCTAAATATCCTTTTCTTTCTATTTTAATATTCTTCAAAATCTTATTGGATTGATGATGTGGTGGAGCCTTGCTTAGGTGTCAGGATGCTATTACCTAATTGGTCCTTGCATTCTTCTATTCTAACACATGGACTTCATAGAAAAAATTCCATCAGAAGCAAGTTTCCATACAATCTTATCTGCTTCCATATTGTCTGAATGATAAGGCCAATCCGTTGTAAGGTTGAGCCAAGCATTCTGTTCACGTTGCGCATAAGAGGTCTTCGGGGGTTGAAGTTCCAAAAGTTCAAGGTATTATCCCAAGCATCTGTTGGGATTGATATCCTAAATCTCGTGGGTTCTGTAGTTTATAATTATATTGTACGAAAAGTTTATTTATTTAATGAAATCTTAGATACTTTATTCTACATTTAATAGCATTAACCCATAAAGACAATAAACAAACATCCAAGGTTATTTTCTGTAACTTAAATATATATGTAGAGACATACAAGTGGATTGTATTTAAATGATAACCTCAATGGTCTATAGTAGGGATGGTAACGGGGCCAAGGCGAGGCGGGGATGCACTTCCTATCCCCATCTCTGTGGAGATTTTTAATCCTCGTCCCTACCCCATTCCTCGTTTTAGGGAGTTGGGGTCGAAGTCGAGGAATCCCCATTCGGGGATTTGGGTCCCTGCAGGGAAAAATCCTCGTTTTTTATTTTATTATTTTATTATTTTATTATTTTATTATTTTATTGTTTTTATTATTTAAAATTAACTAAATTTATATTGAAATTGTAAATTTTATATAGGAAATTAGTATTATTGTTACATGTAGCTTTTAAATTAAACATTAAATTTTTTTATTATAAATTAATAAAAATTAAATTTATTATATTAGATCTTTAAAATTAAAAAAGAAAAAAAAACTGAAACATACTGTTTCAATAATATATATATATCAATTAAAAAAATCGAAGCGGGGACAGGGATTGGGATCAGGTCAGGGGCGGGGCAGGGATCCCCTCTCCGTCCCCGACCAGGGACCTGATTTAAATCCCCGGTCAAACCGAGGATTCCCCGCTCCAATCGGGTCAGGGACCCGTAGGGAATTTTGCCATCCCTAGTCTATAGTGATGGATAAGGCTAGGTACTTTATCGTGGTTTATCCTGGTGACACTACGAATACAACCTGATTTATAGATATTACAATTGTCGTAAAGTTCTACAAATGATTTGATCCTGATCATTCATGTAAAGACATGTGAGTGAGGGTGTTATATACAAAAAAGTTTATATAAGACTGGACCACAAAATGAATAGTCTCATTATATAACACCGAATAGATACTTATATAACACCGAATAGATACTTACATTTTACCAAGATGACCATAGATGACATGATCTGAATCCTGAGTGTATTGTGCACTTCTTCCTATGAAAGTGATCCTTTGATTTGCATGGGTAAAAGTGGTCAATTCGCCAACTCAATATATCTATCATTTTGGGGATTCGTCTGATTGGGGAGCTGGGAACACAGCTACATATGACGAAATTCACTCCTTCCCTAATGTCGGGGTAAGTAGATAAATTGCTCCTTTAAAGGCTAATTTCGGGGCTTGAACAATGTGGCGCTACATCCTCTTTTGACCCGAGAGGGGTTTGGTCATAGTTGGACTATGAATTATTGTTCATTAAAGGGATCAATGGTATTTAAAAAGTTAGATGTAACTATAGGGGGAAATGATAATTTTGGCCTAACTGTGAAGGGTCACGCACTGTTGACTGGTTATATCCAATAGACATAGAAATATATCTATAGTGCAAAGACTGCAGTTGTCGGTCTTTAGCGGAGTGACCGGAAATTAATGGAAGTTAGGTAATTTAATTAAAGGAGTTTAATTAATTATTAAAGTACTATTGAAGCTTCAATCTATAAGTTCATAAGATCCCCTTTGTAGCTCAACAGGGAATATTGAGAATTCATTTTGGATTAATTAGAATTATTCAAATTAATTGAGGGATTAATTATATATGATATAATTAACATTATGTATTTGATATATTATAATATAAAGTTTTTTTAGATGAATAAATATTTGAATATAATTCAAATATTAATTATATGAATTGGATTCATATAATTAATTTTAATATGAATTTAATTCATATTAAATACTATATGTCAATTGAGAGAATTTTAAACTATAGGTCATATTATATTTGATATAATGTAAACTATAGATTAAAATTAAGCATGCAATTCCCAAAAACCTAATTATACAGGAAAAAAACTACATTGCAAATCTTTTGGGAATTCTAGGAAATTCGTACGAATTGGGAATTGGCACCACCATCTGGAGTCTTCCCTATTCTTGTAGGGAAATTAGAGATGAAAATTGTGAGATTCTTTTTTTTTTTTTTTTTTTTGGGAATTGGGAGGAAGAACGAAGAAAAGACGCAAAGAATTTTCTCATCGATCAAAAATTGATGTTCACTGATTTTTTTTCCTTTTGTTTCAATACAAAGAGAATGAGAAGGAGGGTGAAGTGAGGAGAAGTGGGATTCATCCCACGTCTCTAGTAACTCCCCTACGTGGGGAATTGCATTTTATTTAATTAAAATTAAATAAAACTATTTATTTAATTTAATTTAATAAATAAAAACCAATAACCATTTAAATCATATTTAACTGGTTCCCTCTTACATAACCTATAGTATTAATGCGCATCTAATGTACATTAATTTTAACCTGTAGTTTTGATATAATCAATTTAATTAAATAAAATAATTAATTAATTCTCCAATTAATTGATCATCCAATTAAATATCACATATTTAATTTAAATTTCTCATTTGAATCATATTCAAATATATTTCTCTCATTTAACCTATAGTTTTAATGCACATACAATGCATATTATCAACCTATAGTTTTCAATATGAATGTTATTCATATTAAATTAATATTTGAACTCCTTTCAAATATTTCGTTCTCTCATTTATTAATTTTGAATCATATCCAAAATTAATAATAAAGTCTAAACTTAAACTTTATATTAAAATGTATCAACATATATTAAAATATTCTCAATTCTGAATTTGAACATTTCAAATTCAATTTAATGACAAATTATCTCAATACCTTTTACAAGCTAAGAAGGGAACCTAATGGACTTGCAGATTAGAAGCTCCAACGATATGAGATTAATTGGCTAAACTCATTAACCAAGTTAATCAATATTTGTTAATTGTGGATATACTCTACTAAAGACCAACAACTGCACTCTTCTCACTACAAATATGTTTCTATATCCACGGATATAGACTAATAACAATAAGTTAGTCCTTCGTGAGTATTCGTAACACCAGTTAGGTCAAATTTACCATTTTACCTTTGGGTTATCTCTACATCATTAAATACTAGTGCTCCTCTAATGAACAACCTGTTTATGGTCCAACCATTAAATAGAAACTCTTCTCAGGCCAGTGAGAGGGTAGGGCTCTTTTGTTCAAATCCTAAAGACACCGCTTAAGGAAACACTCATCTATTTACCCTAAAGTCGGGAAGGAGTGAAATCCATCCTGTATGATTATGTTTCCAGCTACCCACTCAGCCTTATCCTCAAAATGGTAGGCATATTGAGTTGGCGAACTGGCCACCCTCACCCATACAAATCAAAAGACAATTCCTCGTGAACAGAAGTTCATAATATACTCAGGAGTAAAACTAAGTTGCAAAATAGAAGCCTAACTAGTCCACAGAGTTACATCTAGTGGTTATTATTTCGCAGTTCGGTCTTGTGGAAACTCATTACCCAAGATACCTCCACTCACGTATCTCATATACGAACATGTTGGATCACTATATTTGTATCAAATACAAAGTGGGTCGTATCCATAGTGTTTCTAGGATAAGGTAAACCTTACCCCTATACTATAGACCATTTAGGTTGTATCTTAAAAATTGATCCCTATATGTCTCTACATATAGTTCAAGACTCATAAGACAGCCTAGGATATTGTTTTATTAGATTTTATGATTAATAAGATAAAATTAAATAAAACATCAATAACACTTATGAGAAAAACATTAATAACTATTTATTAATGACTGTCATTTAATTACATTCACTATCTATGAGTTTTAGGGCATAAAACTCAACACGGGAAAATTTCTGAAGAATACTGTTTTGATTCCAACAGTGGTACCAAAATAGGTTTCGTTTCCCCTATTTATATGCCAGCCTGTATATTCCATCACCTTATTTTGCAATTTGGCAATGTGATGCCAAAGAGATTTAGAGCTACAATGGTGACTTTTAGAGGGGATAGTATCAAGCATCTCTAGTTTGTATTTGGCATCAATAATATTCTTCTATAAGTTGCCATTTTCAGTTAAGTATCTCCAAATCCATTTGCTAAGCAAGGTTTAAGTTCTTTATTTTTATCTTATCTAGCCAAACCGCCCATATCCTTTGGGGTAGTGATGATGTCCCATCTAACCAAGTGAGCTCCCCCTTCAGTTAAAGCTTGTCGAAAGTTAGCCAAAGCTTGTTGTGAAGTCAATTAATCCAATGTTTCTGCCAAGTTATACGAGTCCTTTCCAAATGGCTTTCGATTCTCCATAAAATCTATGCTAGTCAAAATAAAGCAGAAACAAACCCATCTATACTGGTATAAACTCGTCCACGACTTTTAGTAAATCTTTTACAATCCATTTCACTATTTTTTCATGTTTTGATCTGCCTTTTGACAAGGATGAGGTTATAAGAATTTAAAAAATCAACAAATTAAGGAATTTCATGGCAAAAAATAACAAATATGTAAACTAAAAATAACAAACACCCACTGAGAAGTACTGAAGCTAGCTAGATACGAACGTTCCTGTCACACCCCTCCTCGAGCCCGCTTCCTGAGCCCGAGGAAAGGCGTGAGGACTGCAAATACCACTCTTTTATGATACCTACTACTCATCTGAACCTCTTTACTCTCAGTAAACTTTAAGTTAAGGAGATAAACAACAATTGATTGAGTAGGCCCATTTTATTACAACAATGTAACGTTTATACAACTCCAAGACTTAACCACAAAGTTTACAACAACAATTCTTAAACAAAGTGTGACTGTGGTTGTTGCAGACCTTGAACTTAGCAGCACCCTAGAACTCCTTACCTTTCGCTACCTGGGAAGAAAAACATGAAAGAACATAATGAGTCTATTCTCTATCTACACACACGATAGATAGTTAACTGTTACTAATCATAAACGCTTACTCTTATGTGTTCCCTTCTTTCCCTATGTGCACATAGCTCCCTGCTTATGGGCTCAAAAACTAGGCCCGTTGGCCCTCTGATCATCCCATACAAGGTTTCTCCCACTGGCTCAGGAACTAGACCTCTCGGTCTTCTGACCATCCTGTGAGGTTCCATTTGGGGCTCAAGAACTAGGTCTATTGACCCCTTGACCATCCCAATCATATAATCTCATTCACAAGCTAATTTACTCATTCATAACATAAGCATATGTAATTTACTCTGAATGATATGCTGAATACTTAAAGGAAAGTCACCACTCACCTTTGTAAGGTACTACCTTTCTTTCTTAGAAGTTCTCTGATCTTCTCAGACTCCCTTTTGGACCCTAGAATCCATATTTAACTTAAAGCTCAAATTACTTATAGTTTCAAGCCTTATTTCGAGATACTTCCTTCTACAAACATGCTCTAAAATGTTTCAAAAATATTACCTTAAAATCTTAGCTCAAAAGTTCTCGTGGTTTGGCTGGAATCCTCAAATCATCAAGACTAACCCAAGCTTACCCAACAGCTTGACCCTTCTGCATTTTCCTCATTCTTCAACCTGATTCCTTAAAGCTTCTTCTTCTGTAGCCCTACCTTGAAAACTAGACTCTGAGAGATTTTAGGTGGCTTTGAAATCATTCAAAATGCACGAGTATTCTGGGATAACTCCTCGTTCCAAGTTGATGCTACTTTCAGACTTCACTGTCCAACAGCATCTCCTCCTCTTGGAACTTCATGATCAACGCATGGTCTCCTCCAAATCCACCTTCTAACACTCTTTCTTACGTTCTTTGAAGAGGATTTTGCTTGTGATTTGAAGAGACATCTTGTAGTGGTATTTATAGGCCAAAGGAACCAATCCTTCTCATCTCTTAAGGCCTCCAACGCATGACACCTCCTACTTTGGAGTGTTTGTACCATGTTTTGCCACTACCTACTCCCTTGACATTCACCTACTCTTTTTCCACTCACCTGCTTGAGTTGGCTTCCTCATGCATAAGACTTCCTTTGCATGAAACTTTATTCGTCTAGCTCCTACTAACTCAAGTCTAACCACCTCTCGGTATAGCCATTTGTCTGAGTGAGCTCATCAGCCTTGCATAATGCAAGCCTCAGCACCGCTCCATCGTTTAGTCCATCGTGTAGCTCTTGCAAATCATCACTTAGCTCCATCGTCTAATGAATCTCTTGTTGTCGTTTAACATTCAGCCCTCTCGTTGTCTCTCGCTGTAATCGTTTAGTGCCTGCGTCCATCGCATAGCACCAATGCCGGATTGTGTAGCTCAATCATTTAGCGAAAATCTCGCTCTCAACGATCTCGCACATAGCCTATCACATAGCTAATGTGCCCATCGTTTAGCTCCATCATGTTGCGCTGATGCCTTATCGTGTAATGTCGTCGTTTAGCGTCTGCGTCTATTGCGCAACACCCATCAACTAGCGCTTCGTCTATCGTGTAGCGCCATCATCTAGCATTTCAGCTTATCGTCTAGCGTCCACTCATCGCTTAACGCTATCGTTTAGTGCTATCGTCTAACGGTATCGTCAGCTTCTACGCTTATCGTCTAGCACTTATATTGATCGTGTAGTGTTGTCTCTTATCGTGTAGCTCCATCATGTATCACTTCTCATCGTTTAGCGTCGTCTGATGCTACACGATCGTCTAGTGCATCACTCAACGCCCGCACATAGCTATACGATCGTCCGCTCAGCGCCTTACGCTTATTATCTCGCTCACGCAACCTCTACACATGAGTAACTCTTGGCAATGCCTCCTGCTAACGCCTCGGCCACTCATGCGTTCAACCTCACAAGCTCTCGCATGGTTGCCTTTGGCTTCATATTACACTTAGCCTCTTCTCATGCATTCAATGTTTCCTAACACTCAACACATAGTTTCTTTTGACTTTACACTTAGTCAAAATTCTACTAGTTAAGGCTTATCTCAAAGCTACTCAAGGAAAATTTATTCAATACTTAGAAATTTCCTTTTCTTCAACATAGGATTTAACTCATACTTAGTTAATTTCTCTAATTACCTGCTTAAGTAGGGAAATTGAGATTCAGGTTTCACAGTTCCACCGATTCCACCGAGGCTATATAGAGAGATCTTTAATGTTTAATGTTTTAATGGATACGTGCTTGCTTTTAATTAATTTTTGACTTGTTAATTTTATTTGTTATGAGAGATCTTTCTTCTCTTTGAATTTCAAAGAAAATTAAGAAGCCCTAGAAATTCATTTTTGGGATTTTGGGGGAAATTATTACACAAAAGTTTTGAATTTTTTTTTTTTTTTAATCTAATCAAGTGATGGTTTGGATTCGCCTTCTAAGTGAAAAAATGAAGTGATATACAATTTCATTTCACTCGCTTTTTAATTTTTTTATATATATTCATTTCAATATTTTTGTTTAGAAAGATTTAGGGTTTGTTTTGAGATCTCTTATTTCCATTTGAGTTTCACTAAAAAATGAAAGCCCTATAAACTCATTTTAGAGATTTGAGCAAATCATTTGACACAAAAATTTTGAAAATTAATTCTTTGCTCATTTTTTTTAACATAATCAAGGCATGTTTAGATTGACTTTGTATGAAGTAATATGCAATTTCTTCTGACTCTCTTCTTCATTTTCATATCCATTTCAATATATCTTTTTCTTTTTCTTTTTTTTTTTTTTTTTTGGTAGAAAAATCTTGGGTTTGTTTTGAGATCTCTTCTTTCCCTTTGAATTTCACTAGAAATTGAGAAAGCCCTAGAACTTAATTTTTGAGTTTTGGGAAAACTTAGACAGAATTTTTCTTTTTTTAATTAATTCTTTACTATTTCCTAATCTAATTAAGGGCATGTTTGGATTTGCTTGAAAACAATTTTTTTTTTTTCACTTGTACAGTCAATCCTAACAAACCTAGGATAATTAAACTAGGGTTAATGTCTAACTTGGCCTTGAGTAATTGGGTTTTTTTTTAATTTTAATCTTTAATGAATATTTGATTTCAATATCTTAGGCTCTTTTTAAAAAATAGAGGCTAAGCCAGAACACAAACACACAAAGGAGGCTAGCCAGAAATGTCTATAAAAGGGATTTGTTGAGGGTAAACATTGGTATTAAAGTGTGGAGAAAAAAAAAAGATCAGTTTGAAATGGATGAGAAAAAGGGAGAGAGTTGGGAAAAACTGTATTTTACTTCAGAAAATGGTGAATGTTCAAGTTTTCCTATAACCTCTGGTGCAGAAAAGCTTCATGAATTTTCAAGAACTGGGACCCTTCCTCAGGTCAACTTTTTCCAGTATTCATATTCTTTTATATATTTTTTTAATATTCTTTTTCTTAATTTCTTATTGAATTTCTTTGGGAAATCTGTTAAATTTCTTTTGTAAATAAGAACCCTAAAGATATTAACAAAAATTTACAGTACTACTAAAGTAAATTATACTTCAACAAATTCTTGTGTGCATGAATAGCTTTAAATGTTTTGATGGATATGTGCTTGCTTTTAATTAATTTCTGACTTCTTAAGTTTTTTTTTTTATTATTTTTTTTGAGAGAGATCTTTGCTCTCTTTGAGTTTCAAAGAAAATTGAAAAACCCTAGAAATTCATTTTTGGGATTTTGGGGTAAATTATTACACACAAAAAATTTTCACTTTTTTGAACCTGAGAAAAGTGAAAAGTGAAGTGATATACACTTTCGTCTCACTCTCTTCTTAATTTTTTTATATTCATTTTTTTTTTTTTTTTTTTTTTTTTGGGTAGAAAGATTTTGGGTTTGTTTTGAGATCTCTTCCTTCCCTTTGAATTTCACTCGAAATTGAAAGCCCTAGAACTTAATTTTTGAGATTTGGGAAAATAAGACAGAATTTTTTTTAATAAATTAATTCTTTACTATTTCCTAACCTAATTAAGGGATGTTTGGATTTTTTAAGAACACCTTTTTCGTATACTATTTTTTAACCTAATTAAGTATATGTTTGGATTTCCTTGAAAACACTTTTTTTTTACTTGTAAAGTCATTTGTAACAAACCTATAATAATTAAACTATGGTTAACTTCAATATGATTAATTTGGCCTTAAGTAATTGGGCTTTTTTTTTTCTTTTAAGTTTTAATGGATATTTGATTTCAACATCTTAGGCTTTTCTTAAAAAATTATTTCTATCTGTAGAAGAAAAAGGAAAAAAAAAAAGAAAGAACTAACCCTAGAGTGATAAAAGAAAGGCCATCAGAAAAAGAACTATCAAATCTCACACAGACTATTGGAAGTGGCAATTTGAGAGTGAATGTATTCTTTTTTCTTATGAAAAGACCCTATAGTGTAAAATTTTAGTCACTTCCCATGAAAATTGAAAACCCTAAAAATTAATTTTTGAGATTGGGGCAAATTATTAGAGAGAAAGTTTGTAAAAATTAATTCTTCACTCATTTTTAACCTAATTAAGGAGGGCCGGTTAAGATGAAGCACCTAGAAAGTCAATCCAAACATACTTGAAGATAATTAAACTAGGGTCAATTTCAAGATCTTTAACTCAGCCTTAACTAATTGGGGTTTATTAAGGTTGCATTTCTATATTTCAGGCTTTTCTTTTGATTTAAACAAAAAACTATCAAATTTCACGCAGAAAAACTATTGTTATGTTGGAGTTAGGAAGACTACGTGAGAAAGAGAGGAGGATGAAGTTGTCCGATAAATATGTCGGTGGGCCAAACATCCCTTAAAAAATTTGAGAGGATAATTTGTTTTGTTTTTCATGCGTAGGGTGAAAAGACCATTAATGTAGCCTTCAAACTTCCAGCGATTCGTCTCACTCCTCTTCTCGAAGCATTGGAATTAAGAAAGGATACAGAAATTTCAATGAAACCTCCATTTACAAACATCCATAGTATTCTTAGCGGGCGTTCATTAATCCCTCTCCCTCCCACAAATGAAGAACAACAACAAGAATACAATACTCAATCAAGTGAAAGAACAGTCACTTCTGGACCAAGCAGCTCTTCCTTTTCTGACCTTCCCCGTCCTAGTCTCTTTAATGCTGCTCCTGCCCTTTTCCTTCGTATTGGTTCCTGGCAGGTATGAACTAAACACATGTTTGGGAGTGATTTAACAAAGCTTAAAATCACTCTTGATTTTAATAATTCAAAATCGATTTTACTTGTATGAAAATCTTATTTAAAAGTGTAAAATCAAACCATAAACCGATTTTGCATATCTTTATTCACTCAAAATCAGTTTAGAATTTGATTTTAATTTATACTATTAGGTTTCGAGGTATGATGAGGGTGCTAAAGATGTATGAACCTAGTTAAGATATCCGGGTGTACCTCTTGATTGCTCTTTATATCCTCTAGTATCTTGTTCAGAGAAAAGATTGTTTCATAGTGATTTTGAATTTGACAAAAATAATTTTAACTATTTCAAAATCGCTCCCAAACATGTACTAAATAAACAAATAAAAAATTTGTGTTGTATTATTTTCATTTCTCATTTTTCTTCAAGTTGGTTTGATTTTGCAGGCAGTAGCCAAAAATGAAGGTGATTTGATCTTAAGATTTGATTATAGAAACAAGAAGATATCTTGGGAGATTGTGAAGGAAGGGCCTTCCAGGCACAAGATTGAAGTTGATTGGTCTAATATCATAGGAATTCAAGCTGCCATTGAAGATCATAGGCAAGGAATCTTCCAAGTTGAGGTATTGAAATTTAGTTATTGCTTTTTTAAATGGTTGAGAGTTTAGCTGCCATCATACCATACCAGTTGTAATGCACCAACTCCCATTAGAATTTCACAGTTAAACGTGTTTAGACGTGAATATTACTATGTTTGGTGATCACTTAAAAAATTTTCGTGTTGCACCCTTTTTTTTTAAAAAAAAAATATTGAAAGAGTTTTGATGTTTGGAGATAACCCTTTACAAAATGGGAATTTTGTGCTTAATTATGTAGATAATTACACTTTGATGTTTTATCTTTCATGTATGAACTTGATTTTTAGATTTTTTTTTTTTTTTTTTTTTTGAACAACTTGATTTTTAGAATATATGATCAGTTTATTCTTCTTTTGAGGCATATCTTCTTTTCCATACCATTTATTTTTTATTAGTTATTTAAAAAAAAATGTTGAAAGTTTGATGCTTTAAACCCTTTTAAGAAATTTAGATCATATCACTTTCTTTTAGGTTTCTTTTTCATGTACAAATGAGTTGTTCTTTTAATGCATAGAAAAACTTTGTGGCCATTAACTCATGTACAAATATATGTTCATATTCAATATAAATTGTTGTAATTTCCCCCCTTTTGAAGCTGCAAAAACCACCAAGATTTTACAAGGAGATTGAATCCAAATCAGTGAAGCATTTCCAATGGGTTGAAGAATCAGATTTTACTGGAGGTAAAGCTTCTATGAACAGGTAATCATCTCTAAATAGACTCTTGTTATGCACATAATTATTACCTTTAAATATCATATGCCAAATTTTAATTAATATTCATTCAATTGCTAGCTATGTGATGGAATAGAAATTAATTACCAAGTTGGAAATTTTGAAACTTAAAAATAGAAGTGAAATTTTTTTTTCAAATTGAGGTTGGTGGAATCCGGAGATGTATTAGGATATCTCAACTAATTACATCAATTTTCATTTTTGAATCTAGCTTGCATCAGATAGAAGTGAAATTTGATGTACTAAATAACCCAAATGAAAAGTTTTCTTTTGTTTTTCTCGGTTTAAGAACATGTGGGATTGGATTTTCGTACTTCTGATCTCTTGATCCAATTAAGTTCATGTTGGTTAACGTGTTTGTATGCTAATTTGAATTTTTATAATTTTTTTTTTTCAGGAGACACTTTTCAGTGCTTCCACCAGGAGTAATTGGTGTTCATTATAAGAGACTAAAGAAGAACAAGAATATGTTAGAAGTAAGCCAAAAATCATTTCCAACAACAAATTCCCCTTGCTTCCACCAGAATTAGACTCTTATGCTTTTCTCTCTCTCTTTTCATTTTCATTGCTCCCTTTACTTTTCAGAGAGTTTGAGGATGTAAAAGCTGATGTGTGTGCACTCGTGTGTTTTCATTTTAGTGTGTTGTTGAGTAGTGACAATTTTATTCAAGCATTTTTAAACACAGGACAATAAATCACAACTTTTCAAATGAGTTATATATTAAATTTGGTCTCTATAATTTGACGAAAATAAGAATTTAATCTCTATAATTTTAAAAGTTAGAATTTGGTTCTTATATGGATTGATAGAACCTCATGAATAGTTTATATGGTTCGATAAAATCTTTATAAATAATCTCTACAATTGAGACTCAACTTTAACTTTCTTCAAACTATAAAGACCAAATTTCCCATTTCACTATAGGAGAAAATTGAACAGTAATATATATACTCCATCCATGGATGATTTCTTTTATGTATATGAATGACTTCATTCCCAACTTTTATAGTAATTTTATGTCTAATGAGATTCAAGTGCATCAAGATAGGTCGCGAGGGACCTAGGATATAATTTTGAAAATTTATGTTTGGCTTAGAGAAATGATGATTAACCCCATATTTCGCATCGATGACTTGTCTCCATATGGCATCTTCCTCATGGATGTATCTCAAAGTCCATTTAGCGAGAAGAGCACACGATTTTTATCAACCACCCCTTGAATATCAAGGCCTCCAAAAGTGATTAACCATGTGTTAGTGTTGAGCCCCCTTTCCAAAGGAAATTCCTGAATCGATTCTAAAGTTTAGTTCATCCTTTATTGGGATTTTGAAAAAGAGTAGTTAGTAGGTCGGAGATTAGAAAGAGTAGCCTGTAGGAGAGTAAGACGTTCGCCTTAAGAGATGTGTTGGCTCCATGACTGAAGCCTTCTTTCTATTTTCTCAAAGATAGGATTCCAAAAAAATGATCTCTTTTGGCTTGTCAAAATTTAAAGAGGCAAACTAAGATAAGTGCATGACAAAATGACCCATTTTGCAGCCAAATTTTCTTACTATTGATTCAATCAACAACCATACAAACACCAGTCTTCTTTAGAATAATGCAAGGACTCCTATCGGAAAAAAATCTGGAAAAGAACTCTTAACGTCTCTGAAGAGCACCTCAAGAATTGCGTTCTTCCTTTTTTTTTCCTTTTTTTTTTCACACTCATAAAATGATGAAAGTAACTAAATTAGTTAAGTCTTGCACTTTTGCCTCCACAAAAATCTCTTCCTTGGTATTTTATTTAAAACAAGGATTTGTGCCTTCAAACTCCTTCCTTTAGAACTATAATGAAATTTAAATAAGCATAAGCTGATAAAATTATATTTGCCATTTTGGTGGTTAGCTGTTTCCCCATTACATGGTTATAAGAACCACCAAGATTTTACAAAAGAAACTGATCCGAACATTAAATAATATGACATAATGTGAAATGATAAGATTACTTCTGAACAGAATTATTATCAATCGTACCTTTCACATATATACATTTTTTCAAATCAACTTCAATTTCTCAAACTTTTTTTCATACATAATTGTCAACTTCAGCCTCGCATCGAGGTTCAATAAGATCATGGATCAATGAATTCAGTAACCAAAAAACGGAGCCAAGGAATGAACAAATCAAACTCTTATGAGAAAAGAAGGCTGAGTTTGAACAATCATAGATACTTTAATGGCTATGGTTATTACAACAGAGTAACAAAACCCATGGCAGCTTTTACTGTCAAAGAAAGGTCACATGTTTTCGCTAACTTGAGTTCAGATGATGAAACGGATCATTTCGATGTGATAGCCATAGACCCTCCAGCTTTAAATGGTTAATCTTGAATCATCTTCCATCAAAAAGATGCAAATGCAAATACAATTTATTCTCTTTTGTGGATCTCTTGGATCTCATCTGCTTCACAAACAATATAAGAGTTATTCATTATTGGGTGGTGTGATGAACTGGTTGAATGAATGGATTCAGAGGACTTTCAAATCTGTTGAGAAAAAAAAATAGAGCAAAAGCAGCTTGTTTTCCACTTATGGTGGAACCAGAAATTTTGAAGAGTGGGCAAATTTTAATTTAAAGAGAACTAGAGTCACCTACGCCACTTTGTTCTTCCCCCTGTTTGTACTTAAATACATTATGCTCTAAATATCTAGTTTGGCAAAATTGATCGGTCACTAAATTACCATAGATCGTAGTACAACTTTACGGTTCATCTCCATCTTTGTCCAGGGATGTCGACAAATAGTTCAAAATAAAGCTGTCGAGGAGATCACCCTCAAGAACCGAATCAGGATCTGAAACCTCGTAATTGGTACGAAGATCTTTTACCATTTGATAAGGCTGCAAAAATCAAGCAATTGGTAGTGTTACTAGTTAGTGATGACTGAATCACAAACAACACACAAGAGGTGAATTGGAAGTACACCATGTTTTAAAACAACTCACATGGAGCACATAACTACGGATTTGGTTTCCCCAAGTTATATCAGATAGACTCTGTGTGTGCTGTGCATTTAACTGAGCTTGTCGTGCCATCTCAAGCTGATTCAATCGAGACTGAAGTACCGCCATTGCTGAGGCCTTGTTATGATGTTGTGATCTGGGTTATTTCCCATTTCAATAAGCAATGGTCCAACAGCGGTTTTATTCATCATATGAACCATTTTAAACTTCCTTACCTTTCATTTTGACAAGTGGCTGTAATCCCCGTAGGTATATGGACTATCCTCACGGCACTATCGGTGGTGTTAACACTCTGACCACCAGCTCCTCCAGACCGGAAACGCTCAATTCGAAGATCCGATTCATTAATTTGAACATGAGATGAAGCATCACCAGTTATTGGAATGACAGCTACAGCAGCAAACGAAGTATGTCGCCGCTTGTTACTATCAAAAGGGGAGATGCGAACCAATCTGTGTACACCCACTTCCGCTTTAGCATATCCAAAAGCGTATTCACCATCTAATTTTATTGTTGCTCGCTGGAATAACAGAATAATGTCAGAACTGGCACTTTATCACTCGAGCCAGAGCTTGAATAGAGTAGATATGGCGTACAATAGGGTTAAAAGACATACAAATTTTCAACTGTTAAAAAAATTATATTAGCTAGCAGTAACATGCGCATGTAGATTTGAGCTCATATTAACTTTTGTGAGATATCACAATGAAGAAATAGACAATTGAAGTTAGCAGAGATTTCACCTTGATTCCTGCAATCTCACCCGGCATTTCTTCCATAACAGTAACCTTGAAACCACGTCTTTGAGCCCACATTTTGTACATCTGCATGACCATCGCTGCCCAGTCCATGCTCTCAGTTCCGCCAGCTCCAGCTTGAACCTGTTTGATCAACAAATATTCAAAAGTTGCTGGCTGTATCTCTATATTATTCACTGTTAACATTTCTCAAACCTTGAATTCGGCAACAAAGTAGCACTACATACGAGAAAATTCACACAAGAAACAAAGATTAGCAGCACAAAATTAAGCACACCTCAATATAACAAGAGCAAGAATCGTTCTCCCCAGATAACAAAGCTTCAAGCTCTTTTTCTTTTGAATTTCTTCTCATCGTAAGTAGAGCATTTATTGACTCCTGCAAAAGGCCATGCATAATACAGGATTATAACACAAGAAAAAGATCTATCTACTCCCTAGAAAATTTGTTCTAATTTCTAAAGAAAATTAGCATTTATCTCATTGAGATGAGATGACAGCCTCAGACTTGCACAAGGTAATTGTTGATGGGAAAGAGTTATACAAAGAAATAAAAACAACAATGATTAGAAGACTATTGAAGGTTACACTTTAAGGCTAAGCTCTAATTTTTGGCTTCTAGGCATATGCCTTATTTGAACCATAGGACGCTTATGCCTTTATAAATACACATTGTGGCTTACACCTCGTGTAACGATTTCTAGATTAGTATCATTTCCAGGGCACTCTTATTTACTCTGTTCTTGATTATGGAATGACATGAACAAGATAATTCACCTCGCATACTGAGAGGAAGGGATGTACAAAACTGAACACATTTACAAACAACAAAAACAAAAAAGAAAGAATACATGCCTAGAAGATGAATTTAGAGCCCACCAATTCCAACTCTGTATCATTTTCTTCTCTGGCAAGCTTTATCATATCGATATGCTCAAGCAATTCTCTCTCAAATGCCTTTATCTCTTTTATCTTACTCATAATAGAACCGTGCTCCCGACTTATCTTCCCTGCATGTGCAGGATCATCCCAAAGATCAGCCTTATTCAACTCCACCGATAAGAACTCCAATCTCATCATCAGTTTCTTCCACTGCCATCGCCAAACAAATACTCACAGCCAATACAAGAACGATAATCGAAACTTCAAGGGTTTTGATAACACAACTGATTTACATCAAACTAAAAGTTGAATAAAAAAGCTGTAAAGGAGAAATTAATTGAAAAATTATGATATGGGAAACCATGTTTAAAACCTGTAAACGCTTCTTGATCAAATGAATGGACTGAGCAATTGCAGCAGCGTGGCTCCTCCAATCGCTCTCGCTCTCGTCCAAAATCGTCCATCGATTTCCAAGGATTCCTTCGACTGTAAGCCCATCAGACGTTGAGGGCTCAACCGCAACCAGTGTAGAAAACAATCGCAAAGTGCTAAAGGGGAACCCAGAAATCCTGTTAAAATCAGATAACCCACGATTCCAAAGGACACAACTTTGAGCCGTAGCTGATGAACATTGAAGTTCTGGGATAAACCGGCGTCTGGAGATCAATGCGTTTGTGAAGATGCTGAAGATTCGATTGCATACTCGTTTTTTGAAGGTGAAAATGGACATTTTCGATTTCAACTGAATGAGAAATTTAAACGAAGCAAATGCTGTTGTTCATGGGTTTAGGGTTTTGGTAATGTCCGATCGAAGCCGGCTTCAATTGATTTTCTTTATATAATTGGATTGATAGAAATACATGTAAAACATTTGAAAACACCAGCGGGTATGTAGCTTAGATGTTAAAGCGCTTGCATGACATGCGAAAGGTACGGGGATCGATACCCTGTATCTCCATTTATTCTTATTTTATTTTAATATAATCTTCTTTATCATTTTATGATAAGAGACTTAAATCATTCTAAATTTTAATATTTTATTTTAATTTAATTTATCCTTTTATCACCATTTTTTGATAGAAGACTTAAATCATTACCGATTTTAAATTAAAGGAATTAAATCATATTTTTATTTTACTTTAATTTGATCATTAAATGTTTTATAATTTTATCACCATTTTACGGGGTTAATATTGTGTTTAAAGACTATAAACTCTTATAATGATTTTAATATTTGTTTTATTTTATGTTATGTATTTAATTATAGGGACAATTACAAATATAGCAATCAGTATCAATTAGCAAATATAACACAATGCAAATGAATTGGTAGACATAGCAAAATTTAGATTCAATTCGCAGAGTCTATCGATGATATATCATATAGTTGGAAGGAGTCTATCAAGCTAGAGTTTATCGCTGATAGATTTTGTTATATTTGCAATATCTTTAAAATGGTTGTTATCACTTAATTATTATCTCTAAAAATGTTACTCATTGAAATTACTCTTAACTTTTATATTATGTATAATAGAGTTTATTTCAACTAAAAACAAGAAATAGTTATAAATCAAACACATTTCTGCTTTTCTTTTTAAGAAAATATGAAATAGAAATAGTTATCAAACATGTTTCCATTTTTAGTTCTACAACAAAATTAAGAACGAAAAATGGAAAATGAAAATGTCATCAGATGGACGTTTAAATATGTTATTAAACACTAATTTGATAACCATTGTTTAAGCATTTTTTTTTAACAAATGAACTATTTGTGAAGTACTTCTAATTCATTCAATGTTTAAAATGAACACAACCGAAAAAAAAAAAAAAAAATTTAATATTCAAAGTTGTTGGCCTAATTAAACTCTCAAACAAAAACTACTGCCTCGCTTTTCTACCCTCACATCACTAAAATCTCTACAATTTTCTTCACCATTTTCCACCTAACTTCCAACTGCCATTCCCATCATCTCATTCATATTCACATAAATATGGCATCACCTTTCTTCTTAATTTTCTCAGTCCAATGGCTTCCTCAATTAGCTTCCTCTCCCTCGTTCTCGCTCTCGCTGTCTCGCTCCCCTGCCCCTTAGGTCGTCTCCATGCCGTTCGGAACTCAATCCCGATACGGTTCCCCCTTTTTCGTTTTATTCGAGTTTGATATTGGTTTTTTATTCAAAGAAGATGGTTAAGTAATTATATGATCTATTTGTGTTGTGTTTTGTATTGTGACAGTTTGTAGTGAGGAGATTCAAGGACAAATGGTGGTTGAAGCCTTCAAATGTTTTGACAATAAGTTTGTGTGTTTTTCTTATCTCTCTTTTATTTTATTTTTTTAATTTTCACATTGATTTTTTTTTTTTTTAATGATTTTTACAAGCTTCTATGTTTTATAGATATACAATGGGTGTGAAAGTGCTTATAGATTGAACCCAAGTGGGAGTTTCAATGTCCCTCCTGAGGCTACTAACCTATTTTGCAATGGACCATGTTTGGTCGAAACACAACTTGTGCTCAACTGCCTTGACGATATTTTTCAAAACTTCTTCTTCTTCAACAAAGCCACGACGCAAAGCTTTCGAAATGCCCTCCATGTCGGCTGCAGCTTCTCGAGCCAGAGAGGTAGGCCTCTGCCCACTGCTAGCTAGCTTGTGTTGGTTTTCACTTTATTTGGTATATGCATTTTCATGCTTTAAACACATTAAGAAAGCATCTCATTAATTGAGGAAAAAAAAATCAAACTAAGTTTTAACCCTATGAACTAATTACATATGAAAAAAAAAAGTTACTTCGGGCGACCAATCCTAAAAATAACTTAACTAATTAAGATTTTTATTCTCCGCAAAAATGTTAAAAGTTCAAATCACCTACCATCCATATAGTAGTATACCTAAAAAGGAAAAAGGAGAATTGACATGAATATTTAATTGAGAAAATAAATCTACTAATAATTTAAATAGGTATAGAGTTGAAAAATCAACTAACACTACAACAAAATTAAGATTTCATGACATTTAAAAAATTGTCATAATTAAAATTCGTGACTGTATTTTCAATCAATGACATTTTTGAAAAAAATGTCATAATTGACTTTTAATGACAATAAATAATTGTTCCACGATAAACAATTACGGACAATTATAAAACCGTCACAATTGACTTATTATTATAGTGTTATGGATATTAATGACAGTTTAAAAAAATAATTATAGACAAGTAAAATTATGTATGACAGACCACAATTAATATATGATATACAAATACAAAGATATGGAAGTTGCATTATCTCATGACTAGAGTTGTACTAGGAAACTAGAGTGCAACTAAAGTGTATTATTAATTATAATTCATTTTCTTTTATATATATAATATATACACACACTTTAGAATGGAATTTTTTTTTTTAACATCCATCTTAATTATTTTCCATTGTTGTTTAATGCTTCAGGGAACTTCAATCAAGGATTGTTCATGCAAGGTGAAATTAGTAAAGCTCACATCCTCCAAAAATGGTTCATCTATTGTATTATTTTTCTTGTTGGGTGTTGTATTTTTATCTTATAAACATCAACCAAACATTTCTGGTTCTCTTAGCTTCAAGAAAATTTACTATATTTCATTTCAATATAAGAAATAATAAACAATATCTTGATGCCAAAAGACATAGAAAGAACACAGATAAACTAAAGTAAGACTAAAAAACTATAATTCAAAAATAATCGAGAACAAAAAACCTAATTACATATATAGTAACAACAAAAAATGAAGAAAATAACCATTTATAATCTATAATCTATTAAAAATTGAAGCACCGTCCAACACTGTTGTTTGGCATATATTTTTCGATCATTGTCATAGTTGAATTTGCTTCGGCCTTTGGAGCCTTAACAGTCACAAATGAATCAGAAAATTGTAATCTTTGAGATTTTCGATGTACTCCTTTCTCTTTGAAAATTTAGACTTCACTCTTTCTTCTTTCTTCAAAGGCAAAGAATGGCAGCCAAAGCCATTTCTCTCCATTTTCTTTTTTTGTGTTTGCTTGTAATATTTCCATATAGAGATTTTTTTTTTCTTTTTATACAGATGCAAATGATGATTCTTCATGTAAAATGATCAATGGCCACTTTTAGTATATTAGAGAAGATAGTCAGCTCGACTCCCTCGAGGAAAGGGTTAAAAAGGTTTGACGGAAAGGGAAAGGGTAGGGTTTGGAAAATGGGATTCTAGTGAAAGCGCTAGAAAAAGGAAATCAAGGATTGTTTATCATCAAGTATCTAGTTGCAGGGGAGGTAAATAAGTAGCTCGATTCGAAGAGGGAGGGTGAACATACTTTTTTTTTAAAGCATTGAGTTGGGCCAAGAAAGAGTTTTAAATGAATTTGGTGTACATGCTAGGAGTAGAGATTTCAAAAGCGTGATGGAAATTTAGCAACAAATTTTTGTTGAGTCAGAAGAGGGTGCAAGAAATAGAAAATGAAGTGCTAGGGAAATAATTTTTCTCCTTTGAAACTCGTACTTATAGAAAGATGAAAGGATGACAACTTTATGGAAGACTTTTTTCCATTCATGGAACATCCGGAATTTCCAAATCTATCTTTCACGCTCAAGAGAGAACCTAAAGATAGACTTCTTCATGGTTTGGTTTGATTTTCAATGTTAATCAAAATTTGTGAAGTAATTAATGATTCATAATAATCTATGAAGTAATTAATGATTCATTTATTAAGGAGAATTTCACGAGTCCAAAAGGTTTTTCTTTTTTGTACCTACAAGAGAAGTTTTGTAAACATGAAGAGATGTTTATTTAACCCGCGGGATCGGAGAATCTCCAATTAGACGGGAAACGGGAGAGGGAGTGGGAAAGAATTTTTTTCCCATTAACTAAATGGGGACGGGGAAGGAGATATACTAAACTGACACACATATAACATATATATAATAACACATACCCATAATACATATAATACCACATTATATATATATATATATATATATATAAAATAAATTCACATTCAGTGAGTTTATTAAAACTCAAAAGAATGTGAACTCACATTCTGTGAATAGGCTATATATATATTTTACAGAATTCATAACAGTAACCATTACTTATTCTTTACTTTTCATCTCAACTTTTTCTTACTTAAAAGAATGTATTGGAAATGACCTATTTGACTAGAAAATTTTCATTAAGATTGAGCAAAAATAATTTAAAAGTTGTTAAAAGATTAAAAATTAAATAAATGGAAAATTTTTTCCTACAGATCCCCACGAATTTCCCATTGGTAAATCCTCGCTCTAATCTTCATGGAGAGTTTTGCAGGGATGAGGATTGAAATAGGAGATGGAGATGGGGATGGAGAAGGCTTCCCCATCCTGTGAACATCTATATGCATATCTACACTACAAATTAGGTTGGAAAATAAAACTTGTTTTTCTTTTATTTTTAAAACTTCTAGGTTTCAAGTCGTGCCTATAGCTCATTGAAATTCTAGAAATTTTTAGGAAAAAAATGAAAAATTAACAAAGGATTTAAATATTTTGGATTTTACCTTTTGAACAATCTATTATTAATATATAATTAAATTAAAATGAGTAGGTCTTTAAAAATGATCAAGGGTACTCTTTTAAAATAGGTGAAAAAAGGTCAATGCTACCCCTTCCAAAAATGACCAAATAGTTACAAGACCAAAAAATTTCTTAAATGTCTTTTATACTAAAAACATGGGTTTAATTCCATCAAACTTGAACATCTCCAACATGAAATCCCCCAATGATTTCCTAACTTAGTTTTTTTCCACGTGTATTCAATAATTTTTTTTTTGTTGTTTGTTTGTTTTTCTTTTCTTTTCCTTTTTTTTTTTTTTTTTTTTTTTTTGCTATAGGTATTTTTTTTTAAAGATAATTATTTTTAAATCTTATGGATTTTATCGTTTAAACCATCTTTGATTAAAATAGGAAGAAATTAAAATGGGGAGAGATTTTTGAAATGGCAAATGACCCTTACAAAATCGACAAATATAGGCTAATTTTACTTCTTCCAAAAATGACCAAACAGTTGCCCCACCAAGAAACTTATGAAACGTGTTTTTACTGAAAACATGGTTCAATTTCATCAAACTTAAAGATTTCCATAGTGAAATTGATACAATTTTGGGATAGTTGCAGAAGTATCGAAAATATTTTTTAAAATTAGGCGTGTGAACTCACGTTTATGAATTTTACAAAAATGAAAGGGCTAACGAGAAGAATAGAGGATTTTAACTTTTCATTTGTAGAAATAGCAAATCATCATTTCATTCAAAAAATGACAAAAAAAATAAAAATAAAAAATAAACGAATTTATAAAAAGTCTAAACTACCTCAGCCATATAAATAAAATTGCAATTGACTTATTAAGAAATATTTATAATTACATTGTAATTAAAACTAACATCTAGAGACTATCGGTTGGCTAAACTTTAATCACTACACCAACCTCTTCTCCAACCAAGTTGCTGCCATTTTTCTTTTCGAAATCGGCTTCTCCGCCAACAATGGTGCGGTTGTGAATAGAAACATTGTCTCTGAATCTATCATCATAACCATAATTTTCTCCACTCTACTCAAAATTCTGAAAATCCATATGGGGGCATTTTATGGTTAAAGAAAATTTAATTACACTATAATTCGGGAGAAGGTTTTGTAGTCGTCAAAAATCTTTTGAAAGTTTTTGGTGTACAAATATAGTATAATTAGTTTCCAAACTAGCACCAACAAATACTAAACTTAAAAATAAATACATTGCAATTGAAAATCACTCAACCGAACCATCTACATCGCGGTTGAACTTACCCAAAATTCTGTAACAATACTTTTTCTTTGTTCTAGACCAAAATATTAGTTTAGAAAGTAATCGTTAGACTAATAAAAACATTATCTAAATAATTGCATTCATGAAGAAAGAAATTAATTTAGATTAGAGTGTGAAAATCCCAATAAAAAAATCGTCAATTGAAATTACTAACCAATTATGATATGGTATTGATGTCAATCATGGAGATCTGATGAATAGAAGAGAAACAAATAATATTCAGGATGGTACATCCTTCCTTGATCGAATCAGTCAAAGTGGGACGCCCAAGGCAAACAGGTTACTGTCTATATGTTTGGCCTATCTTTTCACAATGACTCGATAGGAATCACTTTGGAAAGAAGAGACTCTGTGACTTGAACTATTGGTCGTGGTCGATTAAGTTGAGTCTTTCATTGTCTTCTATGATTCTAATCACATTAGGATTTCACATCTTTGTCTTTCACGTTTCTAATCACATTAAGATTTTTGCAGCCATCCTGATACATTGTTAATCGAGAAATAATACATTCAGAAGTTGGAAAAACCTTAGATTGGATTAGATCGACAAGATGTTTAAGAGATGTGTTTGAAGCAATAGAAACTTCTATAAATCAAAAGTCATGATAATAGTTATTTTCATCTCACCTACCATTGAACAAAACTCTTAATCATTTAATAGTCCTAAGAAAAAAACATAAATAGGATGAAGAAGGCTAAGGCTATGTGTTGTATTCTAATATTTTATGTTTGAAACAAAATGATAATAAATATAATGTTCAAAAGCTGATTAAGTTTAATAGAAAGTATAATAAAAATAATAAATTTCAGTTGGGATGATTAATATAATATGATAATTTAAATTTCAAACGAAGATTTTAAAATTAGTTGTAGAAGATTTGAAAATTCAAAATAAGTATTAAATTTGATACATAAATTCATAACATCCGCTAAAATCGCGAGATTTAAGGATGATTATCCGCTTGAAATAATCAAGTTATTTGGCATTGAAAGTCGCTGGAATATATAGTTTAATTAATTACACTTCAATTAAAAGAGCATTTTAGGATTTCGACAATTTCGTCTTTTATTTTTTCAAATGATAGTGAAATTACTATTATTTCAAAATGGAAAGATATTTAAGTCCAATCCAATTTCAGTAATGGATGCAAAAGAAAAGGTGAAAAATTCCTCCCACGAATTTAATTCACTTTATGCTTCACCCCTATATATATTCTTTATCTTCACGAACTCTTAGGGTTTACTGCGCCCTTCATCTTTATTTTCAACTTCTTTCTTGAATTTCTCTATCTCTACATTTCAGTTTTATTAATTTAACTGGTTTCACGCTTCACTTCCGTTAACTCCAGATTTCCTCCATCGATATTGAACGACTGATTTCTTTCTTCCTCAACGCCCAACATTCCAGTTTTAACTCATTGAAGTTAAGATACTACGTCAACCAAACGGAACATTTAGTCTCCCGTTCTCTTCCATTTTCTTATTCTATGTAAATAACATTGCTTTACAGGTTTTTTTTTTCTTTTGGTGTAAATAATATTTCTTTAAATTCTGAATCTTGTTAGTTTTCTATAAGTAAATGAGGTACTACTTAGAGACAACTATCCTTGTAAGTGTTGTTGCTCGAGCTTACTTTGATGAAAATATGGAGTTTGTTTTCATCGTTATTCTGAGATTTCTTGTTAATAAGTTTCAAGGCTACATTTTGTCTGTTGTTTTCACAATTTTCTTTTTTCTATTTTTGCTTTTATCTTCTCCTTTTTGCTCGCACAGTCTTTTTTTTTTTTTTTTTTTTTTCTTTTAGTCAGAGGATTTGAACTATAGTTGTCTTGAGCACTAATACATTTATCACCTAATTATCATTGGATTACCTTTTAATTTTTTATTATGACATGGTTAGGAATTTATGATATTCTCTTTTATTGTCATTTGCCTATCTTCTATTTTTCTCACATAATTAGTAATTTTCAATATTGTCTTCAAATTATTTTCTATTTTTTTGTCACATAGTTATTAGTTTGTGATTGTTATCTAATTACCTCTTGATTGTTATATGAACCTTCTATTTTTTCTTAATTAGTTTCTAAATGACATCTAATTAGCTTCTAACTTTTTATCACCTAACTAGTAATTTTTTATATTATCATTTGATTGTCACTTAATTACCTTTTGATTTTCATCTATTACTTTTTGTTTCTTATCACATAGTTAGTAATTTTTTGATATTGTCATCTGATTACTTCTATTTTTTGTCACATAGTTAGTATATTGGCATTTGACTACCGTTCATTTTGTATCATTATTTAATTTTTACTTCCAATCGTATGATTGTTATCTGATTACTATCTTAAACTTATTTCTAATTCATTATCTATTTTTTTTAGATCGTTAAGAATAGAATTTAAGCAAAGAAATCTTTACAAGATAGGTTTATGGTGGGAAATGAACAACCAAAAAGAAAATTGAAACTCACGCCTAAGACTTTGATTTGGAAATGCCAGAAAAACACAAAATCTTTAAAGGCATGCAAGACATTTATTAAAGCACCTAGTTTTCACTTTAAGATTTTACAACTAAAATAGGATGTTTTTCTTTTGGAAGATTTTTAGATTTTGATGTTAGACTTTATGTTTTTTTTATTGATAACATACTACACAATGTTGTATATAATTATTATCTTATACTTTATATTAAACTTTCGTATTATCACCGATAATTAAAAGTTATTACCAAAATTTTGTATATTGCATATCTATCATTGTTACATCAATTGAATAGTAATCACATGACAATCAAATAAAAATCACCAAGTACTTAAATTTTAATGAAAATCACATGGCATGATAGAAATCATATAACAATCAAATATCAATCAGATAGCAATCACATAACAATCGCATGTTAACATCTAATGAACACCACACGACAATCAAATAGCAATCAGATATTTATCATACAATCATATTTGATTCTTTCTCCTTAGATAATTCACTCCTGCTTATATTTCCCAATTTGATGGCCTCCTGATTACCATATGATAACTTCTACTATTGTCAATTAGTTTATAAATTGAGAGAAGAGAAAGTTTAAAATAATAATAATAATAATAATAATAATAATAATAATAATAAAAATAATAACAATAACAACAACAATAGTGATTTAAGATTCAGTTTGAGCCAAGAAGAAACTGCGTCACAAGGAATATCTTCTTGTCACTTGATTGTCATAGTTAGTCATGTCTTATATTTTCAGCTAATTGCCTCCTGATTGTTATCCATTATTACTATCTTAAACTTACTGCTAAAACAATCCACTAATACACAAAAACTACTAAGACAATACATCATTGTACTCACATGAAAACAAATAACAAAGATACCTTTGATGTCCACAATATGCTTGCTCAAAAACGTGCAAATCTACATGTTCTTATATTATGACCAACATGTTTACAATGGCTACACTTTGTACGCTTTGCCAATTCAACAATTTAAGGAATTATTTACTTCTAAGGTCTTTTTGCTTGAGGTTTTATGTTAAGAGGTAATATAGTATCCTTCACCTCTACAATACTTTTACAAGATAAATTAAATAGGAATCAGATAGCAATCACATTGATATAACTCACGTTTATATATAAGTATATAATATTAAAGATGGTAATCTAATAGAAATTAGATATCAATCAAATAGCAATAAGATAATAAGTGACACTATGTGAAGTAAGAAAATAGAAAAAAGAGAGTAGGATGATCCTTTAGAAATAATATTCCTTTGGGAAAAAGTTTAATGTAAAGATTTAAAGAAAGAAGAATGAATTAGAAGGTAAATTTCTGACAGCGCCAACAATTAAACTCTCCCTCGTTTAAAGAGTGTGTACTATATGACTTAATCTAAAACTCAAATCTTAAACACTTTCATATTAGTAAAAAAACAAATTGATTTGATTGAGGGGGCCCACTTGTTTTGTGAATTTTTGGAATGGATAATGGAGGATTGAAATTGTTGAGGCTGAAGATGACTAATTGAGGGCTAATTTTTTAATTTCAAAATAAAATTCACCAACCTTCAAGATCACTACTTTTGGATTTTATCTCTTCAACAATCTCTGATCAAATTAATATGACAAGGAAACTACCATTTCAAAACCGACCAAAAAAATACTAAATCTACCTCAAAAAAATATCAAAATTTGTTTGAAACGCGTTTTTATTATTATTTTTTAAAAAAAAAAAAAAACTAAATTATCATTTTACTCCCAGTAATTAATAATTTATCTCAATTTCATCTTCATGATTTTAAAACACAAAAAGCTTTAAAAGTGCAAAATTCTACATTGCATCCCTATAACATTTTAAACATCATTCAAATTGATTCTTTCATTAGTAATAGAAAATCCAACCATAGACCTAAAGGAAAGAAATAAATGTCAATAATTATCATTACGGCTATTTAGGTTGATTCAAAGTTGACAGTTATCTTCTTTTTGCGTAACACTTGAGATATCAACCCATAATCTCAATACCACATAAAATAATCACAAAAATTTAACTAAACAACAAAGTTTAAATTGAAACTTATATGATCATACAAACTGAAATGACTATCAAGTCCTAGCAAAATGAAAGTTTTGTTTTGCTTAGTGTGCACTTTTACAAAAAAAAAAACGTGTAAAAGTGCAAAATTTTAGATTGGATCCCTATAATCTTTTGATCAAATAAAATATCATTGAAATTGGCTCTTTTTTAGTACAATAATTATATGATAAGAGAATAGAACCTCCGACCTCAAGAGAGTATGTACATGTCAACAATTACCACTAAACCAACTTCATTTTCGCCATATATGTTGATTCAAAGTCGACAACTATTTCCTTTTTACATAACACCCTTACTTTAGATATCAAACCATCATCTCAACACCACATAAATTAATCACTTAAGATTTAACTAAACAACAAAGATTAAATTGAAACTTGTAAGATCATAGAAACTAAATTGAGATCCTTTCCAAACTATAATGACTATCAAGTCCTAAGAGAGTGAAAAATGTGCATTGCTTAGTGTGTATGAACTTTTTGGCCCAGTTCATGAGAGAGAAGTTGGGTTAGAAAAAATGAAATGATGCAGAAAGGACTTTTGGGGACTAAAGAGGTAGGTGGCATATTCAGAGAGTACATATTAACAATAAAAAGAGTGGGACCTCTTCATTTCAATTTTCAGTAACCCTTAGATTTTGACCAATCAACATCAATGACCCAATCAATTCATGCCTCTTTTTTCTTCTCTCTTGCATCAACAGGCAAACCCCAATAATGGACCTAGGACCACTGATGTGATCTTCCTACTGTTTTAACTCTCAAATTTGCTTCCTTTTTTCCCCACTCTCATTAAAACACCACCACCTTCAATCAACTACCTCTAGCTAACAATGTATTACACAAAATTCCAATCATCATAGCTTTAGCCTATTCATAAATAAAAGTCATTAGATTTGCTAAAGGACTAAGAGCCGATAGATTGAATTCATGATGGTCATTTACCTAGAATTTAGTATCTTACGAATTTTATTAACACTCAAATATTATAAGATCAGACAGATTGTCTTGTTAGATTAGTCGAAGTTTACACAAACCGACTCAAACACTCACAAATATCAAATATATATATATATTACACAAACGTTTAAGTATATGAAACCTGTACAAGGTCTATCGTCTAAAGGATGAGTGTAAGCCTAAATTTATGTAGTATCACACACTCACTTTTACGACTTCGAACTATACAAACCAAACTCGCCTGTCATACTCTTCGTAGGCTCTTCAATTAACTTTTTTGCATCAAGAGAGGGAAAAGCATATAGGGGCAAAAAAGGTTCATTTGTTGTTGAGGAACACAAACTAAGTGGATAAAGGCAATGTGATTTTTGAGCTAGTTAAAATAGATTTTGAATAATTATTTTGATTCTATCATAGAACAGTAAAATGTTTGTTATCTAAAATAAGTGGCTACCAAGATTCAGTTGATTGACTTCAATAATATTTTGTAGTCACATGTAAGACCAATTCACATGAATTTCCAAATATGGAGAAGTATTAGCAAATAATGATTTGGGCATCACATGAAGAAGACTGACAGGAAAAAGATGGAACCTAAAGAGAAGCTGCCAATTCAATAATAGCCAAAAGAAGTAGACAAATTGTGTGGGTTTGGTACCACAAAAAAGCATATATATAATTTGACTAGTGTCATTATCTGAAACTGCTTTATACATCAATGTCCAGAAAGAGAGACAAATAATAATTTTTTTTTCAAAAAAAAAAAAAAAAAGAAGAAGAAGAAGAAGAAAGAAAGAAAGAAAATCCCCATATAATTTGACTAGTGTCATTATCTGAAACTGCTTCATACTTTGTAGTGTTATGAATAGAACATTTAGAACAAAAATGTAGTGAGATCATGTCTTGATAATAGTTTTTTCCTTTACATCTGTTTTAGTTCATTCCTAGGCTTACATTTTATGTTGAAAACTTTTGTAAATGTTATTTTAGTTTTTCAACTTTGCACTAAAGAATAAAAATCATCATAGCCATTTTTGTTAATTTTGTAATAAATTTTTTTTATAGAAAACTTAGGGCCTAGGGCCACATTTATTTTTTCTACCAAATCAATTGATTCTCACATAGACAAGTGTTTGAATGTGCAACAGTTAGATATTGAGTTGCTAAATAAATTTAAATCTTTGGTACATGATTGAATTGAATTAACAGCAAAGACAAAACTAAGCTTTTATACAAAATTTAGAAACTAAAACCAAACATTTGAAACCTTAGGAATCTAAATGATTATTTATATAAAGTTAACTACAGAAAGTCTTAATCAATCTTGACCTTGACAGCTACCCAAATAACACTATTCTTAAAACAAGTTTTAAAGACAAAGGTAGAAAGTTGATTGTTAGAACAGCTGCCAACCAAAATGGTCACTACAATCAACTTTTGTTTTTCATTCACATAATCCAAAGTGTTCATAATCATCATAAACATGGACCTAATATTTGATGCACAAAAGAAAAGTTTGTCCCAATGCAAAATTGGGTCATTTGGCCATGTGGCTTAGCTTAGCTCAAAATGCATGCTATTTCATGAACACAAAATCGCTAATCTATGTCACATCAGCTTAAAATCTCAATGCAGTTAATTCAACATCAACCCTTACTCTAGTTGAATGAATCACACCCAAAAGAGAAAGAGAATCAAACAGATTCAGTGAGAACTAATTCATATTTCATAAGGATAAATTTACAGAGCCACCATATTGGGGCAAAAATGGGGTCATTAGGAAGAACCCCATCACTGAGAGCAGCCTTTTCTTTCACACTAAAATGGAGAAGAAGACATTATTTTATAGGAGAACCTAAACCAGAGGGGAGAAACCAAACCAGTCATCAAGAATCTATATATCTGAGAAGGGATTTTACCTGGAAGAGACAGAATTCAAGGCTTTGGCAAATCCGTTCACAGCTCCATATCCCTTTGAGCTGAATCCCAAGCAACCAAGCAATCCTTGCCTGTAAGGCAAATAAGTCTTCTTCTTCATCTCCTCTGAGTAAGCTCTGTTAGCTGTGTAATGACGTTCATGCGGCGATGGCGGAACTCTCCTCTTTCCAACTCCATTTGCAGGCTTCCCAGACCCATTTTTCTTTGCCCCAACTGTTCCTTTTGCCTTCTTCCCTTCTAAAGATCGACCCACCAATGGATTGATGAACTTTTGCTTGGAAATGCTCTGGTTTGTTCCTCCTGATTTCTTCTCTTTAACTGGAGCAAATGAGATGTTGGACCAGAAATTATTGTTGCTTCTTCCTTCACTTTTACTTCTATACAGAAAATCCTTCAGAAAAACCCATCTCTTCGAGCTCCTTCCTGCTGAAGACGATCTCGATGATGAAGCCGAAATCGAAGGAGTACTAGCCTCGGAATTGGATGCAACTTCTTCAACCTTCTCCATTACTTCACTTTCTTCAGAAACTTCCTTCTCATTTACAGAGCATTCGACATTGATTCCATCTCCATTCTCGCCCTCCCTCCACTCAACCGGCAAATTTCTTAACGGCGACATCGATCTAGTTCTGCGCTTCTGAAACTTATCCCTCAGCCTCAGATCCCTCCCTCGAACAAACTCAACGATTCCATCCCCTTCTTCATCCCCAATCTCCAGGTCTAACAATGGGGCCAGCGGAAACTCCAAGTGCGTCGAGAGCTTCATCGGACGGATCTTCCCGTCGTGAAACAACTCGTCGGCGGAGCTCATGGAAGTGGAGCCGGCATTAGACCCAAACCTGGAGGAGAAATCAAACTCAAAGGAAGAAGAATGGTTGTCCATGGAAGCGGAAGAGGAGGAAGGGGTAGGGTTTTTGGTAATGGCAAAGTGCATAGGACTGGCCGGAGCACTGTAAAAGAAGCCAGAAATGGGGCTGCGGGTGGGGCTGGAAGGAGCACTGACGTAAGGAGTGGAGCAAGAGCTATCGACATCTTCAAAAGAGAGGTCGAGGTCGGTGGAATCGAGAGATTCGCCATCGATGAAGCATTGAAGCTCTGTTTGGGTGTCAGCAATGGAGTTTCTTTGGGGATTGGGAGTTTGGTATTCCATGATTTTGGTGCTCTGTTCATACAACTTCAAGCTACAACAATGGAAGCTCTCTACTAATTAATAATAAACCACCCCCCAAAAAAAATAATAATAAAAACCCACCACAATTTCAAAATAATAATTTTTAAAAAAAAAATCTTTTTTTTCCCAAATTTGTTGAAATTTAATTAGCTTCGGAAGAACTTTCCAATCTCATTTAATTTCGTTACACTAAATCTTTAGTTCAACTTATTGAACTTTGGTCGACATTAGAAGATTAAATTTTGGTCGACATGTTTTCTACTAATATTTTTACATAGATATGGTTTTGGAATTGACATAAAAGTAAATCAACACTTTCATTATATGGTATACAATTGATTAAACATAAGGATTAAACTACAAAATATCATTAATAAAAATAAAATATAAATATTAACCATTTTAACTTATTATTTAAAAAGAGTTTAGGTAAAAAAAAACAATTATTTAAAAAGTTTATTTATTAATTTAAATATTTTTTTTATTTTTGATAACTTTTCCATGAGTGTGCATCAATATCAATATTTTTTCGATATTTCTATCAATATTTTTGTAAAATTGAGACATTAACAACATTTTAATTGATATCAATACGTTAAACATTGGCTGGGACAAATAATAATATCTTTCTCTTCGCTCTACATACCGTTGAAATTGTTCAAAATAAATAAATAAATATTTTGTAATGCCTCATATCTAAGATTCGAGATCTGGATTCAACGTTTGATAGTCCAACATTTTCTAAGATAAGCACGCTCAATTTTGGAATTCCTATAAATAAACTACTAAAAGGAAAGAAGCAATTGTTGGTATATATGTAATAATTTTCAATTCCTTTAAGCTTTTATTGATTACTCTCGCTTAGATGTGATATTCTATTTGTTCATATACTTCTCCAAAATTCAAGTGTTACATGTTTCATTTGTATGATTAGATTTTCCTTTAAGATAAATATCAAAGCTTACCTCAAACTTCATAAGATTTTCATTTAAACATCAATCTCATCAATTATATTTTAAATTTAAATAAATGTTGCAAATCGAATAATGATTACAAATTTTACCTTTGATACCTTTTAGTTTTTGTGCCCTAGTTCAACTATTTTGTGGAAGCTTGATTTTAGTTGGAACCAACAAGTTTTGTGAAATTAAATTGTAAGTTTATGATTCAATCGGATGAAATTGAAATTTTTTAGATGGAATTGATAGATCTTATCAAGTTCAAAATAATGTTGTTTTTTTTTTTTTTTGTTCCTTTTCTCTTGGTTTATATGTTTGAAGACATTTTTATTCGTAATTTGGATTACGCTCATGTTGGATAGTAATGGATTACGCTCATGTTGGATAGCAAATCCTCCATATTTTTACAGTAGTAAAATATTTTTTCAAATCAGTCTTAACGTCATGATTTCATTTTTTAATTCTACTCATTATATTTCATATCATTGAAGATGTTATTCCTAGTGATGCATTCAATATTATTATTTCTACTTTTATTTTATGTTATGTTAACATTTCCATATATGTCAAACAGAAGAATAAAATCTCCAATCTCTTGGCCGATGTACGTTAAGTTATGCTCATGATGACTATTCACACATTAATTTAGATCATGTTTTTGCTTCTAAATACAATTGAAATAATGTCAATCAAGAAAACATAAAATGAGATATTTTACCAAAGACAATAATTAGGTGCAACTCATGTTATGCATCCCCTTTTTATAACATAGCAAAATATATTAATAATTTGATTTTTTTTTTTAAATAAAACAAAAAATTGTCACATGACAAGTTTTCATTAGGTAAGTGTGTTGAATCGTGTAAAGATGGGTGCAGCCTAGCCAACACCTTTTTTTTTCTTCTTTTGCATAATATCTTATTGATCTAACATTTCAAGATTTAAACACTTTTATCCTCTAGTTTTCATGTTCTCTTTCAATCTTTTTCTATTAATTAAAGTTAAAATAATTAATGTTAAAATGTTGAGTATAGGAATTGGTTTGTAAAGTGTGGTATTATTTGAAAAAGTTAGTGGGATTGAACTAATGAGAGCGTGAAAATCTCGAGCATAGAAACTGGTTTGTAAAGAATATTCTAAATATACAAAATCGTTTTTAATTTATGAACAATAAAATTGAAATTTTAAAATTTGTTAAAAAGTAACCGGTGAATCGATTTTTAAAATGGTAAGAATTAGCATAAGATTTTAAAATTGATTTTAACAGTTTGATTTGCAATCAAGTCTTACCAAATGCTAAATGTACTTGAAAGATTATTGTTGGGTCACTTTTAACTCTCTCAACAACAATCTCAATCGTAGTGTAATTAAAACGTCCACTATATTTCTAAATCAAAATAATTAAAATATTTTTTTTTATTGATTTAACAATGCAACTCATTAAACTTGAACCCTTAATATTATATAATTAATTTTTTTAATGTTAAATCTGATAATGCGCGGAGATACAAACTTCAAACATCTAATAGAAATTATTGATTCTTTGATTAATTAGAACTCATATCAACATTGAAATATGCGTGTAAATAATTTGTTGTATTAAATTTCATTGATACTAAAAATTGGTACCCAACGATAAGGTTGTAAATTTGGGAAGAATAATGGAACAATCACACTGCAAAATAGAGAAAATCTTGCGCCAATATGGTGTTTGGCCACCAACACTCCAATAATCAAGTGAGTTACTATCGCGATAGATAGGTAGAGAATAGAGAGTTCTGAATGTCATGAGTCATCTTGATTATATAGAAATATTGTACGAATTAATTCACTAATGGGGCAAAGCACATATAGAAGTGAATACCTGACATAATTTAACCTTCATGGTCAACCTCTTCTCAAGATCTTGGGTCGACCTTGAAGCCCTGAAACATGCCTTCTCTTGGGACGATCTCCTTAGACCTTGATTCTTAGGTATTATTTCTTTCGTGAATCGTAAAGTTTACAGAGTCAACTTTTATAACCTTCTTAACTTCCATGGCCGACTCTAGAGTACAGTGCGACTTCATGATTTGTGTCGATCTTATGAAGTAAGTTGATCTCTTTAGCTCTTATGGTTGAGTTTACGAGTCGACATCCATAATTAGTCAAATAACTCACCTTTTTTCGAATGACCTACTGATCATTCTTATAAGCCAGATACTCACTTATTTGCTATTTTATGACAAAAAATTTCAGAAATGCAAAAAAATTTAAAAGTACAAAAACATTTCTAAAATTTTTTGCTATAACATCTAAATATTTTTTAGATTTTTCTATTATAGGAATTTTACTTAATAGTTAAAAAAAAAGCACATGGCCTGAAGTTGTAATTTTATATAAAATTATTTAATATTTGACTTTTCAATGATTTTAAATATATGAATACTTTTTTTTTTTTTTGCAATAAATGATATAATCTACAAAAAGGGGAAAACAAAGGAAAAAGGAAAAGAAAAGTGAACTTGGAATTAAAAAAATATATATTTAATTTCACTTTATTGTGACGTCAGCGCACCAATTGTTCTTCTGCCATCCCCCATTTGGATCACGTGGCATGTTCCCATTCCCCATACTCTTTGGGTTTTTATATTATACATCGTTTTTACTTTATCTTTTTTCAACAACAAAATCACAGCCGTCCAATGAGACCATCACCAACATCAAGATTAATTACATACTTATTAAATAATATCATGATTCACCAATTAAATTTAATTTTTGTCCTATGTTATTTCAATTAAATTAAAGGAAAATGAACCCAAACTATCATTAAAGTCTATAGGATAGAATCTGATTATTTAGAGGGGGTCGGATTTCTAAATAACTAAAGTGTTAATATTGAAGGTCAATTTTTTTAATTATGGAATATGAAGAATATTACAAATATTTGGTGATGTTCATAAATGGCACATATCATTATGTATAAAGGAATTTTGGCACGATTTAGTTTCAAAGGAATTTTGGTTAACGTTGTCTCTCCTAAATAAATTAGACTAATGGGAAATACAATTTTTTTTTTTTTTAATAATTAAGTTTGGATTCCATCATGTAATTTGTGTAGAGAAGATTCTAGAGACATGTATAATTTCTTTTATTCCACTGTTATTATAGAAAATTAATATTACATCTAAGATGGCTAAAATGAAAACTTAAGTTAATAAAATTTAATTTATTATATTAAAATAATTAACATCTCGTTTGATAATCATTCTAATCTTTTGATTTTATTAGTTTTTAATTTTTTTTGTTTATAAATACTATATCTATCTACTTTGGATTTGTGTGGCTATATAATTTTTAAAACTTTTTCAAACTCTAAGTTAAATTTTCATAAACTAAAAAAAAAATTATTTTAAATGGTAAAGCTGTTGACAATTATTCGTGTTGATCAACATTTATTATTGATAGTTCTAAAATTTTACTATATTTTATAAATATTCTAATTTATTTTTCTATATTTGAAAACTGTCTAAAAAAAATTGAATTTAAAAATGTAGTTTACATGTTAAGTTTTAAAAATAAATGGGTATACTTTAGGAACTTCAAACCATTGGATTCCATCCGGAAGCAACTATTTTCAAAGCTTAGAAAATGTGTGATATATATTTTTAATTACACAAGACTTTCTTGATTAAACATTAAACTATAAATATAATACAAGATATTCACAATACTTATCAATATTTCCTTTTGCTTCTTTTCCCTATTCCCAAGAAATAAAGAATATTGGTTCAAATGGACAGCTTTTGATGCCAAACAA